>NC_084478.1:85000-385000 GCF_027409185.1 Cynocephalus volans
GCAGTGTGGACCTGATGTTCAGGCTGTGTCACCTGTGCAGGGCGTGGCTGGTAGTGCACAGTCACCTGCCTGCTTATCGTGAGAGCAAGTTGATGACTGTGCACAGGTATTTGGCACGCACATTGCAGATGTCCAAGGGCAGCAGCTGGGGTCACAGTTTAGCAGCACATGTCTCTTCCGGCTTCCTTCTGCCCTCAGTGTTTTCCGGGTTCTTTGAAGGAGACGTGTTTCTGTAAAAGGTCTGAGCAGGAAAAAGCCATCAGAGGTTGGAGAGTAAACCAGAAAGAATGCAAATCCAAATTAACACTTCAATGTAAACCCAGTTTCAACCTAGTGAGAAGGTGGATAGTTAAAACTCATAACCTATCTGGAAACCTGTTTTTAGCAAACAGAGGCAGGTGGGACATTTGCTCCAGATTCTCTTAATCAAAGCAAAGAAAGATTTGGGGCAACCAAGATCTGGGCAAATGCCCGGAGTTATTTAGAAAAAGGCCCTAGTTTTTAAACTCTTTCTTTTTTTATTACCCAGATCCTCTTTTTTATAAGTCAGAAAGATTTCCTGCACCCGAGCCTGATATCCCAACAGATGGAGGCAGAGCAGCCACGGGGGCCAGGCTGGGAGGTGTGGAGCCCAGCGCTCCCCCAGGCAGGGCCCTGAAAGGCTGTGCCATAGCCAGGAGGGGGGACCCTACACCTGTGAGATGCTGCAGCTGGAAGACCCCGCACCCAGGAGACCCCACACGGGAGACCCTGCAGATTCACCGCTGCGCCCCTTTCCACAGTCCTGGATTGTGGGGTGGACTTAGTGTGTGATCTGAGGGCAAGGGCTCCCCTGGAGGGAGGACACATGCTGCAGCCACTCCAGGAAAGGGGCTTTGTGGGCTCTTCGTGTGGGGGTGCCCCAGGTGGCTCTGGGCACCTCTCTCTGTCTCTCTCTCTCTCTCTCTCTCTCTCTATTCTGTGTGAAGACGAAGGGAAAAAACCCTTTCTCTACCCTCTTAGGTTCTGTGAACAGGGTCCTGCAAATTAAGCTGACAAAGGACAAATGAACAGGGGAAATGGTTTATTTCATATGCATGTGGTGGCCTCACAGAAATGAAATGAAAACCCCAAGAGATGGTCCCTTAAACAAAGGGTGACGTGTTTGTGGAGAGGGGACTAGACAAAGGAAGGGATCTGAGCTTCTCGGAGCCATAAATCGTGTGTGTGTGGGGGTAAGTATCTGGGGAAACTAAAGGGAGACGGGTCACTATATGACGTTTGTTCAGTGGATTCCTCTCAGTGAGTCTCTGGGCTGCAGAGCGTGCAGGTCGCCTTGGTGACTAGGACCAGAGCCCCTCACGCCGTCACACACGGGGCGGTGTGGGCAGCTGTTTCTCAAGTGCCTTCGGCTCAGAACAGTCCTTATCTACCGTGGGTACCGGAGGGCACTTTCTGGTCCCCTGCATGTTTCTCAGGACCCCTCCTCCTCTCTCTACCTCTCCCCGTCCTCAGGAACCCATCTCCGATCTCCCCACAGCCGAGACCACCCCGTCCTCCTCCGGGGAACTCTGTTGGTTCTTTTTCATTTCAAAGCCATGCCCCCCGTGTAACCAGCACAAGTTTTCACCCTAAAAAACCTCTTTTCTTTCCTCGGGTTGCACAGGGCTTGCCTGCAATGGGTGGCCAGGTGAGCGCTGCCAGCAGCTTCCCAAGCCTGCGCTGTAGGAACGCCAACGCGGACTGGATGTCGGGGCTGTGCCCCCAGCTGTGGGACGTGCCCCTCCACCACCTCTCCATCCCAGGTGAGGGCGAGGTCGTCTCTGCATTCCCAAGCAGGGAATGCCGGCGGCAGGATCAGTTCTGGGTGTGGGGAACCCCACAAAACACGCAGATGTGCACACACAGATGCACACACGTGCACACATGTGCACACACGCTTATGTGCGCACACACATGCACGTGAGCACACAAATACACGTGTGTACACATGCATACACGCACACAAATGTGCTTATGCACAAGCACGTGCATGTACACACGTGTATGCACATTTGCACACATCTCCATGCACATGTGTACACACATCTACATGTATGCAGAAGCATATGCATGCACAAGCATGTACACACATGTGTGCACATATACATACACCTGTCCTTCTCTGTCTCCATCTTGATTTGGCTGCAGAGGGCACGTGGTGCACCCCAGGACAGCGCAGCTTTGGCAGCCATCATGGCTGAGGCAATTAGTGGCTATGCTCCCTGCGACTGGTCTGTCCTTGCTTTGAGGACACCGGTGGGAGTTCCAGGCCCCTCACTGCTGCATTCATCATCCCCATCAAAGGTGCACTGAGCATCTTCTATGCTTGGAGTTCCAGTGTCAGGTTTGGCTCACCAGGAGGACAAGCTTAAATGCTCAGGGACTTCTTAATCAAATGAAGAATGCTTGACCTGAGTCTATTGCAGCAAAGGTCACGGTGGCCACTGCAGGTATGGGGATCCCAGGGGGAGGGGCCACGGTGTCCCGTCTGTGTCCATGACCTTGAGCACATGTGGTTCACCCTCCACCATGGTGTGGGTGAGCCTGGATCCCCACTGCCAGCACCGCTACTGACAGCCCCTGCTGCACCTGCCTGGAGGTGGGATGCTTTCTGTGGTGCTGTGCATGTGGCCCTCCAGCTACGAGGGGGCTGAGCTTCTTCTCAACAGATCCTGCCTTTGTGCCTGGGCCTCTCCCGCTGTCTGCGACCCATTCACGTGAGCCTGGACACTCGGTCAGACACCATTTCTCGCCGATGTACAGTTTTGTGTGTTGGGGTTCGTTGTCTTGATGCCTGTTGGGTTTCTGTGCTCACTACCCCAGTAGACTGCCAGCTGAGATGGTGGCTCCCCTGCCCACCTGAGTCCGCGTGTGGGTGTGGGGGAGGCACCACAGCTCACAGGCTCAGCTGGGGGACATTCTGTTCTCAGGATCTGCCCAGCACCTCCACTGTGGGAAGGGCTGGGGCACACGTCAGGACAGAAAGGTCCTGTCAAGTACCCTGAGCAGTGAGGCTCTGGGGTCCTCTAAGCTCTGTAAACAGAGCGGGCTCTTTGCTCACCTCCTGGCCAACCTCAAGCAAGCCCCCCAGGCCCATCAAGGACGTGGGTCCAAGGAGCTCCCGCACCAGGTGTGGCCAGGTGCGGTTGGGGTGGGGCCACCTGAGGTGACCGGCAGGTGGGCCCAGCTGGGAGGAAGGCAGGTTGGAGGGGGAAGGGGGGACAGGCCTGGGAGATGCCCATGACCCCAGGACATCCTGGCGGCAGAGGGCCAGGCCGAGGGTCAGGCCAGCTGACCTGTGGCCCTTGCTGCTCCAGGGTGGTCTGTGGCTCAGCTCAGGACTTGGGGTTTCCCCAGAACCGCAGAATCAGATCTCCCCTTCAGCAAGATGTGCTGCCCATCAGACCTCCCCCGATGGCTGAGCCTCCTGCGGCAGGTTCTGTAAGGTGCCCAGCACGGCTGCCCCATGCTGCCCTTGGCTGTCCCCACTGCCCGCAGGGCCGGCCGAGTGGGGTCTGCCCTCCTGGCTCCCTACCTTGTTCAGCATGAGGGGGCTGGTCTTGAAATGCAACGTGGAGCAAGAGAGGGAGACAGGAAAGGGACGCAGTGGTGTCTCTTTCAAAGGAGCTCATAACCAGCGGGTTCAGGTGTGACATCTGCCACTGCACACTCTATTCTTCATGGCTTTATCAAGATATAATTCACACACCACACAAGTCACCCATTTAAGGTGAACAATTCAGGGGCATCTAGTCCATCCACAATGTTGTGCAACCACCACCTCTATCTAGTTCCAGAACATTCCCACCACCCCAAAAGGAGGCCCCGTCCTCATCAGCAGTCCCTCCCCCCTCCCCCCCTCCATAGCCCCTGGTGACCACTAATCTGCTCCTGTCTCTGTGGATTTGCCTGTTCTGGACATTTCATGTAAATGGAATCACACACTGTGTGGTCTTCTGTGTCTGGCGTCTGTCACTGAGCATCACATGTTCAAGGTTCATCCATGTTGCAGCAGGTGTCAGAGCTTCACTCTTTTCATGGCTGTGTAATATTCCACTGTGTGGTGGACAACATTATGTTTATACATCCGTCTGTTTTTGTTTCTGTTTTATGGGTTTTTTTACCATGGTTGTTGAATCGTGTGCATCCATCTGTGGATGGACCCTGGGGCTGCGTCCGCCTTTTGGCTGTAGCGAGGAGCTCTGCTGTGAACACGGGTGTGCACGTATTTCTTTGAGCCCCTGTTTTCAGTTTGTACCCTCCATACTCAGTACATTTTAGATCAGATTCTGTAGCAGGAGGGCTCAGAAAGGCAGCTCTGCCCTGTCCCTGCCTGGAGAACCCCATTCCTGCCATAGAGGCCCAAGGACCCTTTCTGGGATGTTCTGTGTACACAGAAGCATAAACAGGGACGTGGATCTCATGACTGCTGCCCTGGTGAGATACGGGACATCTGTCCCCCGAAACATTGCCAGTCAGCACTCTCCCCACCAAAGCAAGCCATGTCCTGACTTCTTCCACTCCAGGTTCCTTTTGCCTCTTCTAGAACTTTCCACTGAGGAAATCCTACAGAATATACTCAGGTATCTGCTGCTTTCACTCAGCAATGCTGTTGAGATTCGTCCATGTGTTTGCTGACCCTGGTGGTTCTCTTCTAGAATTCTATAACCTTTAAAAAGACATTTAAATCTTTGATTCATGCACTTATTTTGGTGGAGCAGGATCTGATCTGTACTTTTTCCGGAGAGCTGCCAGTTGTCCTGCCACTTAGACTCCCCCAACGGCCTCAATCTTACCGCTGGAATGGCCTGGCCGTGCGGTGCTGTCAGGACTTCAGAGAGGAGAGACCTCCCTGGGTCAGGCCTGGGCCTGAGGCATGACTAGGTGTAATAACACCTGATGCAGTGGGGTGAATGGTGTCACCTGAGAATGGGACCTTATGTGGAAAGAGGGTCTTTGCAGGTATAATTAGTTGAGACCATCCTGAATTATGGTGGCCGTAAATCCAATGACAGGTGTCCTCATAAGAGACAGAAGAGGAGACACAGACACAGAGGAGAAGCCACGTGAAGATGGAAGCAGGGACTGGAGTGATGCGGCCACAAGCCCAGGGATGCCTGGAGCCACCAGGAGCTGGAAGAGGCAGGAAGGATCCTCCCCCAGAGCCTCTGGAGGGAGCACAGCCCTGCCACACCTGGATGTCACACTTCTGGACTCCAGACCGAGAGGGCATAAAGTCAGTTGTTTTAAGCCCCCAGTGTTTGGCTGTGTGCTGGTCTGTCATCCGTAATATGGAAGGCCCGAGTCCCTGCATGTGGGGACGTGCAGAGTCTGGCAGCCCGCCCGCTTCCAGCTCGGCATCCGATGCCCCTGGACACCTCAGGATCCCTCCCAGCTCTCCCGCCCACTGGCTGATTTTCATGAAGGGAGCGTGTCTTCACTCCATCACCTGATATGAGGCTGCCGTTCATCTCTTTAATGCCTCTGCCTTTTGGAAATCTCAGCTATGCAAACAACGTTTTCAGTGTTAAGAGCTTATTTTCAGGTAGAATTCTGGAGCTGCAGCCCCTCACTAAACTGCTGTCCCTGTTATGAAGGGCGAGGAGGTCCCGGCTCCCCTTCCTCGCACTCCCCCTGCTGAGAGGGGGCGTCTCAGATGGCACAGCACAGTGTGGGGTGTGTGGGGTGGGCTGGTGGCTGCAGCCCTGCTGGGAGACATCCGTGGGATGCAGGTTTGCAGGAGCCGTGGTGTTGACGGCCCTGTCCCAAGGCAGCAGGAAAGGGTAAAAGTGAGTTTGTCTACACCGCTTAGAAATCACTACGACGCTGTATGGCTGCTAATAATTTTAAATATATGATTTGTATCAAAATTTACCAGTTAGAAAGCACAATGAAAAACTACCCCCTCCATTTACAACAGCAATAAAATATAAAATGCGTAGAAATAAGTTCAACAATTTGCCGCATGTAGATACAGAAAACAGGCACCAGATGGACAGAAAGACACGTCCAGACCCTGGGAGGGAGCTCCCCGCGGGCAGAGACCTCCCACCCCAGACTGTCCCCCAGCCCAACACAGGCCCTGCGGAGACGCTTCTCTCACCTGATGCAATAACCCTCAAGTTATCTGGATTTAAAAATGTTAAGACTATCCAGAAAACTTTGGAAAAAAGAAAAAAGGAGTAAGAAAGTAGAATTTGCTGTGGGAGCCACTGCTATATATTAATAAAGCTGCAGCAATAATTAAAACACCATCACACTGATTCCGTAGGCCAAGGGATCAGAATTTGAAATTTGAAAGTGGATATAATTCTAAGAATTTAACACAGTCACAAGGAGACATTTCAGATCAGTGGATGGAAAGGCCAAGTGAGACGCTTGCCTTTTATTTTACATCTAAATGTGTTACCGGATGTTTAAAGATCAAAATGGTAAAATAAGAGAGTTCTGTGACAGTATAGAGGCAAATCTGTGGTCAGCCTTTCTAAGGATGATAGTAAATGCAAAAGCCACAGAGGAAAAGACAGATTTGACTTCATAAACAAAAATTTAAATCTTCCTTCATTGAGAAACTGTATACACAAAAGTTAGAGACAAAAGTTAGCTCTTACAGCAGAGGCCATGGGATGTCCCTGCAGTCACTGAATAGTCTTAAAGATGTTTGTGTCCTGATGCCTGGAGTCTGTGAACACGTGACCCTGTGGCCGATGACTCTGCACGTGCAATCAAATAGAGTAGCTGAGATGAGGGACAGTCCTGGCTTTAACCAGCGGCCCGAGGTCCTCACAGGGTCCTTGGAGGAGGAGGCAGGAGGGTCAGACTCAAGACAGATTAAAGATGCTGCACTGCTGGCTTTGCAGATGGAGGAAAGCGCCACACGCCCCGGATGCTGGGTCTCTGGAAGCTGGAAAAGGAGGAAATGGCCTCCCCTGGAGCCTCCCGGCCCTGCCACAGCCTGACCCTAACCTTAGCCCTGTGATGCATTTTGGGTGTGTGGCCTCCGGAACCATAAGGTGATTCCTCTGTGCTGTTTTATCCTGGTCACTGTGGTCATTTGCCGCAGCAGCTGCAGGACACTCGGCACCAGAAGGCTCCCTGAGGACCGGGCACTCCTGACGCTGTTGGTTTGCAGCTGAGTCCCTCCCCAGGGACTTCAGTCCCATCCCCAGGCAAGCTGCACCTGCAAGGGGCACAGAGGGGACCCAGGACACAGATAGTCCCTCTCTTGCTTCATGAGCAATTCCCACTAACCTATCCCTGGGAGCCTGTCTCCACCCCAGGAAACCCAGCCCATGGCAGACTTGAAACAATACGTCTCCACTCGCACAACATGCCCAGGGATGCTGGCTTGGCACAGAAAGAGTTTTTACAAACCCACACCAGGAACGAGAGCTCCCTAGGGCAATACAGGAGATTCGCCAAAGGAGAAACACAGATGACTCGCAAGTGTGTGAAAAAATATCCAAACCCACGCGTCACGAGAGAATTCAGAGAAAAGCACTCGATGTTCACTTTTCAGTGAGCACGTTGCTGAAGATTAGGGCAGTTCTGGGTCCTGAGGGGGTGGATGCGGGAGGCCCGTGGCTGAGGGCCGTGACACGTGCCCTCCCTGCCCTGCTCCGAGATGCCACAATTCAGTCCAAAAGCAGTGTTATGCTGCACCAGTTCCATGTTTACCAGTATAGGAAATGCTGACGATATTCACTGTAAAATCCTGAGTATTTAAAGACTATATAAAAACATACATATTGTATAATGTGCAAATGGATTCTTCCCATGTACAAATGGGTCCATATATAATATATATAAAACATATATATATATATATATTACAATGTCAATAGAGGGTTTTAATTTTGTTTACTTATTTATACATTCTTATTTTTCTGCAATTAACATGCATCTCTTGGTATATTACTTACCTGGGGCTGCTGTAACAAATGACCACCAACTAGTGGCTTCCGACAACAGGAATTGATCGTCTCCCAGTTCTGGAGGCAGAAGTCTGAGATCCATGTGTGGCAGGGCCGTGCTCCCTCCAGAGGCTCCAGGGGAGGATCCTTCCTGCCTCCTCCAGCTCCTGGTGGCTCCAGGCGTCCCGGGGCTTGTGGCTGCATCACTCCAGTCTCTGCCTCCATCTTCACGTGGCTTCTCCTCTGTGTCTGTGTCTCCTCTTCTGTCTCTTATGAGGACACCTGTCATTGGATTTAGGGCCACCCTAATCCAGGATGGTCTCATCTTGAGATCCTTCCATAATTACATCTGCAAAGACTCTCCTTCCACACAGGTCCCGTTCACAGGTTCCGGGTGGACATGAGTTTTGAGGACATGGCTCACTGCTCTGCGCTGTGTATGTTCTGCGGTGGGACTCACAGCACAGAGTGGGAGGAGAGCTGACAGCCGGCCGCCCCCATGGTCTGCTTTCAGGGAGCCACGACACGATGACCTACTGCCTTAACAAGAAGTCCCCCATTGCCCACGAAGAGTCCAAGCTGCTGCAGCTCCTGAGCAAGGTCGTCCCCTGCATCATCCGCCCTGTGGTGCTGAAGTGGTCCATCACCCAGGTACGCGGGTGTGGCACGGGGGCGCTGCATGGATGGGCGTGGGGTCGGTCACCTGATCCCAGTTGGGGACATAGAACTGAGAGCAGAGCCTCCAGCCAACCCAGAAACTCTTTGCGGAGGAGGCAGAGAAAGGACCGTTTTGTGACTGAACAAGCATCATAGGTGACTGGCTAAGAGACCACAGAGACAGCGTGGCAGCTTTGTAAGCGGCTCAGAGAGACCTGTCCCACTCAGCTCCCAACAGAAGCAGTCACTGCCATCTGTCTTATGACGGAGGTTTGCGGCTTGGAGCTGAGTGACGCGCTTCCCAGCAGTCACGGGAAGTTGACAGACGGGGCAGTTTCCTCCTGGACCATGTTTCTTACTTTTTCTCTTCTCCTTGTATTTTCTTTTCTTTTCTTTTTTCTCTTTCTGTCTCTCCCACTTCCTTCCTTCCTTCCTTCCTTCCTTCCTTCCTTCCTTCCTTCCTTCCTTCCTTCCTTCCTTCCTTCCTTCCTTCCTCCCTCCCTCCCTCCCTCCCTCCCTCCCTCCCTCCCTCCCTCCCTCCCTCCCTCCCTCCCTTCCTCCCTTCTTTCCTTCCTTCCTTCCTTCCCTCCCTCCCTCCCTCCTTCCTTCCTTCCTTTTTCTTTCTTTTCCTTTCCTTTCTTTCTTTCTTTCCTCCTTGATCCCATTGCTAAGAGATGCTGCCAGGTCCTTCCTCTGGGGAACGTCCCCAGGTTGTGACATAGTGGAGAGACTTGTTAAAATTTTACATTTGAGTTACGTAGAACCTGGAAAGAAACGGATGGAGAGTTCTCTGCAGTAAATGCTCTAGGAACAGGGAGGGAGCAACTGTTCAAACAAGGCTGGGTCGCGTGCATGGAGGGTCCCCATGCGCAGGGCCCATGTGGCTGGGCTAGGTGCAGGCACAGCGAGCTACCGTCATGGTGTCCATTTGGTATCTGCCTGCATGGCATGGGCGGGCATGTCCTGAGCCCCTGGGCTGGACTTCTGGGCCGGTTGCCCATCCCGGGCAGAGATGACACAGCCTCTGTCCTCAGGTGCTGGACGTCACGGAGCAACTGGATGCCGGCGTGCGCTACCTGGACCTGCGGATTGCACACGCACCTGAGGGCTCGGCAAGGAACCTGCACTTCGTGCACATGATATACACAACTGCGCTGGTAGAGGTGTGGCTGGGCCCGGGAGACGGGGGGACGAGCAGCTCGTGCAGTGCAGGCCAAGACGCTACTCGAGCATTTGCACAAGTGTGCAGAATCGCCTTCCTGCCCCCAGATTAGGCTCATCTTGCTGTTCTCAGTTCACGCTCTTACTTGCTGCTGGAGGGGCTCTAGAGTCTCAGTAGAAGTCACCGTCCTGCCCATGCCCTTGCTGCGGACCCAGGACCCTTGGGTCTGCAGGTGCCCTCCCTGGGGCCCACTCTGCACCTACAGGCCCTGCTCACTCCCTGCAGCTTCCAGACATCACACCTTTGCACAGGCAGCACCTTGTGTATCGCCATGTGTGAGCTCTTAGACACGTGCACACTTGTGCACACACGCACAGTCATAGACATGCATGAGCACACACACATGCACATGTACCTGGAAACATGCACAGACATGCACGCACACATGCACACACGCACACAGACATGCACACATAGACACGCACACACAAATATACATATGCACACATGCAGACATAATGCACGTGTTCACACACGCAAATAGACGCATGTGCATACACAGACACATTCACACCCATGCACACCCATGCACGTGTTCACATTTACATGGGAATGACATGTGTGTGAACAGAGAAACGTGCACACAGACACATGGACACATGCACATTCACACACATGTACATGCATGCACAAACATGCACACATGCACACTTCTCCACCTAGAAGGCTCCTGCTCTACCCTTCTCCCGCTGGACTGCGCTCCCCCCGCCTCCTCCCTCAACCATGGAGCCCTGGCCAGATGGCCTGACTGTGGTTTCTGCTAGACCGTGTGCCTCATCTATTTCCTTGTACATGATTTGGCACATCTGTGGAGCAAGTTTTGTCCTTGGAAGCCCCTCCACAGGGGGAGCTTCCTCATCTTCTTGGAGCCCCCCCGGGAATGTCTAAAGGATTGCATCCCTCCCTTCCCCTCCCAGGACACGCTCACGGAGATCTCGGAGTGGCTGGAGAAGCACCCCCGGGAGGTGGTCCTCCTGGCCTGCAGGAACTTTCAGGGCCTGAGCACGGACCTGCACGAGTACCTGGTCACTTGCATCCAGAACATTTTTGGGGACATGCTGTGCCCACGGGGGGTGAGAGTCCCTCCCACATCTCTCCTGGTGGGGGTGGGGGGTGTCATCTACAGACTAGACTGGCTCCCTGGCCCCCCACCCAGGTGTGATCCCGAGATCATCCTGGTGCGTGTGGGGCTGTGTAGTGGGGTGTTCCCGCCTCCTACGTGCAGAGTGGGCCCAGCTGGCCTGGTGGGGACGGCTGCACATGGGAAGTTTGCTCGATGGCAGCAGCAGTGTTAGTGGAGTGTCACAGACAGCAGGGAGGGCCTCGGGGCGGGTTCACAGCTATGTCTCCTACAACTCAGGCTGTGCCCGTTACTAGTTTAGAAGTGACTGCAGGGTCGTGATACTCTGCGTAACCTGCGGGGTGCTCTCTGTGTGGGTCTCCTGGGGCCTCCTGTGAATGGCAGGGATGTGTCTGCCTCGCAGCTGTGGACCCAGGGGTCTGAGATCAGAGGCCACAGGGCCACACTCCCCTGACCGCGCTGAGAGAGGGGGCTCCAGGCCTTGCTCCAGCGTCTGGTGGCACCTGGCTTGTGGCAGGATCCCTCCAACTGGACATGGCATTCTTCCCGTGTCCAATTGCCCCCTTTCTATAAAGACACCCCCACAGGACTTAGGGCCGCCCTACTGCACAGCGATCTCAGCGAATCACATGTGCAATGGCCTTGCTTCCACATAAGGTCCCGCTCTGAGATACCGAGGGTGAGGACTTCCAGTGTGAGTGGGAGAGACAGCTCACTTGGCCACACAGTTCCATCATGTGCTGATTTTCCCGTTTCCATGGTGGCGATGGGCGGGTGCTCTCCCCTAGTCTCCAGGAAGCCTGAGAAGTTAAATCTATGTCCATTTTTGGTCGAGGTTACCATTCATTTCAAACCATTTTATGGGTGGCATTTCTCCAAGGACGTCTTTAAGGCCAAGGAGAGCATCCCAGCCCACGTGTTTTGGTGATAAAATAGAGACGACGGTGGTGCCATGAGCTCGCGGGACGTCCTGTTATGTAGAGTTCCCAGAGGAGGCACGGGGTCCGCTGCCTGGGGTCCTGACGGAGGACAGGCCTTGCTGTGGAGACCCCTCAGTAAAATGGGAGTCTCCACCTCGGGAGACACTTCCTGTCCTTTGACAAGGACATCTGCAGTGGAAACCAACCTTCCCTGTTGTTGGAATTGCTAAAAGAGGTCTCAGAGAGCGGGTCCCGTGGGCTTGGGGTGGGCATCGTGGGCTGGTCAGAGTGCGGGAGCCACGCACTGTGGGTGCCTCTCACTTGGCACCCAGAAACTCTGTCCCTTCCAGGAGGTGCCGACGCTGCGCCAGCTGTGGGCACGGAGCCAGCAGGTGATCATCTTCTACGAGGACGAGGACACCGTGAGCCGGCACAGGGAGCTGTGGCCGGGGGTCCCCTACTGGTGGGGCAACAAAGTGAAGGTGCAGGAGCTGATCCGCTACCTGGAGGGCATGAAGAGCTGCGGCCGCCCAGGTACCTGGAGCCACTCCTGAACGGGGCCAGACTGCGGCCAGTGACACGCTTCTGCAGTCTGGGGGGCACGTTTGCTTTCAGTTTTGAGTGAAAGAATTTTAAAGGTAATACATGTCACTGTGTGTGTGTGGTGTGCACATATGTATATGCACATGTGCATGTCTACATATATGTGCACGTGTATGTGGACACATGTTCACACATGTACATACGCGTGTGTATACATGACAGTACTTCAAAAAATTCACAGATTCATATTGTCTTTCAATTCAGTTTTCCCAAGACCTTTTTGAAGTGTGATGTGTGCACACGTACACACATACACATCACACAAGTACCGGGGCGTGGGAAGCAAAAACTCCCTCTCAGTCCCACACGCCCGTTTCTGCTAGGCAGCTGCTGGTCTGCAGCTCCAGGGCACAAACGTGAGCACCCCGTATTGATCTGCAGTGTCAGAAACACGCCACACACGCCGTAGTGTGCACACACGCTTACAGAGGGCTGGCATTCAATGAACATTTGTATACACCAGGCGCTTGCTAAGTACTGTACAGACCTAAGCATGTTAGTCTCACAGCAGCCTGTGCAGGAGGCAGTCCCTTTTGCAGGTGAGATGCGAGGCCCTGGCCCTGGCCCCTGACGGTGCCACCTCAGCTCAAGCCCTCTGTCTCTCTCGGTTTATCTCTGTCTGTCTCTCACGGTTTCTTTGTCCCTCTGTCTCTCTCAGTTTATCTCCGTCTCTCTGTCTCTCACAGTTTCTTTGTCTCTCTGTCTCTCTCGGTTTCTCTCTGTCTCTCTCTGTCTCTCCATCTCTCTCTCCGTCTCTCAGTCTCTCCCAGTTGTCTCTCTCTATCTCAATCTCTGTCTGTTAACGTCTCTCTTCTGCTATCAAGTTTAACATCTTATTTGGTTCTGACCTTCCTCGCTGCACAGCTGTGTGGAGCTCATGCATGTGACATGACTTGACTAAACACCACCCAGAGTCCTGTTTTGCACCATGGTAGGTGACACTTATTGTGCAGAATCTTCCAGGCCCCCAGCCCCTCACACGCTCAGTGTCCCCACGTCCTGTCCCAGTGGCCGCGCCTGGCCTCTGCCCTGAGTGACGACTGGCATGGGATTCGCGTGTTTTCGTGCATTTCTTTTTCCATTTGCCTGTTTTTTCCACTGGGTTTCCCTTTTTCTTAGTGGTTTGTCAGACTTTGCTGGACTTGTTGGGTCTCCAGGGCCCTGGGGCACCATCATTCTCACTATGAACCAGCAGCAGGTGGCATGGTGCCTTGTGTGCTGTTGCTTGGGCCACACTTAGCAAACACCTCTGGTCATTTCCTCTGAGCCAGCATGATCTATAACTGCATTTTAAACAAACCCAGCACTGACCTGTCACGCTAACACCATGCGAGTATTATCCCCGTCTGCCCGAGCCAGTAATGTGACGGGCTGGAGGGGCTCCCCAACTGGGTGCAAGGACACCTGACGGAGGGACAGAGGCACAGAGGGACAGGGGCTGGAGGGCTGTAGACACCAGCCAGCATAGGCTTCCTGCAGCTGGCTTCACCTGTCCCAGTGTTTCCACTAAAACCGTTCACCTTGGTGGGTTTTGTGCTCAGTGCTGCCCTTCTGTGGTTCTTTGATCAGTGGTTTGTCTTTACAGAAAGGAGCTCTTGCTTTTGTGGCTGTTTTGGTCAGTGTTGTCAAGCACAGTGATGAGAAACTTTCCAGAGGATGGGATTTCGGGGGGGGGGATTCCAAACCTGGCTGGACGTTGGAATTGGCTGGTCCTATGTCATGGGTGGGGCCCAGGATGTTTACAGGGATGAGGTACCCCAGGTGGCCCTTGGGGTTGAGTGAGTAGACAGTGTGCTGTATCCACACAATGGAATACTATGCAGCCATGAAAAGGAACGGGGCTCTGACACCTGCTACAGCGTAGATGAACCTTGAACACATGATGCTCAGTGACAGACGTCAGACACAAAAGACCACAGTGTAGGATTCTACTAACATTAAATGTCCAGAACAGGTGAATCCACAGAAACAGAAAGCAGGTTAGGGTTAGGGTTAGGGCTGGGGAGGGGGAATGAGGACTGACTGCTAACGGGTACGGGGTCTCCTTTTGGGGTGATGAGAATGTTCTGGAACTGGATAGAGGTGGTGGTTGCACATATAGTGAATGCACTAAAACCCACCGAATTGGTCACTTTTACAAGACCAGTGCTCTAACCCCTGAGCTATGGAGCCAACTGAATTGGTCACTTTTAAATGGTGAATTTATAGTATGTAAATTTCACCTCAATTTTTAAAAAACCCACTGGGGTCTGTCTGGTGCAGCAGCTTTGCAAACCACATCTTGGGTCCTTCAGAGGCGGGAATCCCAGGCCTGCAGCAATGAAGGGCCCCGCACAGCACAGGGTTACGGTTGGGCTGGATTAGCCCCAACCTGCTGCTGTTCACACTGCAAAGCGTGACCCAGGAGAGACGGGTCCTGAGGGAACAGCAAATAACCAGGCTCCACAGCCCAGGAGCAGCTGTCTGCTGATTTAGTATCTCGCCCTCTCACGTGTATATAATTGACAAGGTTCGAGACTTTGGAGATAAGAATGAAAAACCATTTGCAGAGAACTTTATTCTCTTAAGGTTCCGGAGGTCAGAAATCCACAAAAGGTGTCATAGGGCTGGTTCTTTCAAGGCTCCAGGGAGAATGGGTTTCCTTGTCTTTCCAGCCTCTGGAGGCTACAGCAGGCCTTGGCCTAGGGCCCCACATCGAGTCTCCTTTTCTCCACCTATTTCCTTCTCCACGTCACCTACTCTTCTTCTGTTTTCAAATCTTCCTGTTCCCCTCCTATAAAGACACTGTGATGACACTGGACCTGCCCAGATAATCCAGAACAATCTCCCATCTCAGGATCTTCAACTGAATCTCATCTGCAAAGTCTCCTTTGCCGAGTAAAGTCACATATTCATATGTTCCAAGTATTGAGACATGCACAACTTTGGGGACATTATTCTGTACACCACATGGGGATTAGGATGTGGACATCTTTGGGGACATTATTCTACCACATGGGGATTAGGACGTGGGCATCTTTGGGGACATTATTCTGTCTACCACATGGGGATTAGGATGTGGACATCTTTGAGGCCAATGGTCAGGCCAGCGTCCTCTGTAACGAAGTCCAACTAATATGAGGCCTCTGCTGAGCATTGTGCCGTCAGAACTCTAACTTCTGAAATGGGTAATGGGGAAGACAGGCGGGTGACGGTGGCAGTGTGAGACGGGACATATGCAGCAGCGTGCGTGTGTCGCATAATTGCTCTGCCACTTCCTTATTTCAGGCGGGTTGTTTGTGGCTGGTATCAACCTTACGGAGAACCTGGAATACATCCTGGTGCATCCCTGTGAGTCCCTGCAGAAGATGACGGTGCCTGAACTGCCGTACCTGAGCACCTGGGTCCGAGCGCAGTGCCCGGGGCCGGGCTCACGGTGCACCAACGTCATCGCGGGTGACTTCATCGGCGCGGACAGTTTCGTCAGTGACGTCATCAGACTCAACGAGAAGCTGCTTTGGTGCTGACGAAGCTCAGTACGGGGCAGCTCGAAGATTCAACCATAATCCTTCAAGTATCGCGCTCTTGTTTCGGCCAAGTACCGGTGAGGGCAGGGGTCTGGGAGTTTGGGGCGAGGCCAGCACGGCCTCCTGCCACCTGCCCTCGTTACCCTCCAGTTTCGACGCGGGATGGAGTCAACGTACATGCTGATGGCTAAAGATGACTACGCGGCAGCACCTTCAAAGGAAGACGCGACTCACCTGTAAACGTGGGCTTCTCCCACCACCGCGGCCGTGGCGTGGGTGCTAATGACAACCCTCAAGTGTGTCCTTCACCTGACCACTTTCGAGAGCGCCACAGTGCAGTGACGTTTGAATAGTGACAAGGCGCTCCTTAAAGTGCTCACGATTGTGATGCTGGCAGAGTAGGACTAAGGGGGTTGAAATCCTACCGAGAAACACATTTTTTTAAAAGAGAACGAGGGTTACCTATTTTTAATTCTGATGAAATCACAGACTGTTCCCCTAGGCCAAGGGGATTCTTGGGTGCTCGCTGGTTTTGCTTTGGCTTTTCCAGCTGTTCATAGGAACAAATTTAATGAGATGTTTGAGGACTTACACAGATGGGGATGACGGGCCGTGTACGAGATCGGTGTCGAACACACGCTCCTCACGTGTCCCCCGGGCCTCCCTGTGCTGTTCTTATGTGCAGGAGTAAGAACACAGGTGTGAGCGGCACAGCACAGGTATTTTGGGCCCCCGTGCCACAGCCATGCTGTGACCTCGCTGTCACAGCTGTTTCTCACGTCTTCTCTCTCACCTGCCACTTCCAGTAACCTTCCTGGGCCTCCTCTGTCCACCCATCTCTCCCTCCAGGTGAGAGGCTGCGCTGCCTCCGCCAGGTGTCCGCAGTTGCTGGCTGAGATGCAAGCCCACCTGTCCCTCCTGCAGTCCCACCCTCTCTGCCTGCCAGTAACTCTTCCCTTTCCTCCAAGGCCACGGTGGGTTTGTCAGTTTTCCAACGTTTCTGCCTGTTCTGTGTTTTCTTAGATTACATTTTTGTCTGTTTGGCACCTTTCATCACAGGGCCGGCTGTATTAACTACATTTTCCTATTTCAAATTCTGGATGCTCTGGCATTTGGGGGCCTTACAGATGAGAGAGAGACTGCCCTTCCCAGGGCCAGCAAACTCCTGAAGGTAGCCAGCGACCTGCTCAGGAGCACCCTGCTCCTGTGCAGGCCCTTTTCCTAATTGTCACACACCCAGCCAGTATCTCCCCTGCCCTCAGTCACCTCAGGGCTGGGTATCAGGCCAGCAGAGGACCCCCAGCAAGAAGCCCACTGTGGTTTTACAAACTCACCAGCCCCGAGCTGTCCACGCAGCCTGCCTTCCCCTCCTGTGGAAGCTCCAGCAAAGGCTGTGACCCAGACTCTCCGTCGCCCCTTCCTGCCTCCTGACAAACACCAGGGCTTTCCCCACAGCCCTGTGTGCAGTGACGGGCCCATCCTCTTGATTAATGTAGTAATTTCTTCTTTCAGTGGCATTGGCCTGTGTTGGCAGTTGGTCACCTCCAAACTTAAAGGCCAACGGGTACAAATGAGACTCCCCCGCTGTGGCCTGCCGTCTTTGGGTGATGTGACATCTTCCAAGTGGGTTTTTGCTTCACTTTCCAATACTGAGGGGTCCAGGTTTCACAAACCCCAAAATCACAGAAATACCTCCTTCTGTACATCTAGTTTTTCAGAGCTGGTGGTTTAAATTCTCAGCCACATAATGGATACCAGACATAAGTTTTCTTCCAGTTCCCTTGTAAGAGGGTACCCAGCTAGGGATTCTTGTTTGTCCATGTTCTGGAACAAGACAGGTTTTCTTAGGATAGTCTTGAAAATAATTCTTTAATCTTCGTTGACGTGTGTTGTTTGGAATCCAATTAGTCGTTCTCCAGAGGAAAATCTGCTTATACTTTTGGTATCCAGTTGCGATGATTCTATGAAGGTACCTGAAATCCAGGAGGACAAACTCATGGACCACCACCCACTGGCTACCTCAGACCCATGACTTTCCTGGATCCAGCAGCCCAAAGCTTGATGCTCAGGAAGAGCACGATGGAGATGAAGGAACACGTTTAAGGATAAGTCTGTGACACTGGCCAGTGTTTCCACTAAACCCGTATCATGATTCCGTCGTCTGTGCTATTCAGCATGACTCGTTTAATTCCAGAGATTAAAAGAAATTAAAGTCAAATGTCTTTATGAGTTTTTGTGACCATGTAAACAGCCAAGACAATTTTGGTAGATTTCAGAATAATCCATGGGAAGAATCTAGAAAATGTTACCTTGATTGAACACTTTTTTCAGATCACAGAGTTAAAAGAAAACAATAAAATCTTGCCTCTTTCCTCCTCAGGTTACTTTTGTCATAGAAACCCAAGGATTGGGTCAAAGTTTTGAGTTTTGCATGATTTAAGCTCCTCCATGGGGACATTAAGCAAAGACTGTGTATTGAATTTTAAAGACGAATTTCTGAGGCTTTTGAGTTCAGAGAGACATGCTCTGTCAGAAAGAGCTTTCCGGCGGGGAGGGACTCTGTGGCTCTGTGCACAGATCGCCAGCCCCGTGTAGGGCTGAGTCTCGCCCACCTTCCTGTCTTCATAGCAGACAGTACAGCTTCTGTGTCACTACCCGATAACGTTTGCAAGGGGACCTATGTGACACGGGTGCACCTCAGGCTCTCTCGCAACCCGTCTCATGACAGATCCGGGAGAGGGGCCCCCATGGGGATCAGCCCAACGCTGACCCCCTCCTCTGAGTCCTGCCTGCCTCCCACCCAATGGGGTTTGTTCTCAGGACCCCAGTGCTCTGGTACAGCCAGATTCAGGAACTGGGAAGGGACAGGCCCAGCAGCAAAACAAGGAGACTGGAGACACCGGGAGCTGGGAAGGATGGGGTGCTGCACCTGTGCCTATCCCACATGAAGCCCACCACCCACTGTTCTGGGCTCCCTGAGACCCCCACCCTCTCCTCTGGGCTCCCTGAGACCCCCCCCTCCCCTCTGGGCTCCCTGAGACCCCCAACCCTGTCCCCTGGGTTCTCTGAGACCCCCACCCTCCCCTCTGGGCTCCCTGAGACCCTCTCGCTTCCCACATGAAGGCCCGTGTTGCCGAGCTCCTTGCAGGGGGTCTCTCACCGGGCTGTGCCTGAGGCAGCAGTGGGGGCCACGCTCTCCCTCAGTGTCTGAGTCAGGGTGGAGACCACGAGTGGCCAGGGGGGTGCTGGAGGACAGCCAGGAGACCAGACCCGTGCGGCCATTCCTGTCTCACCCAGACAGGGAGGACTTGGACAGGACCAGACACAGCCTGGAGCCGGACCTGGGAGGACAAGCTGGCCTTGCAGATGGGGAGAGGTCTCGGGAGCCATCTGGCCCTGCAAGTCCCAGGAGGGGGTGTCTGGGAGAGCTCCTAGGAGCACGGGGGGCACAGCCCCAGGATGGCCACAGGCTGGCAAGTGATGGGCTGTACCCCACGAGCCCCCAGGAGGCACTGCCCAAGCAGGATGCTTCACAGCCCACAGGGGAGTCTCCAAAGTTGCGGTGAAGTGACTCCTCCACAGCAGAGCCCAGGGAACCAGACGGGCTGGGGGAGGCACGCGTCTCCAGCTACCGAGTCCTGAAGCCTTCAGTGGTCTCCTCACCTACTGGTCCCTGTCCCAGACGAGGGGGCTGTTCTGCTCCACTTAGTAAAGCCTGGGCGACCTGCATGTGTCATCCACCCTGTGAGGCTGGGGGCAAAGGGCTAGACAGAGGGTGCAGCTGGGACCACGTGCAAGCTCTGTCCTCACCTGTGGGTCCCAGGACACGGCCCCACCCCGTGGAGCCTACTCTCCTCACCTGTGAGAGGTGTGGAAGGACAGGGTGAGTGGGAGGGAACAGGAGGGGCCGTGTGTCTGGCAGGGCTGTGTGTACAGCATGGCCACCTGGCCCGCCCTTGGAGAAGTTCACACGCACCCCATTCACACGCTCAGGAGAGGGGTACAGATTTCTTTTTGTTTTTTTAACTTATCCCTGAATGCTGAATTCTGGAACTCAAAAACACTGACCACTATAAGTTGAATATAAACCTAAGAAAAAAATACAATTTTTCCTTAGTGCCAAAAGGGAAAAAGGACACTACCCGACTTCTCTCAGGTATTTCCTTTGGAAAACGTGCCATCGCAGGGCTCCCTCAGTGTCTCCGACTCTGCAGATCACTTTAAAATCTGAATGAGCCTGGGGCCAGCTGTGCATCCCACGAATGTCTTTCCTGGAGCCGAGAAGCCTCCTGTGTAACGTGAGCATTAAGTGGGGCCCTGTCAACCTGCCTTTGTTGGAGTTTTGCTCTAAGAGATAATTTCCCACTCCTTGAAAAGGTGCAAGTAGTTTCACTTTTCTTTTGGGTAAAGACAATGGATGTGTATGTGACGGGCTGTATCCACCTGCATTTAGGAAGGTGAGATTCTCCCTGTCTCTGCGATCTCTTAGCGGGGTTCCTGGTTTGTTGCTTTTCCAATAATAAAACTGTTTTCGTTCTCTTTTACCTTTGTGGGGAGCCTTTCTGGGCTGTGTCTCGACACCAGCAAGGGACAGCAGGGCAGTCTCTGAGTCTGTGAATACCTGGTACCCAGCTCGCGCTGGAAGAACTAGAAATGCCAGTTGAGGTGCCTCAGAACAAAGCTTTTAATACCTCGTCACTGAAACATCCCAGAGGGAAACCAGTTCTTGCCACGCACTGATGGCTGGCCTGGATGGTTCAGAGCTGACACTCCAGCCGCCCACTCCGAGGTGACACCAGTCCCACCATGGTGTCGTCATTGGCAGCAGACGCCCAGGCACACGCAGGCGGAGGTGGCCTGCTCTGCTCTGATGCTGGAAAAATGCGATTCGCTGGCCGAGGGTGTCTTTTCATTCTGGAAAGAGCTTCTGGAATTTGCTGTAGGCGGCATTGCTGATGGTGACTGTGACATCGGCTGCCCCGTCCTCAGGTATCACGTCCACCCGCTGCACAGCTGCCTCCTTGTACAGCCAGCTGGGGATGGAGCAGCACGTTCCATGGAGACCGTGAGGACCCTCCACCCATTTGGTCAGTTTCAGCATAAATACCCCGGAGGACAGCCTAGCCACCCCCAAGCCCCTGCTCAGACCTCCCTGTATTGCTCAGGGAGGTACAACCTGCAGCCCAAGAATGTCCATGAGCACAGATTAGGCACCTGGTGTATGCAGGCTGAGTCATTAACACAGCTCAGGTCCATTCAGAAACATCCCAGCTACTTGCAGAGGAAGAAAACAGACCTAGGGTTGCCAGGGTGGAGGGGGCAGGGGGAGGGACGCTGGGGAGAGGTTGGGTGGGGACACAGGAAATAACTGCAATTTGTGGTGAGGGGCACACTGAGAGTATTGATCTGATCATCACATCTTGGGCACAGGAGGTGATAGCTCTGTGCTCCATGAATATGCATAATCAATTAAAAAAAAAAAAATCCCAGCTGATGCCTGCACATCTAAAGCTGGGGGTGCTCTGCCTGTTTTATGGCTCTCCCCAAACACTCAAAGGCCCAGTTCTGGGCCTGGCGATGGGACCCAGGTCATTGCCCCTTCCCGCCCGCCAAGGCCGCTCACCTGAGCTGGGCCCCTGCCAGGCGGACACGGAGGGTGAGGACCCGTCTCCTGGTGGCTCTCAAAACTGCCTCTTCCAGCTCAGCTCTCAGTTCCTCCAGACCATGCCCCAGGAGGGCGGACACAGCCAGGACATTTGGTTCTGCGGGGCTGTACCTGCCAGGGGCGGAGAGGACACAGACCCGGCTCAGCCTCAGGGACGACCTGTCGAGAAGAGGGTCCCCATGTCACCCACCCACAGCCGGCTTGTGACACTTTAATTGGTGCAAGGTGAAGACACCAGCCCCACCGGATGGTTAGGACATGGAAGAGTAAAAAGAGGTGGCAGAGGCGGGGGCAAACCCCAGGCTGGGAACGAGGAACTGTCCTGAGATCACCCCTGCCCGCCTGCTGGCTACACCTGGGGAACGGGATGCTCAGCCGGCACTGGGTCTCTGGCTCACCCGGGCACCAGGTCCACCTTGTTGTGCACTTCCACCACAGAGTCCAGGAGCGGGGCGGGCAAGCCCAGGCCCTGCAGGGTGGACAGCACGCTGGCTTTCTGCAGCTCCGTCTCGGGGTGGCTCACATCCCTCACATGGACAATCAGATCCTGCAGGACGGGCCACACGTCAGAGCTGAGGGGGGTCTGACCCCAACCCCACCCCCGTGGATGGCCTGCACGGTCACTGCAGGCCGGTGGGGGCAGGAGCTGCGCCACATGCAGTCTCAGACGGGCACCCGAGGACAGGGGCTGCTGAGGACCACAGGGTGGTCCATGGTGGACCCAGGCTGCCCAGCTCCCCTGCATCCGGATCACACCCACTGCCAACCATGACTCGCTTAGGCCACTGCTTGTGGGACACGGGGACCACCATTTGGTGCCTAACTGGTCTCTGGGGCCACAGGTACCAGCTCTGCCCCTCCAGACACACGGACAAGGTGAGTGCCGGGTGTGACCACCCATCCACTGACACCTCATTCAAAGCTTCCAGCTGTTTAATCCTTCTGAAAAATCTTAAAAAAATTTTTTTTAAATGATTTCACGTTTTAAAGGATGCTTTTCTTCATTTTAAAAGTATCTATACATAGGTTCCTTATGCAAAGTCTGGAAAACACAGAACAGAGGAAAATAAAAGCCACGTGTAATCCTGCCACCAGAAACAGGTGCCACTTACATTTTAGGGTCTTCATGTCTAGGTTTTGGGGTTTGTTTGGATGTTAATTAAACTTTTAAAAAATCTTTTCACTTTGGAAAACTTTAAGACTTTCAGAAAACTTGCAGATGGTGGAGAGGGTAGCCCCTGGCCCTTGGCCACCTTTTCCCACAGTCCACCCGTGATGTGAGTGTAGGCACCTGTCCCATTGGAGGGCCGACACTGGTACATGCTTGTCACTCCTCACCTCGCTTGATTTCACTAGCTTTCCCTGAAGGCCTCCTGCCCCAATGCCCAGAAGAAACAGATACGTAAAGTCCTCACGTCTCAGGCTCCTTGGCTGTGACTGCCTGTAGTTCTTCTGCTCCAATGGTTGTAGGATATCCTCTGTCTGGAGATTTTCTCAGGTTGACACGGGGTTAAGGGTTTTGGGGGTAGACCACGGAGCAGGGTGTCCCCCTCAGCACCTCATGTCAAAGGCACTTGCTGCCAACCTCACCCTCCACTGGGGACGCCAATCCTGGCCACCTGGCCACAGGGTGCTTGTCAGGTGTGTCCCTGTTCAGTGACTCTCTCCCCCACGATGTCCTTCTTGGAAGACGTCACTAAACACAGCCCACACTTGTGGGAAGGGTCCACCTCTTTGAGGGGTTGGAGCTACATCAGTCACTGTGTTCGGGAGATTTATCTCTTTTCCCCGTTGCAGAAACGTAATTGAGAATGTACTTTATAAACACTTATATCTCACGTTTTCTCCACTGTGTTTAAGTCATTTTCCTACACTCTCTACAGAATCATGTTTGATGGGTACGTAAAGTCTACCACATGGATGTAGTGTGTTACTCACTCATTAACTTAAAGCTGGGTAGACAGTCATGTAGTGGGCTGAATAGTGCCCCCCAAAACCCACATCTACCTGGAACCCCAGGATGTGGCCTTATTTGGAGATAGGGTCTTTGCAAATGTAATTAGTTAAGATGAAATCATCCTGGATTAGGGTGGCCCTAAATCCAATGACAGGTGTCCTTATAAGAGGCAGATGAGGAGTCACAGACACAGAGGAGAAGCCACATGAAGACGGAGGCAGAGACTGGAGTGATGCGTCCGCAAGCCCGGGGACACCTGGAGCCACCAGGAGCTGGAACTGGCAGGAAGGATCCTCCCCTGGAGCCTCTGCAGGGAGCACGGCCCTGCCACACCTGGATCTCAGACTTCTGCCTCCAGGACGGGGATAGGACACATTTCTGTGGGTTTAACTCCCCAGCCTGTGGTACTTTGTAACAGGAGAGAGATGCAGGTTGTTTCCAGGCACTGACTCTTAAAGAGTCGCAGAGGTCACCTTGGCGTGTGCGTCTTTGTCCACACTTCTGACTAGACAAATCATTGCTCTATTTCTTACAGATTCTCTGGTGTGGAGTGATCACACCCAAGAGCAGGCTGTGTCCAGCTATGCGAGCCGTGAAGACCCGATGAATAGCTTGACATTTCTCCAGGCGCACACGGTGGCAGGACACAGCCCTGGGGTGGGCTCCTGGGTGCACAGGGCAGGGCAGCAGCAGTGAGGTGGCACACTGAGGCTGGGTCTGAGGACAAAGGAGGCCAAGGGGACGCCTGCCATTTAGCCCTTCTCCCATGTGGGGACATTTCCTTGCTTATCTCAAGGAAGGGACCTTCTCTCAAGAGAACTGCCTGACTGGCAGGAAAAGGCTGCACTTTCCTGAGTCTACGGGAAGATGTTTTGTGGCCTCCCACGAGGGACCATTTTCATCTCCTGGACTGAGAGGAGTCAGCGATCAATTATGACCAGGCTTCTATCCCAGGGGCAGACTCTGAGCTGGGGTTTTAAGGATCACCCCGACGCAGCGGCCACACCAGGAAACACCATGTCCCTCTCATCATGATTCACGGGGATCACTGTACGGAGGTGGAAGGAACAGAGTAGGAGGGTTCACGGTGTGTCCAAGGAGTCCCGGTCGTGGTTGAAAATTCGGCCCCAGGTCTATTGTGACCTAGAGACCCCAGCACCCAGGGTGTGTTGACCTCTGAGGGAACCTCATCCCAGCCCGTCCCGCCCTGTGCTCACCGAGTGGGCCACGTCCTCCAGTGTAGCCGAGAAGGACTCAATCAGGTCGTGAGGCAGCTGGGAGAGGAAGCCGATGGTGTCTACATAGAGGACCGTCAGGGAGGAGTGCAGCGTGCCCGCATGGGCCGTGACGTCCAGCGTGGCAAACAGCTGGTCCCGGGGCTGTGCAGCCGCGTCGCCGGTCAGAGCCTTGATCAAGGTGGTTTTTCCTAGTGGAGGGGAGGGGGATGCTGGGTGAGGCGTTCACACGCCTCCCACCATCCTGCACGGGATGTGGCACCTCCATGCCTGAGACCCACGGTCCCCTGATGAAGTGGTGAGCCCCGGGGTCACTGAGGGCCTGAGCTCCTCTGAAGGAGCCCGTCTCTATTCTTAAAAAGAATAGAACCAGGTAAGGGTGTGAACACCAGCGTAGCCAGGTGCCAGTGTAGACGGGGAGGTATGGTGTAGATAAGGGAGGAAGATGTACTTAGGATGATGGTGTAGACGGGGGTGGGCCTTTGGAGGACGGTGTAGATGGGAGAGGGCCTGTGGAGGATGGTGTAGATGGGGGTGCACCTATGGAGGACGGTGTAGACGGGGGTGTGACTGTGGATGACGGTGTAGACGGAGGTGGGCCCGGGGATGATGGTGTAGACGGGCGTGGGCCCGGGGATGACGGTATAGACGAAGGTGGGACCGTGGATGAGGGTGTAGACGGGGGTGGGCCCGTGGATGAGGGTGTAGACGGGGGTGGGCCCGTGGATGAGGGTGTAGACAAGGGTGGGCCAGCGGATGAGGGTGTAGACGGGGCCGGGCCCGCGGATGAGGGTGTAGACGGGGCCGGGCCCGCGGCTGACGGTGTAGACGGGGGGGTGGGCCCGGGGTGACGGTGTAGACGGGGGGGTGGGCCCGGGGTGATGGTGCAGACGGGAGTGGGCCCGGGGATGACGGAGTAGACGGCGGTGGGCCCGTGGATGACGGTGTAGATGGGGTGGGCCCGTGGATGAGGGTGTAGACGGGCGTGGGCCCGCGGATGAGGGTGTAGACGGGGCTGGGCCTGCGAATGATGGTATATACGGGGATGGGCCTGTGGATGATGATGTAGATGGGGGTGGGCCTGTGGATGATGGTGTAGATGGGTTCGGCCTCTGGCTGCAGGATGTAGATGGGGCTGGGCCTGTGGATGATGGTGTAGATGGGAGTGGGCCTGGGGATGATGGTGTAGACGGGAGTGGGCCTGTGGATGATGGTGTAGATGGGAGTGGGCCTATGTCTGCAGGGTGTAGTTGGGGGTGGGGCTGTGGATGATGGTGTAGATGGGAGAGGGCCTGTGTCTGCAGGGTGTAGTTGGGGGTGGGACTGTGGATGATGGTGTAGATGGGGGTGGGGCCGTGGATGATGGTGTAGATGGGGGTGGGCCCGTGGATTATGGTGTAGATGGGCGTGGGCCCACGGATGAGGGTGTAGACGGGCGTGGGCACGCGGATGAGGGTGTAGACGGGGCTGGGCCTGCGGATGAGGGTGTAGACGAAGGTGGGCCCGGGGATGAGGGTGTAGACGGGGGGGTGGGCCCGGGGTGACAGTGTAGATGGGGGTGGGCCCGGGGATGACGGTGTAGCTGGGCGTGGGCCGGGGGATGACAGTGTAGACGGGCGTGGGCTTGTGGATGATGGTGTAGATGGCGGTGGGCCTGTGGATGATGGTGTAGACGGTCGGGCCTCTGGCTGCAGGATGTAGATGGGGCTGGGCCTGTGGATGATGGTGTAGATGGGGGTGGGCCTGTGGATGATGGTGTAGATGGGAGTGGGCCTGTGTCTGCAGGCTGTAGTTGGGGGTGGGGCTGTGGATGATGGTGTAGACAGGGGTTAGCCTGTGGATGATGGTGTCGACGGGGGTGGGCCTGTGGATGATGGTGTACATGTGGGTGGGCCTGTGAATGATGGTGTAAATGGAGGTGGGCCTCTGGCGGGATGGTGTAGACGGGGGTGGGCCTGGGGATGATGGTGTAGATGTGAGTGGGCCTGTGGTTGCAGGGTGTAGACGGGGCTGGGCCTGTGGATGAGGGTGTAGACGGGCGTGGGCCCGGGGATGACGGTGTAGACGGGCGTGGGCCCGGGGATGACGGTGTAGACGGGGTTGGGCCTGTGGATGACGGTGTAGACGGGGGTGGTCCTGTGGATGTTGGTGTAGACGGGGGTGGGCCTGTGGATGATGGTGTAGATGGGGCTGGGCCTGGGGATGATGCTGTAGACGGGGGTGGCCTGGGGATGATGGTGTAGATGGGGGTGGGCATGTGGATGATGGTCTGACGGGGGTGGGCCCATGGATGATGGTATATACGGAGATGGGCCCGTGGATGATGGTGTAGACGGGGTGGGCCTGTGGCTGCAGCGTGTAGACAGGGGTGGGCCTGTGGCTGCAGGGTGTAGATGGGGGTGGGCCTGTGGATGATGGTGTAGATGGGGGTGGGCCTGTGGATGATGGTGTAGACGGGGGTGGGCCTGTGGATGATGGTATATACGGGGATGGGCCTGTGGATGATGGTGTACATCGGGGTGGGCCTGTGGCTGCAGGGTGTAGATGGGAGTGGGCCACTGGATGATTGTGTAGACGGGGGTGGGCCTGTGTATGATGGTGTAGATGGGTGTGGGCCTGTGGATGATGGTGTAGACGGGAGTGAGCCTGTGGCTGCAGGGTGTAGAGGGGGGGTGGGCCTGTGGCTGCAGGGTGTAGACGGGGGTGGGCCTGTGGATGATGGTGTAGACGGGGGTGGGCCTGTGGATGATGGTGTAGACGGTGTGGGCCTGTGGATGATGGTGTAGATGGGAGTGGGCCTGTGGCTGCAGCGTGTACATTGGGGTGGGCCTGGGGATGATGGTGTAGATGGGAGTGGGCCTGTGGATGATGGTGTAGATGGCAGTGGGCCTCTGGCAGCAGGGTGTAGACGGAGGTGGGCCTGGGTATGATGGTGTAGACAGCAGTGGGCCTGTGAATGATGGTATAGACGGGTTGGGCCTCTGGCTGCAGGATGTAGATGGGGCTGGGCCTGTGGATGATGGTGTAGATGGGAGTGGGCCTGTGGATGATGGTGTAGATGGGAGTGAGCCTGTGGCTGCAGAGTGTAGACGGGGGTGGGCCTGTGGATGATGGTGTAGATGGGAGTGGGCCTGTGGCTGCAGGGTGTAGTTGGTGGTGGGGCTGTGGATGATGGTGTAGATGGGGGTGGGCCTGTGGATGATGATGTAGATGGGGGTGGGCCTGTGGATGATGGTGTAGATGGGGGTGGGCCTGTGTCTGCAGGGTGTAGTTGGGGGTGGGGCTGTGGATGATGGTGTAGATGGGGGTAGGCCTGTGGATGATGGTGTCGACGGGGGTGGGCTTGTGGCTGCAGGGTGTACATTGGGGTGGGCCTGGGGATAATGGTGTAGATGGGAGTGGGCCTGTGGATGATGGTGTAGATGGCGGTGGGCCTCTGGCGGCAGGGTGTAGACGGAGGTGGGCCTGGGTATGATGGTGTAGACAGCAGTGGGCCTGTGAATGATGGTGTAGACGGGTTGGGCCTCTGGCTGCAGGATGTAGATGGGGCTGGGCCTGTGGATGATGGTGTAGATGGGAGTGGGCCTGTGGCTGCAGGGTGTAGTTGGTGGTGGGGCTGTTGATGATGGTGTAGACGGGGGTGGGCCTGTGGATGATGGTGTAGACGGGGGTGGGCCTGTGGATGATGGTGCAAACGGGGGTGGGCCTGTGGGTGTGGTCCTGTGGCTGCAGGGTGTCGACTGGCTTGGGCCTGTGGATGATGGTGCAGACGGGGGTGGGCCTGTGGATGATGGTGTATAAGGGAATGGGCCTGTGGCTCCAGGGTGTAGACGGGGGTGGGCCTGTGGCTGCAGGGTGTAGACGGGGGTGGGCCTGTGGCTGCAGGATGTAGATAGGAGTGGGCCAGTGGATGATTGTGTAGACGAGGGTGGGCCTGTGTATGATTGTGTAGACGAGGGTGGGCCTGTGGATGATGGTGTAGATGGGGGTGGGCCTGTGAATGATCGTGTAGATGGGAGTGGGCCTGTGGCTGCAGGGTGTAGATGGGGTGGGCCTGTGGATGATGGTGTAGACGGGGGTGGGCCTGTGGATGCAGGGTATGGACAGGAGTGGGTCTACGGATCCAGGGTCCTGTCAGTCACAGCTGCAAACAGTGCCTCCTGGTGGCCCTGCACAGTACTGACCGAATGTGCACTGGGACGTGACCGAGGTGAGCCTGGTGGACAGGTCGCCCTGACACAGGGCAGCTGTCAGCCCTCGGCACGTATATGGAACACTGAGGTGTCCAGGCCAGCTCAGCCTGGGATCTATGTAGAAACCTAACTGGTCGTCTTAGAAAAACAGAACTGTTTGTCTGTGATCCTACAATTGTCTGTGTGGTATAGCCTGACAGGAGTGTCCTGGACTTCCCGGGAGGTATGAATACATATACGTATGTATGTATGTATATCTATAGTGTTTCTTAAAGCCACGTGTGCCCCCAGCTTCTGCCTGCACGTTCCAGTGGGGATCCCCACCCCGTCATGGATGTGGACCAGCAGCTCTGGGGAAGGGCACCTAGTGTGGCCACATGGGCCCTGACTGAGCATCTGCATCCCCTGCTCATCCAGGCATGACCCTGCCTTCTTGGGGCTTTGTGACTGTAAACAGAACCATGGCTTCTGTCTCCTACCTAAGACTTCATTTAAGGTGCAACTAAGAAATAAATTAAATTTACTGTGAAGGTTTATTTTATAAAATCCAAGTAGCTTTTATTCTTCTAAGGACATGTGTGTCAATGGATTTAAAATTGTCAAGGTCTCAATTTTTTCTATTTCTCAGAGACTGGAAAATATTCATAGAAACAAGAGGGCCCAATTCAAGGTCAAGTACTCATTAAACCAACTCTAATGACTGGTCAAGTACTCAAGAAACCAATGTGACAACTATTAAAAAGCAACGACAGCCAAGCTAGAGCCACTAGAGCTCAGGGGAAGAGGAGGAGAGACCTGTGGAGTTCACAAAGGCTGGAGAACCCACAACGAGAGAAAGAAAGAACTGCTCGAACCATTTCGAGCCCCAGCCACTTCAAGGCTGGAGCTGCTGAGCACATGGAGCAGGAGCAGGAGCCGGGAGAAGCTGCAGCTGTGCCCTTCAGATGAAGTTGCTTGGAGGCTGCAGGGGAGAGGAGGGCGTTGGTGGCCCCCAGGCCAGCAAGATCACTGACAGGGTTCCTGTGGACCCACACAGGAGAGAAGGGCCAGAACAACTGAAAAAAGGAGCCTGGTGAGTCATCACAAGGGACCAGAGCACGGCCTATCCCAGGAGAAGTGTTTGGAGTACAGGCAGTGGGGGAGACGGGCCCACCAGGGGAACACTGGGGCACAGCAAGGACAGCTGATCTGCCCTCCAGTCAGTACAGGACCACTCAGTGGAGACTGATCAGGAATATAGAACTGCAGGAGGAGCAGTTTGTTGAAAAGACACAGGCCCAGATCAGAGTTTCCACACAACCCAGGTATAGGAGACCTCACAAGACTCAGAAGTACATTCAGTGTCAACCATCAAAACCTGAGCTGCACAAAAAGCCTTCCTCAGGGAATCAGCAGCAATGAAGCAATTTATCTCAACTACAGAGTTCAAGTGCTGGTCCCTCAGGAAGTTCCCCCATTTTAGAAGTAAGCAAAGGACAACAAATTAGTTCCAGTATAGAGTTTAAGTGGTGGGAGCAGTGAATAATCCAACACAGAACTGAAAGAAAAAACAAAATACCCAGAGACCAGACATTAAGTTTGATATTAACTAGTAAAAGTCTCATGTCAACAAAGAACACCTATAAAACCTGGAAGGACTGGAAATCCCCTGGGATCCCAAGCCAGGGAGGAGGGAGGGCTGAGGGCCTCGGCCACACCCCCCTGACATCTGCAATTGGAACCACCCTGGGCTCCTGATCTGGGGCAGTGACGGGCCAAAGGCTTCAGCCACACCCCCCTGACATCTGCATCCAGCCCAGCAACTACCTAGCCACTGCTGAAAGCCCCCTGGTGTCCCTTGCTGGAATGAGGGGGGTGCCACAGGCGTCGATTACACCCCCCCATCCACCCTATTTCCCTTCCCTTCCCCTCTCTCCCTCCCCAACAATCGCTCTGCAACAGCATCTTAGGATGAGGTGTGGAGCTAGGGGAAGTTGAACTCAGCCACAACCAGGTAAAGAGCACCCCCAAAACACCACTTCCATGCAGGTAGCCCTCCAGAGCCACCACACAATTGCCATGACTACCATAAAAGTGACTAGTTTCTATAGCAGCAGTCACAGCCACCCTGAAGATGGCATGACAGACTCTCAACGGCATTGACACAAGGAGAGGCACCAGTGGACACCAAAATAACAACAAAAAAGAGGAAGATGTCCTCTCTCCCCACAAAGAAGAGTAGGCAGGCATGGTCCTGGGGGACCAGGCCGGGGAGCCCCAAGAAGTACGAGGCACTTTGCAGCTTGGCAGAGTCCCCTGCCAACCGCCATGAACAAGACGTCTCAGTGTTTGCGAATGGATTCTCCTATGACACATCAGCCTTGTGTGAGCGGGGAGCTACTCTGGGATCTCTCTCACCACAGTTGGTGTAGCCCACCACGGAGACCACTGGGAACTCCCGCCGCGTCCGCTGCTTGCGCAGGAGATGTCTCTTCTTCCTCAGTTTCTCCAGGGCCTTCCGAATCTTGATTTCCTTTTCTTTTAAGAGACGCCGTTGAACCTGCTTGAAGGATTCTCCTAAAAAGACCAGGGACGGCAAGTCAGTGAGCAAAATGTCAGGAAATAAAGCAGAAGCCAGCTGTACCACTGAAGGTCCCAGGGGGTGTGGGCCTGCCAACCCCAGGGTACTTAAGGACCCGCCTGGCCTGCCATCTCCAGACAGATCCTGCCCCACCCAGTCCTGTTCTGTGAGAATAGGTTCTGCTGGCGGAAGGCGGCCTTGACCCTGGACTTTCACCCTGTGAGGTCGAAAGCTCCCCTTGAGCTGGGAGAAAGTGAAGCTTGAGGGGGCACCCCAGAGGACAGCCAGGATGGTGTCTGCTGTGGGCTGAAAAGGGACCCCAAAAGGTGTGTCCACATCCTAACCCCAGAACCTGGAATGGGACCTATGTAGAAATAGGATCTTGGCACACGTAATTAAGAATTTTGAGATAAGGTCATCCTGGATCAGGGTGGCCCTAAATCCAGTGACAGGTGTCCTCGTAAGAGACAGAGAAGAAGACACAGACACAGAGAAGCCACTTGAAGATGGAGGCAGAGACTGGAGTGATGTGGTCACAAGCCCAGGGACTCCTGGAGCCACCAGGAGCTGGAAGAGGCAGAAAGGACCCTCCCCTGGAGCCTCTGGAGGGAGCACGGCCCTGCCACACCTGATCTCAGACTTTTGCCTCCAGAACTGAGACAGGACACATTCTTGTTGTGCTAAGCCTCCCAGTGTGTGGTCATTTCTTAGACCAGCCCTGGAGAACTACTTCGATGTCCTAATTTGCCTGAACATTAACACGAGACGAAATCCATGTTCAGCCTCACCCATCAGGATCTTTCTGGGCTGCCCTACCCTCTCCAGGGCTGGCCAATGTTGACATCCCCACCCCATCCAGGCACCCAGTGACAGCCATGGATGCCGTGCACATGCAGTGACACATTACCTGAGCCCATGATGTAGCGGGAGCCCCCTCTTTGCCCATCCAGGTCATTTTTCAGGTTTGACCTGGAATTGAAATGGGACGACTTACTAGCTGCAGATACATCCCTCCCAGAGAGAGCTAAGTGGAAGCGATGGCTTGAAAGCACAGGCGAGGGGGACATGTGGCGGTGGGGGGGGAGTCTCTTGATGGGGGGAAGGTGCAGATATCCTGTGCACCCCAGGAAATGATCAAACACTAAGGAAGGTGCCCTGGTGAGGGCTTCAGAGACGAGCATGTTCTGCCTGGGTACCTGAGGACAGGGATCTCGGCCAGCGCCACCTGAAGCCTGGCCTCCCTCGTGCGGGCGTTGCAGCGGAAGATGTGCAGCACGATCATGAACCGATCAAACACCTCCACGCCCCAGGCGGCTTCCAGTTCTTTCTAGAAAAGGAGGGAGCGGGTGAGGAGACTCCACAAGGGAGCCCCAGGCCAACACTCTGGGGAAACTCCTTCAACACGCGGAGTGTCAGAAGGAACCACCGAGAACGGGGTTCTGAACTACCTTGGTCGGGGCAGCCATCCTCTCCACGTTCAGGAAGACGGACGTGATTTCTGGAGACCCTCTGATTTTTTCTAAGGGAGGACAAGGCCCATCAGATGTTGGTGCTTCACCGATGGTCACTGCGGGACTGATCCTGCAGACGCCATCGGTGGGATGCTCCTCTGTAGGCTGTGCTCACTGACAACCCCCACGTCCTGAGCTCACTATCCAGGAAATCAGTGGCAGACGGGGGTCTATCTTTAGGGGTGTGCATCGGATACACACACATACAGATGGGGGTGAACATGCCAGGCAGGGATTAGATGCATCTGAGACTCAGGTGGGGAAATAAGACTCGCCCTGGGGCAAGTTTGCAGGGTCTCCCTTGCCCTGTATTGTGAGTGGGGACAGTAGGGAACCTGAGGGGGGTGGGGGTCCCATACAGGACCCCACTTCACAGTGTGTTGAGAGTGGGTGGTGGGCTGCCTGGAGAGAGAATTTGACTGGAGGCTGCTGTGGCAGGCGGGCCTACAGTGGGTCCAACTTCCACCCTATGTGCTGGACGCTGCCCTGACAGCACCTGTACTGGGCCCATCCCCCAGGGCTGGTTTGGATCTCGACGCAGGCTCAGCCTCACGTTCCCCGACCCTCACCCACATCTGATCCAGCTAACCCATGAGACCTCTATGTCCCTTCCCCTTGGGACCAGTCTTTGCTGCTTCTCTCAATTGACTTTTCTTGGCAGCAGGACACACAAAAGGAGGATTTGTGAAAAGAGAAGACAAGGGATGTGTGTCTGAACGAACTCACCTGTCAGGTGCTCAAAGTTTCCTTTGCCAAAGACAAGCCTACTGCTGGGTGCTTTGGTGGACACGACCATCGTCTGCACCACGGACCAGCCATCCAGAGTGTGGATCAGCGCAGTTGCCTCTGCCACCTGCCACTCGGCTGTGGGACAGATGGGACCACCGTGAGGGACGCTTATCTTTGGGGTTGGCCCTGGGATCCTGTTCATGCCTACCCAGGGCATCACCACCCATGTTCCACGTGACAGCCAACTCCTGCCCTAGCGACAATCCCCTCTGAGAAGACCCCAGATCAGTGTCTATTCCCAAACACAACAGCCTTCTTCCCATAAGGCCTCCAGGTGCAGATCTGATGGCAGAGAGAAGGGGGGCGGACAAGAGAGGGGAACAAGAGGAGGGAAGCTGGTGTCACCACCGGGCGTGAGGACAGCCCTGGGCATGTGGGATTCGGGCTCAGGAAACGGCAGGGAGCTGGGATGTGTTTAATGAGGAACCGTGGCCCATCACGATGGGCTCCACAGCATCTCCCTATCAGAGGGGGCCCCTGATGACACAGGTGGGTCCAGAGAATCTGCCGGGATGATGTGACAGAAGATTCTGGAAGAGCCAGGGAAGGCAATGTCCACAGGAAAATGTGACAGAAGGTTCCAGAACAACTGGGGATGGGAAGCATCTGCACATGACCCATGGGCTGCACATGACCCATGGGCTGCACATGGGACAGATGAGGTAACAGAAAGTTCTGGAAGAACTGGGAAAGGCAGGGTCTGCTCAGGACCCATGGCCTACAAATGGGCAGGATGAAGTAACAAAAGGTTCTGGAAGAACTGGGGAAGGCAGGTTCCACTCAGGACCCACAGCCTGCACACAGGCAGGATAGGTGACAGAAGGTTCTGGAAATACTCCGGAAAGGAAAAGGGGCTCCTGCTGCATCCTAGGGTTGGAGGGGTGTCAGAGTCGTTTGAGTGGCACCATCGGCCTGGTCACTGTCCTGGGGAGGAGGGCTCTGGGGAGGCCCTGGTGTTGCTTCTCCACCACACGTGTCACGAAAGGTCTCTCAAGATGATCAGGAAGATGGGAACAAGGAGACATCAGGAATGGCCCAGCCACACCACTGAGCTTTGGGTCCTGTTTTGGGGGCTGAGAGAGGGCTCTATGTCCGTGTCATGCTTGTGGCCTGTGGGATATGGTGACTGAAGAGCCTCGGTTCCGCCTGGTGCCTCCGTGGCCATCCGGGCGGCAGCTTCTCCGCTCCCTCAGGCAGAGGCTCTGTCTGTGTTCCTGGTGCACTTAGCACATGTCTGCAAAGACACCTCAGAGTCCTGGAGAAAGGAGAGGGTGTGGATGAGGAGAAGCCCAGCTCCAGAGCTCCAGGCAAGACCTTTCTGCACTTGCTTCTGCATCCTTCAGTTTCTCCACAAGGACCGTGATACCACTTTTGTAAACAGAAGAAGCCTCAGTGAGGCCGTTTAATACCCATGGGTGACGTCCCCCAGGGGAGCCAACCCTTCCGTCACGTCCCACTCCTGCACCGTCGACCCTGCTGAGCTGAAACGGGTTGGGATCGCCCTGTCATGTAATGTGTCTCTTCTTCCAAGGAATGCTGTTCTGAGCCTCGTCTGGGTGGGAACAGCCTGTTTCAAGTGTCTGTGTGCATCCCATGCTGTCAACCCTGAACATCCTGGTCCAGTGCTGCAAACCTGGGGACCCTCCATCCCCCATGCCCCAACTTTGACCACCACCCCCTTGCTTTCCAGCCCTGACTCCAACCCACCAATGCAGCCCTTTCTCAAGATCTTCACATCCCTCAGAGTCCTGTTCTCAGGCCCTCAGCTCCCAGGCTGTGCTCAGCATCTTGGGGCTGCTGTGACAAATGACCACAAGCTGAGGGCTTAAAACAACAGGTATTTATCCTTGCCCAGTTCTGAGAAATCTGAGATCCAGGTGTGGCAGGGCCGTGCTCCCTCCAGAGGCTCCAGGAGAGGATCCTTCCTGCCTCTTCCAGCTCCTGGTGGCTACAGGCATCCCTGGGCTTGTGGCTGCCTCACTCCAGTCTCTGCCTCTGTCTTCACGTGGCTTCTCCTCTGTGTCTGTGTCTTAACTATATCTTATATTTAATTATATATCTTAATTATATCTGCAAAGCTGCTGTATTCAAATAAGGTCCCACTCATAGGTTCTGAGAGTCAGGACGTGAACACATCTTTTAAGGACCACTATACTAGCCTAGCAGAGCCCTATGCAGTGAACCCAACTGGCCACCCACTCTGTACCCACCGCAGGTGGCTGGAGGAAAACATGCCACCCACTGACTGGGTGCCTTAAGAGCCCAGGGACCCACTGCACCTGGCAATCAGACCCCACCTCCGAAGCCTGGCCTCTCCTGGTCCCAGAGTCCAGATTACTCCTCCTCCTCTCCCCCCAATGTCTGAGGACGCCCCTCTCCTACCACCCCAGATCAGAAGCAGCGAAGGAACATCTGCAAACTCACACACACCTGCATGCAGCCTTGTGTGTAAATCCTCTGCTCAGCCTTCCCCCGCTACTGCCTGCCAGGGGTTGAACAGTGTTCCCCAAAGTTCACGTTCTTCCTGAACCTCAGAATGAACCTTATCTGGAAATAGAGTCTTTGCAGATGCAATTAAGTGTCTCCAGATGGAATCATACTGGATTAGGGTGGTCCTAAATCCAGTGACAAGTGTCCTTATAAGAGACAGAAGAGGAGACACAGACAGAGAAGAAGCCACGTGAAGATGGAGGCAGAGACTGGAGTGATGCAGCCACAAGCCCAGGGACACCTGGAGCCACCAGGAGCTGGAACATGCAGGAAGAATCCTCCCCTGGAGCCTCTGGAGGGAGCACAGCCCTGGCACATCTTGATTTCAGACTTCTGCCTCCAGAACCAGGGAAGAGTAAATCCCTGCTGTATGCTGTCACGGCAGCTCCAGGAAATTCATAAGCTGCTGTGGCCCCTCCCAGCTCCTACCCCTCTCGTCCCTAGAGGACTCAGCTCCTGTCCTCTCCTTTGCCCTGCAGTGTCCTGTCTTCCTTCCCAATGCATCTTTTCCATCTTAACTCCTCCCTTCCTACAGGACAACAAACACCCTCTCTTACCACCCCCACAGCATAGTACATGGGAGTGAATGTTAAGTCATCTAACTTTTGCAGTTCCACGGCACAGGCACAGATGAGGAAACCAAGGCAAGGGGAAGAGGCTGACATGAGTGACAAGCTGCTAAGTGGGGGCCAGGACGGATGTGAGGTGATGGGGAGGGTCCCCCATCTTCTGTCTTGTGGGGGAGGCCCCATCCTGTGTGCCACGGGGGACCCCATCCTCTGTAATGGGGTGCAGAAACCTTCTTGATGAGACTCCTGGTGGGCTGCCATTCTTCCCATCTCCATCGTCTGGACACTTAGCTCAGGCATTTGGGGGCCATCCCTGATTCCCCTGTTCCCTGAACCTCACGCCTGGCTGTCACAAACCCTGCAGGCACTGTCTTCAGCGCACAGCCACTGGGCCTGAGCCCCCAGCTCAGTGAGGAGCTCTGCACAGCTTCCTCTTGTCCCCGCTCCCAGATTCTGGCCCAGCTCCAGTACAGCTACTCCACACAGCCGCCTGCCTGCAGGATCTAGTCAAAAGACCATGTGAGACCCCCACAGTCCACCCCAGGTATCTATGGAAAACACAAAAACTTGTTCCCGTGTGTTCACAGCAGCACGGTTCACAATAGGAGGAATAGGTAGGAGCTGAGAGGTGGAAACAACCAGGTGTCCATCAACGGATGATAGACAAACAGAATGTGGTCACCACACAGTGACTTATCACTCACCATGAAAAGGAATGAGGCTCTGACACCTGCTGCAATGTGGACGAACCTCGAATACATTGTGCTCAGTGAAAGACCCCAGACACAAAAGACCACACAGTGTGTGATTCCATTTATATGAAATGTCCAGAACAGGAAATCCACAGAGACAGGAGCAGATTAGTGATTGCCAGGGGCTGGGGAAGGGGAGATGGTGAGTGACCGTCAATGGGTACAGGGTCCCCTTTTGGGGTGATGAGAATGTTCTGGAACCACACAGAGGTGATGGCTGCATAACACTGTGAACGTACTAAATGCCACTGAATTGTACCCTTTAAAATAGTTAATTGTATTCTATGTGAATTATATCTCAAGAAAACGCTTACTGATGGGGGAAAAAACAAAAAAAAAACAACCCCCACGACTTAGGCCACTCATCTGCTTAAAACCCAGTGCACGCAGAATGAAACCCAAATCCTGTTTTGCCCAAGAGATGCAGTGTGGCCTGGCTCTGTGCCCCCAGCCACAGATCCAGCCCTTCGGTGGTCCTGGGAAACCCCAGGAAGTGCTCCCTCGAGACCCTCCCTCAAGGCCCCACTCTCTGCCCGCCGGCTCCCTGCTGCCCGAGGTCCTTTCTCCCCCGGGTCACCCTGGCCCACCCTGGGGATGGGCCCTCCCTAACTTCCTGACCCCGTCCACGGCACCCGGGTGGCGGGTTTCTGCCAGTGTGTCTGCTCTGTGGCACTCCCTCAGCCTGGGACGGTGCTGGCACAGCGCAGGTGGCAGGAGCGGCTGCTGACCGGGTGGATGACGCATGGGTGAAGGTCCCAGTTAGAGACCGTCTCAGCGGCAGACACCCAAGGGTTTGCAGTTTTTTCTACAACAAGCGCCACGCAGTTTTGTGCACAAATCTCTGTGTTTGGGAGCCACAAGTCCAGAAGTGGTCGACGAGTTAAAGACTCCCTGACACGCACTGTGGACACAGGTAAAGGGCAGATTTTTAGGGTTTTTGTTAGATTCTTTTTTTTTTACAGATGGGGAGAGATCCTTAGGAGCAGGAGAGGGCGGGAAGAATAGAGGAGGAGAGGGTGAGCGGGCTGAAGGGAAGAGGGGCCGAGCGGCAGGCCAGGAGCTGCGGCATGAAATGAAGCCCCCGGTTCAGGAGAGATCAGGGATTTGAGGGGGCGACGGCGGGTAGCGGGCAGGGGGCGCGTCTGCTAAGCGTGCCCAAGGGCAGGCGTGCAAGCGGAGCCAGGAGGTTCAGGTGCTGTTTCTCAGCAGTGCGGGGCCTCAGCTCCCGCACAAATTTCACATTTTGGAAATTCCCGTGAAAGAAAAGCACTGTTAGCCCCAGAAGCTTCCAACGCAGAAATGCAGAAATCAACGCTCCCCAGCAGCAGACACTTACAGCGCCTTCATCGCTCCCACTTCCTCCTTCCGGGGTTGGGGGTTGAGAGAAGACACCTCCCTCCGTGCACTAGACTCCCCGCATTCCCCGATCCCAAACCCGCCATCCCACCCGGGCTCCAGTCCCGGCGCTAGAAAACGGCGGCGGCGGCGAGGCCCCGCCCCCCACCTCCGCCCTGAGATCCCCTCCTCCGAGTCCCCTCCCCTTCATACGGCCCCGCCCCCTCGGAGGCCCCCGCCCCGGCTTCTCCACCCTACGAGCGCTTCTCAGAGTCACCGCCCCTTCCAGAGGCCGCGCCCTCAGACTCTCCGCCTGAACGTCGGAATCAGAGGCGAGGCCCCGCCCCGTCACCTGTGGTGAGCTGCGGCTTGCCCGCGCCCCACTTGACGTCAGGGTGGACCAAGCACACGCGCTGCGTCCCCGCCGGCAGCAGGGGGCCGCTCGTCAGCAGCTCGTCCTCCTCCTCCGGCTCCTCGTCCTCTTCGTCCTCTTCGTCCTCCTCGGCCTCTCTCGTTCCACTTCCCCCGCCACCCTCACGTGGGCCCCTGCCCCCGCTCCCCGGCCCCTCGGGTCTCCCCGGGCCGCAGCGGCCATGGGCGGCGAGTGCCCGCGTGGGCCAGGGCAGCAGCGGCAGGGCCCTCGGAGCAGGGCCGCAGCGGCCCACGCGCCGGAGCCGGATCCCCAGGCAGACGGCAGCCCGCAAGGCCCACATGACGCCAGCGTCCGAAACGCGACGGGGCGGGGCCTCGCGGCCGGGGCGGGCTCGCGCGTTCGCCCATTGGCTGCCCTGCGTCACGTGCTCGTGATCGGCGGGCGCGGGTGGCGGGGCACCGAGCCGGGGACGTGCTGGGCTGTGGCGCGGGCGGCTTGCCGCGGACAGCACGCCGGGTAGAGCAGGGAACCCTGCGGGCTCTACGATGGGGTCCGGGTCCGCCCCGGGGTCCCTTGCTACGGGGGTCGGCGTCAGGCGGCTGCTGTGGGATGCTTGGAAAATGATGGCAGAGCCCCTCGGGTCCACCCAGGGGAGGTGAGGGGCGGGCCGGTCCCTGGGGAGCGCCTCTCCGCGCAGCTGCAGAGGGTCCCTGGAGTCCCAGCCTTCACTAGGAGTTTTTGTTAATGGTGTCCCAGCCCCAGCACCTCAGAACGCGACCCTGTAGGGAAGGTACAGGAGATGGTCAGGGCCGCTCAGATGTTCCGTGAAAGGAAGAGTCGACACTAGTTGACGCTCCACCGGAGAGAGCCCGTTTATTAGGACACACACACACACACACACACACACACACACACACACACACACACACACACACACACCACACACACACACACACACACACACACACACACACACACACACACACACACACACACACACACACACACACGGCTTAAAAAACAATCCCTACTTAGCATACCACATGGGGTTTGGGGGGGGGGAGCTGATTGGTGTGTAATTCGCTGGGGGTGTGATCCCTTGGGGCATTTGAGTCCCTACATTCAGGGTCTTGCCGAGCATTTGATGTAGGTGTGCACGTGCGCCCAGGTGCTTCCTGTTACTGCCTAAAGCAACTGCACGTGTGCGCCCAGGTGTTCCTTGGTTATCCGACTGGCAAAGTGTAAAGAGCACAGGGCTCTGCTCCACAGTGCCCTCGGGACGCCTCGGGAGGCCCCTAGGGCTGCAAGCTCCCTGAACTTGCATGTGAATAAAGCCTATTAAATTTTTACCCACGGCTTCCCAGGATCCTTTTCCTATTACGCAGCTCGTGGACCTGCATGTGAGAGGTTTAGTGACCCAGTCTGCACAGTGGGTTTGAAAGGTCTGTGAGCCCTAGCCCGACAGATGGCCACAGAGACCAAAAGAGGTTGGTGGTTGCCTGGGGCTGGCGAACTGAGGGGCAACCACAGAAAGGTGGGGTTGGAGGTGGCAGTGGGACTGTTGTGGTGGCCGCTTATGTCTGCTAATGAACTAAAAGCCACTAAGTTTTATACTTTAAATGGGTGACGTGTGGTGTGTGAATTATCTTTAAGTTACCAGAAAAACAGTGGAGGTTTCTGACCTGCTTCAGGAGGGGTGGGTGGGGCAGGACCTGAATGTTTAGAAAGCCCCTGGGTGGTTTTGACACGGGCCCTGCAAGGCCGTTTAGGGAAATTCCTCCCCTGTGGCATTAGAAATACAGAGGGCACGTGAGCAGTGTGTAAGCTTCAGCTGGAGGAGCTTGACGCTGTGGCCCCCCAGCCTCTAGGACAGGGTGGTCCTGCTGGCCCCTCACTGACCACAGGCCTGCTGGCCTTGCTCGAGGGCTGCAGAAGCAGGTGGGTTGTGACAACTCACTTCTCTCTTTCAGTGTGCCCCCCTCTCTTCCAGGGATGAGTGACAACAGAGCTGTACCACAGCAAGGAAGGCCACAGCGTCCTGCACAGAATGACTGAGAAGTTTGAGCACGTGGGCTGGGCTCTGTGGGGTAAAGGGCCCCGAGGTCTGTTGGGAAAAACAGGAAAATGTCAGGGCCCTTCAGATGTTCAGAATCTTGCTGAGCATTTGCTGTAAATATCCTCAGGTGTTCCTTGTTACTGCTTAATGTAATTGCATATGGGCACCCAGGTGTCCAGGGTTGTGGACTTAAGTATAAAAGACTAAAAGCTCTGCTCCAAGATGCTTCTTAGAACTCTCAGAGAAGCCGCTAGGACAGTTGCTCCTAGATCTGAATAAAACCCATTCATTTTTCTATACCTACGGCTCTCAGAACCTTTTTTTCTATTACCTACCTCAGACCTGTGTGTGGAAGGTTTGTGACCCAATCTGTGCAACAGACTCGAGGGGTCTGTAAGCCCCTTTACAAGGTCCCATTTTGTGTCACGAGCCCCTCATGGGGCTCAGTCGTCCCTGCATGCAGGCAGGAGTGGGTTTGCCATCGGGGCTGACCGTGGAAGCAGCCAGGGGTGGTGGTTTTGTTGGGAGAAATAATGTCTGAGTTATTTGCTTTGCCGGGACAAGCTGTCGTCTTGCATTTGGGGAAGACAACTTTTTTTAGCTGCAGTATTTAATTTTTTCAAAATCCCTTAAAATCTGGACATCCTATGAATCAAGTCATTTCTCACTATCTTTTTTCTCGAAGTTTTTATTTGGAAAACTCTCAGACCTAAGAAAAATGGCGAACACCTGGGTCAGCAGGTGTTAACGTGCTGCTACGTTCCCATTGTCCCGCGTGCACGCACGTGTGTTTGCCTGAACCACTTGAGAGTGAGGGGCAGACTGAATTAGGCCCACCACTTCACCATGTGTCCCCTGTGGACTGTCTGATGTGACCACAGACTGCAGGTCTGTGAGGTAGGTAATAGAAAAAAAAAGGTCCTGGGAGCCGTAGGTATAGAAAAATGAATGGGTTTTATTCAGATCTAGGAGCAACTGTCCTAGCGGCTTCTCTGAGAGTTCTGAGAAGCACCGTGGATCAGAGCTTTTAGTCTTTTATACTTAAGTCCACAACCCTGGACACCTGGGTGCCCATATGCAATTACATTAAGCAGTAACAAGGAACACCTGAGGATATTTACACACGTGCAGGAGTTGGGCACCTTGAAATCAGTGCAGCGCTGTGTACTGATGGGGGGTCGGATCTCTATCCTCTCAGGAGCGTCCTACAACTTTCTCTAAGCCCTGTGGTTTCAGGGTCCACTTAAGGGCCATATGCTACTTTTGGGGGCCGTGTCTGCAGTTCCCTTTAAGCTGCAGGGTTGGTGGTTTGGGGAGCCCAGGCCTGCTGTGATGGAGGACGCCCCCATTAGGGTCTGTCCATGGAGGGTCACCCAGGAGGCCCCCTTCTTTATCTTCCTGTCTCTCAGCATGTAGTGTGGGATTTGTGCCTCAGTTTACCACCCTGTTCCGTTCCCTCCTGTGAGGGCCTGTGCTTTTGAGGAGCAGACTCTGTGACACTGTGTGTGGGCCCACAGTGGGTGGGGCGCTCAGGCTGGAGCAGGCACTCTGTGAAGAGGTACGAGGAAGCCCCAAAGCTCTTGTTCTCGTTTGTCCTCAGCTCAGAATGGCATCTGCCATGAACCACTCTCTTTCCCCTTGCTCCACTTCCAAGGTGTCGCAGAACTTGTCTGAGCCCTGACATGGGCCACCCTGTGTGGGGAGTGTTGCCTGTTGTGAGGTCACGGGTTTTCACGCTAGGTGCCTACCTGGCAGCTGACGTGACTGGGCCCCTGGGTGGGTGGCATGGACGCCGCATGTGTGAGGCTGACATGTGCTGCGCTCCCTGGGGAGGGCTCCCTCCCAACAGGACACGGCCTGGGATGGGCTGAGACCTCGTCACATGCTCCTGTATGGTGCCGGGTTCTGTCCTGCCCAGCATCTAGCTGAGGCCGCCTCAGGGCACCAGGGACATGGAGGGATGCCAGGGACCTCAGACCCACCTGCACTTTTTCGCTTTCCTTTGCAGAATATAGGCTTCTATGACAAGAAGTTCTGGCCTCCCCTGCATCCTGACCGTCACCTGGCTGGAGAAGCTGGTATGTGCTTGTCTTGCTTTTCGAAATGTTTAATCCTGCTGCGGTTTTGTTTGGTTCATGATGTTGAGGTCCTATGTCAGGGGGTTTGGAGTCACACTGGTCAGCATAGTGTTGCGTCCCCCATAGGGGCAGGGTGGACCTGTGTCCTTCACTGTGATGTTGGCTGGGGTGAGGGTGGTCCTGCATCTTTCCCTGTGGGGTCAGCTGGGATCAGGGTAGCCCTGGGTCCTTCCCTGTGGGGTTGGCTGTGAGGACCTGGTTTGTTGCGGTTGGGATGGAGCATGTTTCCTGTGTAATTCCTGATGTCACCACCTGCTTGGGTCTGTGTGCCTCGGCTGGGAAATGTGGACGTCTGACCACACCCCTGGGATCACAAGGAGCCATGTGCATCCCGGGCAGCTTTCATGGGAGGACGAGGTCCCCCATGGACTGCCACTCTGCGCTGCAGGGTTAGCACTGGGCTTGGATCATGTTTTACCTGCAGACTGGGCTCTGAATGCCTTGTCCCTTGGCGGATGGGTATGGGTGGCTGGATCCTAGTGGCGGGTGCAGCACCCGAGGCCCCAGCATCCCGCCCGGGGGGATGTCACAAGGGGCTGTGTCTGCTGGGCTGCGTCCACACAGCAGCCTGGGTGGTGGGGGGCAGAACAGTAGGAAGCTCAGTGTTTGAGGCTTGCAGGTGGGGACTGAGCTGGCCACGAGTGTGTCTGTGAGTGGCCCTGGGACCCAGCGGGGGCCCTGGACACAGCTTGTTTTCAGCCTTGTGGTGCTACGTTGGCATCCTGGCTGCAGGAATGTTGCAGTGGGTGGAGGTTGGGTCAGCAGCAGCCAGGTTGTCCTCCTTGGTGACGCTGGGTCTGAGGACAAGTGCGGGTGTTGGAGCTGCCCCTTCCCCAAGAGCTGACGCCCAGAATTCATGGGCAGCAGGGGGTGAGGGGACCTGGAGTCAGGCAGGGCAGAGGTGGGATCTTAGGAGCCTAGATGTGGCTGCTTGGTGGATGGTTGGTGACTCTTGGTGTCCTGGGATGGGGAGGCCTCAGGCTGGAGTGGAAGATGTTCCTGAGTATGCAGGAGGCCGTGGGAGCAGACATGCTGACTGTGTGTGTATTTGTGTGTGTACACAGGAGGCTGTGGGCATGGTCATCTCAGTTCCACAGACACATCCCATGCCTGGTGAACAGCCTGTGGGACCTGGTGCCTGCTCTTCTCAGGGACTAGGAACTCATAACTGCCCTGCTGCTGAGGCCACACAGAGCCAGAGACAGTGACCACATAGCTTGGTTGATGTGGTGACTCTGCTCTGACCTGTGACCTGGGGTTGTTCTTGGAGATCTTGCTCTGACCTGTGACCTGGGGTCATCATCTCTGACCCTACCCTGCACTGTGACCTGGGTGTTTTGGGGATCCTGCCCTGCTGTGTGACCTATGGTAGCTCAGCTTGGCCCGTGTTGGCACCTCCAGCCCAGGTCACAAGTTCTAATTATGGGAGTCCTGAAGGTGGGGTGTCTGCAGGGTCAGTGATCTGCAGGTTTTTGGTTCAGGAGTCCCTGAGGGTCAGGGGTGTGTGGGCTCCTGGGTCAGGGGTACACAAGGTCAGGGTGCCTGAGGGCCGAGGGTCTGCAGGGTCAGGGGTCTGTGGGCAGCAGGTCTCTAAGGTCAAGGGTCTCAAGCCAGGTGAGGTTGGTTTGGGGGGAACTTGCTGTCCAGGTAGGGAGTTGGACGTGGTGAGGGGTCAGCCCATGGACCCAGGAGCTCCCTGAGGATTGGGTCCCTCCTCCCCCTCCCCCCTCCCTCCCCTCCCCTCCCCTTCCCTCCCCCTCCTCCTCTGAGACCTCCGCTGCCGATGCCCATGTCCTCAGCAGATGCTCAGGGCCCAGACCCACTGACTCACAGCACAGGCCATCTGCCATGATCAGGTCTCATGGGACACAGTGCTGGCATTTGAAGCCCCATGTGGCCCCCACGTCTTCCCAGAGTCTGGCCCTTACCTGTGTAGGCCAGAAACCAGTCATAACTAGTCTGTGCCGTCCTGACGGGGAAGGACCAAGCTGCAGCTGAGCACATGGCACATAGCTTCGGCAGCCGTCATGCTGCTTCCTCTGCTTAGACCTGGGGCCTGGGCCAGTGGGGACTCCACAGCCTCCTGGCTGTGCCCCAGGGGCCTATCTTGAGGGGTAGGGATGGGGATGTTGGGGGGAAACGAGTGAGGGGTGATGGAGGAGCTGGGAAGGTGTGAGGAGGTGGTGGGGTCAGGGACCTCCTGAGGTTGCCCTTAGGGACCTCGTCAGTAGCCCTGCGTCCCTGCTGGCCCCACCTGCGAGGACTCAGCAGGATGCTGAGGCCGGGGCACCTCTATCTTGGAATCCCTGTCTCCATCCTGGATAGCACAGCGTGTTTGGCTTGAGGGTTCCTGCAGGAGACCTTTGCCTGCAGCTAGTGCTCCAGGTCTGTCACCCTTTTGTGACACCTGCCGAGAGCCCAGCGTGCCGTGGCTCCCCCTCAGTCCCCTTCCCCCAGGGAAGTGGGTTTTCAGAAGATGAATGTGCTTAGGTCTGGGAACGGTCCATGTGTTGAGGATTTTGTCCTGAACTGGCTTTCTTTACCATTTTAAAGTCCTGGTTATCTGACAGATGGGACGAGGGGCCTCACCGTGTCCATCAGGAAACAGAAGCTTTATTTCTCTAGAGGTTTACTGGAGAGCTTTGGCTCGTGTGACCGTGTGAGCTGCCACTCTGAAATCCCTTGAGTAGGTCGGCAGGCTGGAGGTTCAGGCGGGATTTCCACGTTACAGTTTTAAGGCAGAGTTCCTTCTTTTCAAGAAACCTCCGTTTTGTTGGTAAGGCGTCTGGCCGGACGAGCGCCATCTGTTTTCTTACTAGTGGAGGCAGCTGCTGGGGTGTGGGCCACATTCACAAAATGCCTTTACGGCAGCCCCGAAGTGAGTATGTTTAAGTGGCCTAACGCCGAAGCTTGCCATGTGGACACAGACTGACCGTCACGGTTCCTGGAACACCTTTGTTCTAGAAGGGTGGGTTTTGCTGAGTCTGGCCTTGAGGGAACAGCAGGGTGTCCTGAGGGGCCGTTGGGTGTTGTATGCCCTCCTGGGGGGCGACCTGCTCTGCAGGGGTCTGGGGTCTGAGCGGTGCCCACAGCTCATCACAGGTTTGCCCATCTTTCTATCCCGTTAGCTTCCACCACCAGCAGCTTGTTCTTGTAGTCACCGAGGAGAGATCCCAGCCCTGCTGGTCGGGCACTTGCCTAGGTCCTTGGGGCTTGTGGGCGGATCAAGGCCCTGCCCCAACCCCGCGTGGCCACACTCGGGCTGGGTGGGGATGTCTCCCTCACGTTGTTCACCATGTGCACCTGCCTGCGTCGCACAGACCCGGGCAGCTGGTGTGGCGGGCGTGTGGCACACTCTCTGCTGTCTGGCAGGAGGCGCCTTGTACCCTGGCTAATCTGATGGTGTTAACTGATGGGAGGCTCCCTGGGGGTGAGCGAGAGGCTGAGGTTCTGCCTGGGCTGCCGCATGTATCTTGGCCACCATAGCAAGGGGCTGAGCGAGGAGGTGGGGATGCGGTTCTGTCCTCCTCGGGGATCAAGAAGGGAGGAAGTTAAAAATGCCCCATGTGCTGTGAAAATCGGCGCCTTTACTGTATCGTGTCGTATTTACACCACTGTATTTTTTTGGCGGCTGGCCAGTACGGGGATCCGAACTCTTGACCTTGGCATAACCAACACTGCACTCTAACCAACTGGGAACTGGCAGCCCTACACCGTTTCAGAACCGTGTCTTCACGCAACACGTTTTTTCTCAAACACATTGTCTACGAATGTCCCCTACTGATGGAAAGGTCCCTGCCCATGGCGGATTCACATCATGTCTCGCTCACGGGTCCCTGCTCGAGGACGTCTCTGGGTGTTCCTGTGGCTTCGGTCTTTAGAGCTCAGTCTTGTGCATCGAAGGCTCCGCCCCTCTCCGGTGTCCTGTGGCAGGGCCAACCCGCGGACAGATGTCTCCACCCTCCCTGCTCCACCAGGTGCCTGTTTCCTACCTGTTTGGAGGCCAATTAAAAAAAAAAATCTCTCTGGGCCGAGCCCGTGGCGCACTTGGTAGAGTGCTGCGCTGGCAGCGCGGCGACGCTCCCGCCGCGGGTTCGGATCCTATATAGGACTGACCGGTGCACTCACTGGCTGAGTGCCGGTCACGAAAAAACGACAAAAAAACAAAAACAAAAACAAAAAAAAAAAATCTCTAGATAAAGGATCTTATATTAAAAATGTATCTCTTAGCTCAGCTAGTTAGAGGTTGGTGTTATGATGCCAAGGTCAAGGTTTCGATCTCCCTACCAGCCAGCTGCCGAAACAAGACGAAATGTGTCTCGTGCTTCCGACCTTGGCACAGAAGGTTAAGTGCCCGTGTGCACGTCTCATGCAAATGGCCTCTTGTTCCATCTGTCCCCATGCAAATAGCCTCCTGTTCCGTCTGTCCTCTTCTGGCGTATGAGGGTTCTTCTAAAGGTTTGTGGAAAAATAGAATTAAAAGGTGCTACGAACCTTTCTGTGGCCTTTCTGAAGCGCCCTCCTCTGTGCGAGTCTTGGCGACGTGCAGGGCGCTCACCTTTGTCCTGCCTGTGTGCTGCAGGCGTTCTCCCGCATTTGGGGTGCGTGTTGCGTGTTCATACATCATTTTGCCCATCAGCCCTGCTCACTGGCATCTGACAGCAGGTTTATCAGTATCATTAAACGTCCTTGTGTTCTGGTCTCGTTTGCATGGTCATGTTTTGGTCCTGGTTCGTTGGGCAGGTGGGGTGGACATGGGAGGGTTTGTTTTCCAGGTGCCGCCCCTGTGTTTCCCTTCCCCTCGTGGTGGGTCTTGTCTGGCACTGTAGGGGATGTGGGGGGAGGTTCATTCAGTCCCCAGGGGACTGAGGGGGCAGATGGACCCTGTCCCCATTGCGGGATGGTGGGGCCTGTTCACATGGGAGAGGGTGGATGAGGCCTGCCCCTGCACCCTGCCCCCTACCGTTACATCTGGGCTATCAGTCTGCTCTATGACCTGCTGCTGGCTCTGAGCCACCAGTGACTGGACGAGGACTTGGGCCTTGGACAGCGGCTCTTCCGACCGTGGCCTGAGGTCCGCGGTGCTCACGTTCTTCAAGGAACATGTGTTCGTGGAAAGGCCACAGGTCAGCCCTTCCCAGGTGTGGTCCTGGTGGGTGGGTGTGGAAGGGTCTGAGGGGCCAGGAGATGGGGGCAGGGTTTGCCACCTCAACAGGTTCACCCCACCACCACGAGGTCCCTAGAGGTGCCTTGCTGGGCATTTGCTGACTGGCACTCACGGGTGGCCTCACATTTCATACCACCACAAAAGGTTCCAGGGATCCCTGAAGCCTAGAGTCTCAGGGACTCAACCAGGTTAGCCAAAACAGGGAAACACAGGCAACCTCTGGGGCCCTCAGAGGGCTTCCTGCAGTGGGCTCCAGGTCTGTGCTCAGGGACAGACACATTGGGTCATTCCCGTGGGCAAGCGTCCAGCAGGTCTCACCCATCACAGCTTCCAGCCTTCCTCCTCCACCCCACCTCAGACACAGGTGAGGATGTAGGGGCCTCCCGAGCCCCACCCTGAGTCAGGAATCTCCAGATGTGGCCCCGCATGCTGTCCCCTGGCCCTGTCCCCAGCCGGCATGGTGCCCTTGGAGACTAGTTCAGAAAGCACGCTCCCTGTCTTGGCCTCTCAGCCCTGCTGAGGGTGGGCTTGCCTCTCCTGGAATCTGTCTGCTGGGATTCAGGCTGCTCCAGGCAGGCATCCTCTGGGCCCTCATGGTGACAATGGAGGGGACTTGCCGAGTGACAGTGGGTCCTGCCTGTGTCCCTCCCCCAGTTCATGCTACTGCAGTCTGGGGGCACAAGCCATTGTCCCTGAGACCCTCCCTGGGCATGGCCAGGCTGCCCTCTGACCCTGGCATGTGTCCAGGCTGGCTTCTGCAGAACCAGGGCAGATCCTTTCATGACGTGGCAGAAGGTCGTGTCTCTGACGGTGTGGAATGCTCCCTTGGGAACGTCTTGTAAAGCTTTTACTTCTTCCAGAGATTTCTCCACCATTGAACAGGTGAACAAGGCAGTCTTGACAGTGACACCACCAGCCCTTGTGCTGACCCTGTGGGTTCAAGCTGGTATATTTCTTGGGTTGTATATTTTGCTGGTCCACTTGTGCTCCAGGCTGCTGTGCAGGAGGGAGACGGTTTCCTGTGTAGACACCCCGGTGGGCAGTACGCTCAGCCGCGTGTCTGTCCTGGAGGAGGGTGGGATGTGGGGAGCAGGCAGACCTCGGGGTCCGTGAGTGAAGCGGCCACTGGAAGACTTGACAGAGACACTGAACTGTCCCCTAGACCCCGGAGGAGTTTACGAGGAAGAAGATGTGGAGGAATTAGATGGTCCGGTCAAGAGAGACATGCTCTGTGAACTGCTCATCTGTGACAGCTGGAGGTGACCGCGGCCACTGAGTCCTTGCTCCTGCTGCAGGTCTCCGCTCAGCCGTCCCACCTCATGGGTCTCACCTGCAGTTCCACACTCCAGCCGTTCATCACTCGCTTCTTTTCTATTTTACTTTTTTCTAGCATAAAATATGGAATGTGGTTAAAAAAAATTCAAAAGTACAATAAGTATAAAAAGCAGAAAAGTCACCCACAGTGTTACAGGGTCAGTGGGACGTATTTTCTTCCAGTCATTTCTTGGTCATCTGTAAGGATGAAAACCCTATGTGCTCTTTGTGGACTGCATTTAGCATTAACATCTGATAGGACTTTTTCCCCAGTTTTTTTTTTTATTTTTTTTATCGTGGTAAAATACATACATAGCATAAAATTTACCATCTTAGCCATTTTTAAGTATACGGCTCAGTGGTATTAAATATCTTCATAATGTGCGACCATCACCACTGTCTGCCTCCAGGACTGTAAGTATCTGTGAGTGGAATCATACGATACTTGTCTTTTTATGGACGGCTTGTCTCAGCCTAATGTCCTCAAGGGTCATCCATGCTGTGGCATGTGTCAGTCTCCTTCCTTGTCAACGCTGAGTAACATTCTGCTGCTGTGTGGACAGAGCACATTTTGCTCACCCGTGCACCTGTGGGTGGACACGGGGCTGCCATGAACATCAGGCCTTTTTGAAACCCTGCTTTCAGCTCCTTTGGATGCATACCTGGAAGTGTGATTGCTGGGTCATATGGTCATCCTATTTTTGACTTTTTGAAGAACTGCCACACTGTCTTCCACAGTGACTGCACCATTTTACAGTCCCACCAACAGTGCGTGAAGGTTCCAGATTCTACACATCTTCCCCGACTCTTGTTATTTTCTGTTTGTTTGATAGTAGCACCCTAATGGGTGTGAGGTGATATTTCACTGTGGTTCTGATTTGCATTTTCCTCATGGTTAGTGCCATGGAGGATCTTTTCACTTACTGGCCATTTGTGTGTCTTGGTGAATCGTCTGTTCAAGGCCTTTGCACATTTTAAAATCAGCTTGGTTGTATTTTTGTTGTTGATTTTTAGGAGTTCTTTATATATCCTAGATATTAATCCCTTAGCAGATACATAATTTGCAATTATTTTCTCCCATTCTGTGGGTTGCCTTCTGTTCTATTGATACTGTCTTTGGATGCACAAAATTTTCAAATTTTCACAAGATCCAAATTGTCTACTTTTGTTGCCTGCACTTTTGGTGGAACAATTCCAAGTCTAATGTCGTGAAGCTTTTGCCCTGTGTTTTTCTCTAAGAGTTTTATAGTTTTAGGTCTTACATTTAGGTCTTTGATTTATTTTGTTTAAAAGACTGTCCTTTCCTCATTGAATGGTCTTGGCACCCTTGTCAAAAATCACGTGAGCATGTATTTAAGAGTTCACATCTGGACTCTGTTCTACTCTGTTGGTCTGTGTGTCTGTCTTTACACCAGTGCTATGCTGTTTTTGACAGCAGTACTACACTTTTGATTACTGTAGCTTTGAAGTAAGTTTTGAAATCAGCAAGAGAGAGTCCTCCAGCTTTTTTTTTTTTTTTAACTGTTTAGGATCTTTTGGGGTCCCTTAAGATTCTGTATGAATTTTAGGATGGGTTTTTTCTTTTTGCAAAAAAAAAACATCGGGGTTTTGATAAGGATTTCCTTGCATGTGAAGATTGCCTTGGGTAATACTGACAACGTGTGAAGTCTTCCAGCCATGAACTGGGGTGTGTTTTCCCTTGCTTATGTCTTCCTTAATTTCTTTCAGCAGTGTTTTATAATTGTCATTGTGCAGTCACCTCCTTGGTTAAGTTATTCCTAAGTATTTTACTCCTTCTGAAGTTATGGTAAATGTAATTGCTTTCGTAATTCCCTTTGCAGAAGTTCGTTGTGAGCACGTAGGAATGCAGCTGGTTTCTGCGTGCTGACTTTGTATGTCCCTGGTTTGCTGAAGATTCGTTACCTCTAACAGGTGTTTGTGGAATCTTCAGTATTTTCTACATGTAAGATCATATCATCTGCAAATAGAGACAATCTTCTTCCTTTCCAGTTTGGATGTCTTGTATATCTTTTTCCTGACTAATTAATTGCTCTGGCTATAGAAGTTCCAGGACTTGGTTGAGTGGAAATGGTGAGCGTGGGATCCTGTGTGTGCTGTGCCGTTGGGTGGCATTTCCTGTATGTGACTTTCAGGTCGAGCTGGTTTGCAGTGTTGCTGAAGGCGTCTGTTGCCTTACTTACCTTCAGTCTGGCTGTTCAATCCATTATTGAGGAGGGGACATTGATGTCTCCAAATATGACTGTGTAAATGTCTGTTTCTCCCCTCAGGTCTCTTATTTTTTGCTTTATATATTTTGGAGGTCTATCATTAGGTGTGTAAATGTTAATAATTATTATACTCCTTGCTGTATTGAACCTTCTGTTAATAGGTAAGTTCTTTGTCTCTTGAAACCTTTTGGATTGAAAGACTGTTTTTTCTGAAATATAGGGCACCTCTGCTCTATTTTGGTTACTGTTTGCATAAAATCTTTTTCCATCCCTTCAGTTTCAATGTTTGTGTCTTTGTATTTAAAGTGAGTCTCTTGTAGATGGCGTAAAGTTGTCATGTGTTTTATCCATGCTGCTAATCTCTATCTTTTGATTCGCAGACGGCTCCTTCTCACTGTGTCCTCACATGGCGGAAGGGGTGAGGGGGCTCTCTGGGGTCCTTTTATAGGGACACTAATCCCATTCATGAGGCTCCACCTTCATGACCTCATCACCTCCCAAAGGCCCCACCTCTAACACCATCACCTTGGGGGTGAGGATTTTACCACAGGAACTTGAGGGACACACACAGACCACAGCCGTGTTAGGAGCTTTTGCTGAGTGAACGTGACGTACAGGGTCTGTTGTCTCCGAGCGTTGGCGAGTCCCTGGGTCTTCGCCACCCGTCGTCTGTCCGCCCCCCCTGTGAGCTGCTGCTGTGTGCATTCCTGCCCCCTTTGGGGGTCTGTCCTTGACCTCAGGTCCAGCCTTTCAGCTCTGCCTAGAGCTGTGGTCTGGCGCTCACCTGTGTGGGTCTTACCTGCAACCTTCTTCAACAGGGCGTGGTCTGCAGACCCAGGGGCGGCCCTGCCTCCACTCCCCCACTGCCTGCCCCTCCCCATCCCTCCGTCCTCGCCCCTTTCCCAAGGTCAAACATCCACACCGGCCCCTCCAGAGTCTTTTGTCTTCCTTTCTGAGGCAGCACCTTCTCGTCCTTCTGAGGCCTGAGCCGTCCTTTCTCTTGAGAGGGAAACAACTTTCCAGAACCCTGTCATTTATTTCTGCTTTTTCTGGTGAAGTTGAAGATGGGGGAGATTCTTCCAGATTCTTCTCAGGATTTGGTTGAACCAAGATGGAGCCTGCCTGGGGGGCGCTGCCCACATGTCTGCAACCAGGTGCAGAGACAGAGGTTTTCCAGCCTCTATGGGGCCTGCTGGGGGGAGCAGCCAGGTCCCTCCCACCCACCTTACCTGAATAGCAGGGTCAGAGGCCTTGGCCGCCCCTCCTCAGTTACACTGAGCAAGTGACCACACGGGTGCTGGCCTGGGGATACAGTGCTCTTGCACCCCAGACCTGGGACTCAGGGCCCCCCGGGCCCCCAGACACATCCAGCCCCCCATCACCTGCCTATGACTCGGCTCCTGCCTCTGCCTTCCCGGCTGTACCAGAGCACAGACACCTATGGCCCCACCCGCGGCCCCCTGCATCTGCCCCCTGACCTGGGCTTCTGCCTGCCACGGGCCTGGGACGCTGTCTGCCTCATCCGCAGTGGGGGGGCCCATTCCCTCATGCCCTGCGCTGCCTCATCCGCAGTGGGGGGCCCATTCCCTCACGCCCTGCGCTGCCTCGGTTCCTGGTCTGACACCTGTGCCATGGACAGGCGTGGCGCCTTGTTCGGGTTGGCCTTCTCGGAGGCCTGGAGCTGGGGGAGGGGGACAGCCACTTCCCCAACATCAGCTCCCTGCTGCTGGCCAGCGAGTTTTCCTGCAAGATCCCCTAGTGGGAGCGTGGGGCCGTATGAGTGCTGGTGACAGCAGCCCTGCTGGGTGTCAGGGTTAGGGTTAGGGTTAGGGTTAGGGTTAGGGTTAGGGTTAGGGTTAGGGTTAGGGTTAGGCTCTGTGACTCAGTGTGGGGGGGGGCTGCCACCTTGTGCCGGGGTCCACAGCTTTAAACAGACCACAGGCAGCATCCAGCCTGCCTGGACTGCTGGGCAGGGTCCTGCACTCCTGGGTCTCGTCTGGGGCTGGGCCCACTGTCCCTGCACGTCAGGGTCTTCTTCCCCCACTGATATCTGGCCTCTCATCTGCTCATGCTGCTGTTTCTGCTGCTCTGGGTGAGGACAAGCCATGCCGCTGTAGGGAGACAGGGTGGTCCTGTTCCCCTGGGGAGCACAGATGGGTAGAGTCCCATGTGTGGTCAGGGCTATCATGGGACCAGGTGCAAGGGTGAGGACAGCTGCCCCATGGGCAGGACGGTGAGGTGAGGGTCTCCACAGGATGTCGGTGTGCACAGAGGGGGCCAGATATCCAGGCCAGTGTGCACAGGGACCCAGGCCAGAAATGACCTAGGGGCCCGCCCTGAGCAAGTCTGGGCTGCGGGGCATGAAGGTTGCTGCATTACTCAGATCTGAGGTGCTCGTCCCACCAGGCCTGAGTGGGGTGCGTTGTGAGCAAGCCTTGACATGTGCGGTGCCCTTGGGGTACCTGGGTGGTGGCCCTGTTGTCCTGGTGCTGCTCATGGGCTCAGACAGAAGCCGCCGGTGCTGCAGAGCCATAGGGCTTCCACACCCTTCAAGGACTCTGTGATGGGTCCCGGGGACAGGGTTGGAGCCCCCTCACAGCAGCCAAGGCGGCAGCATCCCGACCTGTGAACATCAGCTCTTGCCAGCACCGTCTGCTGGCTCTGACTTAGCTGAGTGTGTTGTGCCAGGCGGGGTTTGTGCCGCCCCGGAGGCTGCTTCCGCTCCAGCCTCAGGGAGGGAGTGGACGAGTGTCCTGCACCGTGCAGGGTGTGTACCCCTTGGCCCTGGTGGCACAGATACAGGTGCTGCCCGCATAGTCCTCCGACTGCTGCAGACGGTCTCAGCTGGGCCAAGACCGCCTCGTGGGCACCAAGTTGGGGGATGATTTCAGGCCTCTTCCCCCCTCTGTCCTCCCTCCTCCTCCCCACCCCAGACCCCCTGCACCCAGAGGCTGAGGACTTGCTGCCGCCTGTGCCTGCGTCCTGGAAGTGGCGTCTCCTCCAGGAACTGCCAGACGTGGCCGGGTCTGTCACCCAGGGCGGCTGCGACTGCCTCGTTTCTGCATCCAGCGCCGGCCACAGCTCTCGCAGCTGAATTATGTCCACGTGCACACACCGCACCTTCCACGCTGGGCCGCCATCACGTCTTGCTTCTCCAGCGTGAGGCTGGGGCGGGAACAGCAAGGCCCAGGAGGCAGCGGGAGACTGGTGGGTGGTGTGTGTGGTGGCCAGTGTGGGGGCCTTGTCCTGTGGGGGACAGACTGTGCAGGGGGAGAGTGGGCAGGAGGTGCCTCCCAAGTTGGAGCCCAGCCTGCTGCAGGGGGGTCAACCCTATTGGGGGCCACAGCTCGGGGTGAGGCTGAGGACAAAGGCGGGGGGATGGGGGTCCAAGGGAGGCTGGAAGTCCCAGGAGACAGAGCTCGGGGTGCAGAGTGCACAGGGCAAAGCTGGGAAACACAAGGGTTCGCAGGTGGGGACACTGGGCCCACAAATTCCCAGCGATGGCTGTGTGTGTGCCCAGAGTTGTGTGGCTGCTGAGGCAGCATTAGGGAGAGTCTGGTGGGGTGGGGAGGGGGGTGCTGGTCTGCGTCCTGCAGGGTCCACTGACCTGCCCGTCTCAGTCCTCACAGCCACCAGGTCCCTTTCTTCTCCCTCTGGGCCTGGCCCACCCTCCTGGGCCTGCCCTACCTGGGGGGGCGCAGCCACCGCAGCTCTGCCCCCCTCTCCTTGTGTCACCTTCTCCCTCAGCCTCCAGGGCGCCTGCGTCAACAGGGTGTTGGGGCAGCACCCCGTGGGCTCCTGAGGGCCTTGGCCTCCCCCTCCTTCCTCGTCCTCATCTCTTGTCTGCATTTGCTCTCGTGTCCGTCCCCTTCGTGTCCTCCTCTGTGCCCCTTCCGTCTGTCTCCTCCCCACCCGCTGTCTCCTTCATCTCTTACTGGCTGTATAGGCCCCGACCCTCTGCGACTCCTGCTCCTGACTCTTCTCCCACCTCAGTCCCTCAGCAGGGACCTGGTGTCCTTTTACCTCTAGTGGCCCTGGGTGGCTCCGTCCTCCTGCAGTCGCAGTGGAATTCATTGGGACCTGCCCTGTCGCCTCATATGTGGCAGAACACCTGAATATAGTGGCTTGCCACATACTGCAACCACCAGAACCTTCTGGAACGTGCCATGCTCATGTGGTGCCATGCTCATGTGGTGCCATGCTCATGTGGTGCTATGAAGCCCCCTACCCCACCAGAATCCCCCAGAACCCACCAGGCTCACTTGGTGCTGCAGGTCCCCTGGGAACACCCAGGGCTCACATGTCATGGGTCAACCACAATGGAACCCCAGAACCTGCCGTGCTCCCCTTGTTCTTGGAGCCCCTGGGGACCCGCTGTGCCTGTCACTCCTCTCCTGGAAGGCCCTCTGCTGTGTCCCAGGCAGAGTGCATGGTGCCCACCCCCACCTCACCCACCCGCCTCAAGGAGACTGGCTCACTCCCAGTGGAGAGTAGCCCGGGACAGCCTGGACCTCAGGGCTGCAGGAAGGGGTGGGGACCTCATGAGAGAGAACAGCCAGCAGCCCCTCACGGCCACCTTCCGGGATGGGGCTCGAGCCACTCTGTCCCGGGCTGTCCCGTGCTCAGCCATTGCCCAGTTAATGCTCTTCGGGTCTAACACCCAGGGGCTGACAGGATCCCCTCGAGTCTCCCCAAGGGGTGTCCCATGAGATCTGGGGTCACTCACAAAAGTGAGCTGGGCTGGGTGGCTGTAGGCAGGAGATGTCCTGGCATCTACCAGGAGGGACTGCTCCATGGAGACCTGCAGGCCAGGGGACCTGGCCTGGGCTGAGGTGCAGAAGTACATGCCCCTCGCGGGATGCCACCCCCCATCATAGTCTGGGGCCAGTGGGCATGTGTTTGTGGAGAGCCCCCGGCCCACCCTGACACAGGCTCTTGGTGAGGGAATGCCCTGGATGAGGCGGTAGGTAGGTCCCTCTGAGGCATGCCCAGGCGCAACTATTATGGAGCTGGGATCTCTGTCTCCCCCACAGGAATATCTAAGATGTGGATAGCCTGTCCTCCAGTGACCGTGTCATTGTGGAGCACATCCTGGCCTCGGCGAGTCCGTGTGGGCCCTCCGGGGGTGATGGTAGGTAAACCAGGACATCAGCAGGAGCAGCATACAGGGACATCAGACAGTGGGGGTGGCACCAGTCGGGGAGGTGGGGGCCTCCAGCCAGGTGCTGCCCATGTCAGAGGGAGCTCTGTGATGTCCTGGCCTCGTGCCTCACGTGGGGTGGGAGCAGTTTCCTTCCATGGTCAGCGCAGGGGGCTGTGGGTCCCAGGGTCAGACGTCATGGGGCTTCAGAGTAGACAATCTCCAGGGTCTGGCTTGACCCTTGGGAAGCCCAGCCGCCCAGCCCCCCAGCTGACCCAAGCTCTGACCTCGGGTTTCCAGGCTCACAGGAGTTTCTGGGCTCACGTGGGGTCCTCAGGGTACCGAGGCAGAGTTGGTTCCCTAAGTCCATCCTTGCAGGGCCCGGTGCGTGTCCTGGTCTCAATGGGCCCACGTGGCCGGGGGGCAGTTAGGGAGCCCCAGCTCCACGGGACTCCTATCCACTTGCAGGCCCAGGCCCTTGCCCTTGCCCCCCCCATCCTCTGGGAATTCTTCCTCTGGGAGCTGCCCTGTTTTGACTGGAAATGTGCGAGGGTGCCCAGCTCATCCTGTGGAAGGTGCCTCTTGTGTCTGTCCATCCCGTGTGTGTGTGTCCACGTGTCTCCGTTCTGGGCACCTATCTCTGTCTCTTCCTCCAGGGTTCTGAGGAGCCCACACCCCACAGGGACAAGTTGGGAGTCTGCGTCATTCATGTCCCCGTCCTGTGTCCACAGCCAGCAGTTCCATGGCTGGGTGGAACCAGCTGCCTCCACACAGGCTGCTCTGGAGGGAACCCCGGCCCTGCCCTGCATGCCTGTGGAGCCAAGCACAGGTAGAGGGGCACAGAGGCCTCACAGGAGGGTGGCCTGGGGCCCACGCACCGCATGTTGTGACGCGTGTTCCTGCTCTGCTGGCCATGGGGGCCTCCTGTCATGTGGGGATGCATTGGGTTGGGAGCGTCTTGTTGTCTTGTCCGATGAAGGGCAAACTTCACTCCCTGTGGTTGTCATGGTGATGGTTTTACCTGCCGCGCACGCCACGTGGAGCCTGGGGAGCAGGCATGGATAGAGGCAGAGCTGTCTGGGGCATGTCCCTGTGGGAATGTCCAGGCCATTAAACCTCATCTTGGGGCCAGACCATGTGAGCCCCACCCCCTCCATCCCTGGGACGCTGCTGCCCTAGACCCCGTACAGACACCCCTTCCCGCCACGGCCCCACTTTCTTTCAGCCTTGGCTTCTGGGGGCGTGGACCCCCGTGGCTGGGAGCGCCAGGCGAGGAGGGCCCGCCGCGAGCGTGTTGGACCTGGGCTGCGTCCTGCTGCCTGTGAAACGCTTAGCTGGCCTTCTACACCCAGGCCTCCCCCCAATACAGCATGGTGGTGTCTGCAGGTGACACTGCTGCTGTGTCCCCAGGCAGCATCACCATCTGCTGTTACTGTTTGCGAAATGTTGATGGCCTCGTAAACGGACCTGAGTCCACGTAGCATGTCATGTTTGTGTCCCTGGGCTGTGGCTGAAAGAACTATGCTCCTGACTGAAAATCCTTAAATTCTTTATTTGAAAATACAAACGTGATCACATAAAACATTCGTAAACCGCTATACACAGCAAATGAAGGTTACCTTTACATACTTCTGTACATTTATGTAAAAACATCCCAATGTAGGCGCTGCCGGGTTCCCTGCCCACGCCCCGCACGTGGGAGATGCGGGTGTGGCCAGCTGGGCCCGTCCGGAGCTCGTGGAATGTTCATGACGACCCCAGGAGAGAGTGGCGTGCGCCCAGCGCCGAGGAGCAAGCATGTGGCAGAGGACATCACCGTGGCCCTCTCCAGAGCAGCCAGATCCTGGGGTGATCTGCCGGCCAGGACGGGTAAGTCGACACCTCCACTCCAAAAGCTGCAGTGTGGGTGGGGCCCAGGGTGTTAGCACAGGAGCCTGTCCCAATTTACAAGGGACCCTGGGGCCGACGTGCCAGACTGCAGAGTTCTTGAGCCAGCGTCGGCCCCTCAAGGTCAGGTAGGAATCAATCTGCGCCACCAATGACATCTGTGACTAGCGACGTGTAAATAAAAGTTTATCATTCCGTACAAACGCACTTCATCTTCCACAAAAGAGAGCTCAACGATTAAACGGTTTTGTTTTTTACACCAAAACTGGCACCTCTCAGCGGATCACCCTGGCGTGTAGCATGGGCCACCGCACACGATCCCTGGGTGCGTCACAAAGTCTGCAGGTCCTCGTCCCTACAGGCATACTCGTACAGGTCAACAGCACCCAGGGGGGATGGTGTCTCGAAGAAGGGCCTCTGGGACAGCGGGGACCGCAGTGTGCTCAGCTTCTGGTCCACAGGGCTAAGCTCTGTGTCGAATCTGCAAGGAGAGGCATAATGAGGGGACAGCAGGCAGGACAGGGGAGGGCACCTGGATGCACTCACAGCGCGGGGCCCTCTCCTGGGTCGGAGATGTACATTCATGCCCCCCCGCGGGACAGCGCCAGAGTCTTCCCTGAAACACTGCACCACCGTGAAGCCACGTGTGTGGACGCTCAGTGGTGGGGCAGCCTCCCTGAGGATCACCAGCAGAAGGATCCCACCCTTTGGGGTCACATGGGATGGGGTGCTACCCCGGGGTCGGCATAACTGTACACTCAGCATCTCTCTGCAGTGGTGGCAACTGGGTGACACTGTCCCGCAAAGCTTAATGATGGTGCTTCTTTCAGAGCAAACCTCCAAACCGTAAGTGTGTGGCCTGTTTTAAAACTGGACTGGTCTGTCCACACGTGGCCGATCAGATGGTGAGAGCCCACGTGACAGTGAAGATGCTGTTCATAAAAAGTAAGACTCAACTTGGTTTAGGCAAAGTCTTTCAAGACGTATATGCAGGCTGCCCAGGTGATGCCATGACAGTTTGAACAGAATCCTCACCCTGAAGGGACGGTAACACCTCCTTTCTGTTATGGGTGATGACAAGTACTCCCTGCGCCTCTACACTGGAAATGTCCTGACGTCTCTCGGAAACTAGTGAAGCCTCCAACCCTCTAAAGCCCTCCTTCAGGGCTCCTGCCCTGCCCAGTGCCTGGCTCCCCCGGTGGGCCTGAGCCGTACCGTGAAGGAGCAGAAGTGAACTTGGGCAGGGCAGCCACATGGTGACCAGGGCATGGTGACCATGAACCGCACGCTTTGGACTCAAAGCCAGTCATCACTATGGGCAGGGGGACACGGTGGCTGGGCAGGGGACAAGGGGCCTCATCAGGAGGGGAAAGATATGTGGTGGAGAAGAACTTGGGGTGGGCATGGTCATGAGGTGGGGGTCGATACAATAGGGCTACAGCTGCTCTACAAGGTGCAGCAGGGTGAAGGGGACAGACAGCCCAGGAAGGCCACGTGCCCAGCGTGTGTGCATGGGGCGGGGTTAAAACGTGCCTCTGGGACACCTGTGCGTCTGGGCAATCAGAGAGTAACTAGAAGGTATCCTGAGCTGAACACAAGTGAAAACACAAGGCAACCCACGGTGCTGACTGGCACAGAGCAGTCGGTGCCTACTCAGGAGAAATGTCTCCAAGCAGTGACCTCAGCCTCTACCCAAAGAAACTGGAGAAGGTGAGCGGCAGAAAGGAAGGTCACATAGACACCGACAGGACAGGAAACCTAACAGCAGAGCAGAGGGACGGCGCTGCTGGTGCTTTGACAAGATCTAGAATTGATATCCCCCCGGCCATACCAATGCAGAAAAAAGATAAAAGATAAATCAATATGAGGACCACGGGAGGTGGTGATTGGTGTGGATTCTGGAGATATTAACCCTAAAGTCCGGGACTACTATGGCCAATAACACACTTAGGTGAATGGAAGACACAAACCACTCAAGAAGGAAGGGATAACCTAGCCCAGGGTCTGAACTTCTCACAGAAAGACCTCCAGTCCCAGAGGACAAATTCCAAACGGGTGTCTAAGAGTGTAGAAAATGCCAGCTCACCTACAGGTCTGCGGGGAGTAGGGAAGGAGACCTTCAGGGTGACGGAGGCACATGTTATCCCACTGTGGGGTGGCCTCCTGGACACAAATGTATGCTTGAAACGCATAGTTAATAAAGATGGTAAAAAATGAAAACCCTTCCATCAAAGAAAACTCCTGGCCCAGGTGGCATCTCTGGTGAATTCTGCCAAACATTCAGGGAAGAAATAACACGTCCGCCACACGAACTCTGTGGGAAGCGCAAGCTCGTCTCTTCCTGTACAAGGCCGGCAGCCCCGACACTAAAGCCAACGGCAGCCCGAGAACAGACCACGGGTGAGCTTGGCCAGTGTAATCCACTAACCTACAAGAAAGACGTCACAACCGCCCGCGCAGGCTTATCCTGGAAACGGTTCAACTGTCAAAAACCATTTGGTGTAATTCCGTGTGTCATCAGACTGCAGAAAGAAATCATTTCAGCAAATGCATCTGACAGAATTCAGCATCCCTTCGTGACAAAGTCTCAAACTGGGACAGAAGGGGAGGTCCCCAAGCTGAAAGGACGTTTGCAGGAAGCCTCACAGCTGCTTTCCACCTGAGGCCGAGAACAAGGCTGTCCCCATCCCTCCTCCTCCACTTCGCACTGGAGGTTCTGGGCTGGTGCAACAGGCAAAAAAAATAAAATGCAGAGAGCAGAAAGGAAGAAATAAAACCAGCCCACTCAACGTAACTGTCCGTGTAGAAAACCCCCCAAAACCTACTAAAAGCTACTAGAGCTAACAAATGCATTTAATAAAGGTGCAAACAAACACAAGATCGATAAGTGCAAATAAATCATATTTCTACAGCCCAAACAACTGGCCAAAATTATGAACTATTCAAATAGAACTCTCATGAAATACGAAGTTAGTTCAACAAGTCTGTGGAAAATGGAAATAAAGATAAACGAACACTTCCGTGAACTTTTTGAGGACCCCTCGTGCGTGTGAGGTCTGTACAGGGAAAGCTACATGACGATGACAGATGGAGCCAGAGGAGACCTAAGTAAAAGGAGAAACACGCATGTCTGTAGAGCGGGCCACTCGACGTTATGGAGCTGCCACTGTCCCCGCGTGGATGTATTCAGTCATCAGCATCTCATTCAAGCCTTCAGCAGAATGGTTTGTAGTAGACAAGCTTATTTTAAATTTACAACAAAGGCCGAGATCCAGCACGGCCAGCGCAACACAGAAAGAGAAGTGAAGCGCTGACAGGACCTCCTCACCCTGTGGCTGCAGAGTCACTGCATGCTCTACAGCTGGCCACACAGAGGGGGTTGCAGACGGGCACAGACTCCGTGTGGTCACGATGCTGACTCTCACGGCCTACAGACCTACAGACCCACCGTTCCCACAAATGTCTCCATAGGACTTCGCAGAAAGTGATGGTGGGCTGGCCACTGGCTCATCCGGTTAGAGTGTGGTGTGAGAACACCTAGGTCAAGGGTTCGGATCCCTGTACCCACCAGCTGCTTAAAAGAAAAAACTATCCCCCCCTCCCCCCAAACCCTCTAACAAAGAAAACGGACGGGTGCATCTAAAATCCGCACACCCAGACCATCCTGCGCTAGGCCGAGGTTGGAGGCTTCTCACCATGTGACTTTGGTACTCATGATGAGGCTGCGGACTCGACAGTGTTTATTGGGGAACGGACACACGTGGACCTCAGAAGATGAAGGCAGTTTAGAAACGGACTACGCTCACGAGGTCGATGGAGTTTCAACAGCGACACCAAGGCAATTCAGTGGCTTTGCAAAAATGGCACAACTGGACATCCAGATGCAAAAAACTGAGCCTCGATTCACGCCTCACACCCCACAGGAAAATTTACTCAAAACCCATCACAGACCTAAGTGGAAAACGTAAAACAAGACTTGTGAAGAAAGCCTTTGCAGCTGTGGATCAGACAGTGATTTCTTAGACATGACACCAAAGCACGCTCAGAACAAACTGATAAGTGGAGTGCGTGTCATCAGAATTAAGAACATCTCTGAGAGACAATGTCAAGAGAATGAAAAGACACCTATCTGATAAACGAGTTTTTCCCAGAAGCTGTAAAGAACCTTTAACTTAATAAGAACAAGAAACCAAGAAGCCCTTTTGGGTGGTTTGGTGTCTCCAAGGTCCCAGGCGGGAATGGGGCCTGTGACTGGCCACCAGCCCCAGGCAGGCTGCCCACCTCCGACCCTTCGGTGTCAGCCAAGGTGTAAGGACGGACATCATTAGCAAAACACGCCTTGACTCAGTCTCCCGCTTCTCTGCCTCATGTGCAAGAACTGGCAGCAGCTGCGACAGCGACTGGACGCCACAACCCCCACACAGGTGGTCCGCCAGCCACTGGAGTCACCAGCAGAGACAGAGAAAAGAGGACGTCGCTCTCCACAAAGCCCATTCCAGAATGACAGAAGCATCTGCTGCATGATGATTTTGGGGGACCTGATCATCTAGGCAACAAATTAAGAGTAACCAGGAGGAGAGAAGAAATCTAGGGTAGAGGGGGGAGGGAATGGGGGTTGGGGAGAGATTGGGCAAGGGGCATAAAGAATAATTATGATTTGTAACAATACATATGCTAGTAATATTGATTTGATCAACATATCAATGTTCAACCCCCAAAATATGTATAATCAATTTTGACTCAATAGATAAATTAAAAAAAAAACAACAGACTTGCAGCCAGGGTTACGAGATCCCACGCAGGCACTGCAGGACGGGGCTGAGCTGCGCGCTCAGGTGAGGCCAGGACGCCGTGCTGTCTGCCTCCCGTCCTCACCACCTCGTTGCCCTCTGCTCCCACGTCCCAAACTCACCCCTCGTCCCACGGCTCGCCCGCAGCCTCCTCGGCCACCAGGATGTCGTACTCCTCGGCAGCGTACTTCTCCCAGTCTGACAGCTCGGGACCGTCGCTCTCGCTCTCCTGGAGGAAGCACAAGTGTTGCAGGCATGGCACAGGTGGCAGTGGTGAGCCCACGTGCCCTGCCATACTCACCCTGAACAGTGAGACCTGCTCTTTCTGCTCGTGGTCAAGGTACTTCTCGATGTTGAAGAACGTGTCAAAGAAGACATTGGCGAGCTTACACTGCTTCAGGTCGTGGAGCGTGATCTTCCCTGTGGAAGACAGAGCATTTCAAAGACAAAATGAGCCCGGCTGCATGTGCAGAGGTCTGTACTGTGTGTGCTGGCACGTGTGTGATAACCTGCCCTCGAGGAGGCAGCACAGTACTATGTGTTCTGCCACACTCTGACGTGAGAAACAGACATACGAGGTAGTTCTGGGCACGGCCTGAAGCGTGGAAGGCCACGGGCAGGGAGGAGTGCCGTGGGGCCCTGTGTGGCAGGGAGGATGATGGGGTGCAGAGACAGAACAGGGAGATGCAGGCCACCAGGGGGCGTCCCTGGATCTTAGATGACAGGGATCTGCTCCAGGACCCGAGCTCCTCAAGGGGTCATTAAACACGAGTAGAAAATCAGGGTTAGGAAGAACCGGCTGCAGGTGGCCTGTGCCTGCTGCTTCAGAACGATTTCTAAAGTTAAACATTCCCAGACCTGGATTCCAAAACACTGAGCACAAAATGGATGGAGGCAGCAGCTGACAGAAAGTTCCCTACAGACCCTTTGACCTTCAAGGGAGTTTGGGGGGAGTAGGGGTTGAGGCTGGGACATGCCACAGACTGCATCCAGGCCTGGAACCACAGTCCCTCACAAGGGGAGGTACACTCACTCGAGATGTCGCCTCACCCGAATGCCTGCTCACGGTGGGATGTCCCCTCAGCTGGGTGACCCCTCATCCAGGGATGTCCTCCCGGGCATCCCCTCACACTGGATGTCCCCTCACCACAGACACCTCCTCCCCCATGACATCCCCTTGTAGGGGTGTTACCTTCATTCTGGGGCTTGACCAGGTCCAGCATCTGGCAGAGGCAGTCCTCAAAGGGCAGGGCCTCGATGGCCATGCTGTCCAGCCTGCGGCACTGTTCCTCGTAGAAATACTCCAGCTCGAACATGGACAACGCCCCGTCCCCGTCCAGGTCCATGCAGCGGAACCAGTACTCTATGCTGAGACCGCGGCAGGCCTGTCAGCCAGACGGCCAAAGACACCCTTCCCCAGGTGGACCCCACCCGGGTCACCCCCACCAGGCCAACCCTGCCTGGGACTGACCATTGGGCGGGCAGTGCACACGTGGGGTGACTGCTGAGCACACGCTTCCAACTCCTACAAGGAGTTCCCAAACACCTACCTGGTCGGGGTTTTTTTGTCCTCTTCAGAGATCAAAAACCAGACAAAGTCCGCGTAGCTAATCTTGCCTGCCTTCTGTACTTTTCTGCCTCTGGATTCAGGCGCAGCATGCAGACAAAGATGCATGTTGGGGAGAAAAGCATGGAGCAGTGGGGTCCCTTCCAACATGCTCGGGCATGGGCACCCACAGTCCCTCCCCACTTGGTTGCTCCTGCAAGGAGCCTGGGGGTCCTCAAGGGCCAGGGCAGAGGCTCCACCCTTTTCCAGGGACATCTGGAGCAGCCAACTAGTCACTGCCACAGTCCCCGAGGCCTCAGACACTCCTCCTCCGGGGCTTGCTCAGAGGCCAGTGCCTGAGGAGGACACCAACCTGAGGCCTGGGCTGTGCGCCCACCCTTACTTAAGACCTCACCTGACAATGACATGTGTGTCCCCTATATTAGGATCTCGAGTAACAGAGATGAGTATATCACTCTGTATTGAGAACCTTGTGTGAGAGATGCGTGTTCCCCTTTACTTAGGACTGCATGACACACGTGCACTGGCCCTTACATGGGACCTTGAGTGACAGGCGTGTGTCCCCCCTTCTCGTGACCTTGTGTGACAGTCCTGTCAGAACAGCAGCAGCTCACATTAGGGAGGAAATGAGAGAGATCTGGCCTCTTGGAAGTGAACCACTGTAGTCAAAGGAGGGAGTGCTGGGCGGAGGGTGGGCTGTGCATACCTGGTCACGGCTCCCGAGAATATCCTGTCGACCATCCTTGTAGAAATGGCTGCAAAGGAAGAAACGGGCTTGTGAGCAGCCTGCCTGGTGGCCTCAGTCCATGTCACACCCTGCGGGGGAGAGCCTTGGCAGGGTTGGGTCTGAAGTGGAAAGGAGGCCTGGGACTGGGCAGGGGACCTGACGCCCCCTTACAGGCTCCCCCGGTGCTCACTGAGCTTCCAGTCCCGGAGGGTTGAGCCCCAAGTCAAAGCCACAGAGTGAAAAGCCGACCAGGGTTCCGAGACAGGTCTGCGAAGAGCGCAGCAAACGCATGTTCACATCTCATGCTTCGGTGCAAACGCGCTCACCCTGACCTCGACTGTGAACACAGAAGCACCTCACGTAACACCTGACAGACAGGAGGTGAGCGTGAGAAGCGGAGCCTCGGCTGGGGGCCTCCAGTCCAGGCAACACCGCCTGGGCACTGAGACAGCAGACGTTCATCTCTCCAGTCCTGAGGCTGAAGTCTGAGATCAAGGTGTGGCAGGGCTGGTTCCTCCTGAGGCCTCTCTCCTTGGCTTGTAGACCCCGTCTTCTCCCTGTGTCCTCACATGGTTGTCCCTCTGTATCTGTGTCATTTCCTCTTCTTATAGGGACACCAGTGAGATTGGATTGGGCCCCACCCTAGTGATCTCATGTTAACTTAATTATCTATTTAAAGACCCTGTCTCCAAACAGTCATATTTGAGGTCCTGGGGGTTAAGATTTCGACACAGGAATTTTGGGGAACAAAATTTAGTCCACAGTATGATGCCCAGAAGATGGGGAAATAAAGTCTCTTTGCCCACACCCCAGTTCATCCTGCCTCAAAGTCACCCCCATGACAAATGACTGGATGGTGTTATGAGTTGAATGGTATCCCCGCAAAAAGGTATGTCCCCATCCTGATCCCTGGTACTTGAAAACGGTGCCTTATTTGGAAATAGAATCTTTACAGAAGAAATTAAGGATCTCAAGATGAGATCATCAGTTAGGTTATACCCTAAATCTAATAACAGGTGTCCTTAGAAGAGAAAAGACAGAGGAGAAGCCACGTGAAGATGGAGGCAGAGACTGGAGTGATGCGGCCACAAGCCCAGGGATGCCTGGAGCCACCAGGAGCTGGAAGAGGCAGGAAGGATCCTCCCCTGGAGCCTCTGGAGGGCGTGTGGTCCCGCCACTTCTTGACCTCAGACTTCTTCCTCCAGAACTGGGAGAGGGAAGTTTCTGCTGTTGTCAGCTGCCTGGTTTGTGCTAATTTATTCTGGAAACCCTGGGGACTTAGTCCAGCGGACTTGGACCTCTCTAGTCTGCTGATCTTTGGAAACACGCCCTCTGTGGAGCTGCACCAGAGTCAGCCCTGACCAGCACCGCCTTTTCATTTTACGACACAGGATCTGCTACGTGCCTATAAAATCCTCCAGATTTCTCAGGGAGGAGGGTGGACGTGGCATGTGAAAGGGAAGAAACACATTAAAGCATGCTTCGGCCTTCAGAGATCATTCCAGAAGCCCCGTGTGCTGTTCGGATGTGAGGCTGTTAGTGGGTGTGGCAGCAGCTCACAGGGACATGGGAAGTGGGAGCTGGGAGGGGGCTTGACAGTGACAGCGGGCCCCTGGTGCTGGCGTGTTTTCCACCCTGCAGACGGGTATGCTCAGCCGTGTTCTCACTGAAGATGTGGCATAGGGGTCTGTTTGCGGAGCATGATGAATTCAGCGCAGACAAGGTGAGGGGCCGTGTCTGCTTGTGTGTCCACCCACATGTCCCAGGACCATGGTCCCCTGGAGCCAAGTCCCAGGGAGAGCCGCAGAGGGTATGACAGGCCCCGCCCCGCAGAGCTCACATGTGGGGACACTATGGTCAAGGCTGACACACCTGCGGCTGCCTGGGAGGATTTAGGAATACTCTCATGAGCAGCTATCTGAAAAATTACACCCAAAGATGCAGTTTTAAGGTAATGCCGTAGGAAAGTCAAAACCCACGGGCATGTGAATTTTAGCATTTCATATACCTTGAAGTTCTGATTACTCCTAAGGGAAGGTGGGAGCAATATTCTTTTATTAAAAAATACTCATGAACAGTTCCTTTATGCTGAATTTAAATTGTGATTAAACCACTAGTCACATTTTTAGGATCCCATCTATGACGTGAACCACCCTGGAAGCTGGAAACAAAAACTTATTAAAAAGGTATCTCCATGTAACATGCTAATAATGAAAATTCTTAAATTGGATGCTGGTATGGGAGCCACCATGGTGGGTCTCAGGTTCAGCGATCAGCAGTCTCAGGACTGGTGCCAGTGCCCCCTCTACTGGCCGCCTCGCAGAGACCTCGTCCACAGGCACACGAGTGTGGAAGCACAGAGCACTGAGCAGGGGGACATGGGAAGGAGGAGGGGAGGAGGCTGGAAGCCAGGAACTGCAAGGAAGGCCGGAAAGAAAACATTCACCTACTAAGCGGGTTCCAAATGGGCAAGCAGATGTGCACCTGTGTGGACGGGTGTCCACCTGGGTGTGCAGGTGTTCACTGGGGGGCAGTGACTGTGTGCTCAGAGTGAAGGGAAGCCTGTCGAGGAAAGCTAGAGGGCTATACCCAGAGACTCTGCCAAATTAGGGTTTGCCCATCCAGCTTGGCATGAACCTGAAGGGTGGGGGTCCCCAAACTCCTCAGGAACCAACCAAGGCCTGGGGTGGAAGTGGTGTGAGGTACACAGGGCAGGTGAGGATAGGTCAGGTCTTGTGAAGCATCTGTGCTGGGGCTGGGATGCAGAGGGCAGGGGATGCTGGGGACAGGAACCTAGAGCCAGGGCATCTTGATCTGCACCCTGCAGAGCACAGACCCTTCCTCTGCAGAAACCGAGTGTCCCGTACGTCCCTCAGTGCCATGCCACTCTTTGGGAGGGTGGGAGGGGAGATGGGGAGGCTCAGGGCCAGGTGGATATGGGGCTGCAGCCCACCTCAAGGAAGGGAGAGCATCTGTGCTGCGGGGGCTGGGGCCTGGGAGTCCCACAAGTGCACTCACCATGGTCGTTGTGCCGGGCCAGGTCCTGTGCATCAATGAGCAGGTCGTGGTCCGTGTCCAGCTCCCAGAACTTGCAGTAGATGACGTAAAAGTGCTCGTACGAGAAGTACTCAGTCAGCTGGTTGATGTCTGCCTCCTCCTCTAGCAGGGCCACATTCTGGAACATAAACCCACAGACATGAGAGGATGGGCCGTGAGGGGCAAGCCTCTTGCAGGTGGGCTGGCGCCTCAGCCGGGGGACTCCTGTTCCTCAGGGTTCAAGGCTCTGATCCTGAGGCTGGCTGGAGGGTGTGGGTGCCTGGGATGGGGCAGCCCTGTGGGAGGACAGCTAAAGAGGGGGCACCTAGGGGCGGGGCAGCCAAGAGCAGGGCACACCCCACGGCAGCCCCTATGACCCAGGTCAGCTGCCCCCAGCATCACAGAGAAGCGTGAGGGTCTCCTCAGTGCCAACGCAGCCAGCTCGGGGCCCTGACTTGGGCAGTGGGCACCCTGCCGTGAGCATCACAGGCCTGGAGCACGTGAGAGTGGGGTCCATGCCAGGCAGTGGTGTGGGGATGGGAGGACACCCACCCGCCCGCCCCCCGTGGTGGCCTACCTGTAGGAAGGTGCTCCTCCTGAGCTCTGTGCAAGTGATCCTGCCCGACCAGGACCTGTTGACCGTGTAGAATATCCGCTGGATGACCTGCAGGGGGAGGGCCTGTCGGTGCAGCATGTGCAGGGCAGGCATGTGGGGAAAGGACGGGGACCATGCCGCAAGACCCCAGTCGCTGAGAGGGCACGCAGAATGTAGTAGGGGACTCTGAGGACAGCGGAGGGAAGGATGGCCAAGCCCCAGCCCCGGCCCAAGCACAAAGAGGTCTCGACAGGTGGACTGGGGGCTATAGGGAGGGCTGGTGAAGGGGGGGGCTGTCTGCACCCAGGACTCGGCCACACCTGCAATACACTAGGCTAGGTGTGTTCAAGGTAGGACATGCCCAAGCCACGCACTGACTGCACATGGGTGAGTGCCCCAGACAGGAACTCCAGAGAGGCTGGGAGTGCACGTGAGAGTGGAACGTCACTGACAGCCTGCTTGGAAATGCCCGGAACACTCAACTGACCAGTGCATAGAAAAGCGTAAACATGACTGCAGCACCGGGCACCTCGCCTGCCTGCACAGCCAGCCTGATGCTGCTGACCTGGCTCAGCTCTGGTCCCACAATGATGATGCTCTAACCCGTCCTCATCCTCACATACCACCTCACCAGTCCCCATCACAGGACGTCCTGACACATGTCTTCTCAAGACGTACCTCCCCCACCTTACCGAGTCCTCCCCAGAGGGCAGACACACCTTTGCCTCCCACAGCGATGAGAGTCGTCCCCACAGGGCAGATGTGCCCTCAGCACCCACGTCCCTGAGATCCCCTCCCTGCAAAGCCTACGGTGACCTGTCGACACCGTCTTTACCCATGCCCTCAGGAGCTTGAGGCAGAAGGACGCCTGGCCATGGAGGATGTTAAGGTATGAACGAGGCCAGTGCAAAGGCATCTGACAAACTACTCTCTTTCTAAAGCTGCTCTTCTGTGACTGGATGCCATGGGGTGCCCAAGTGGGCTGTCTCCAGACCAATGTGTCTGTCCTGTGGGCAGCCCTGTGATGTCACGTGGATGGCAGGAATGTTGCTGCCCCTCCGAAGGTGACTGTAACAGGCCTGTGCCCAAGGAGCGCACGAGGTTTTGTTTTTTCCTTTGTGTTGTTTTGGTTTTCGGAGGTAGCAGACGTGATACTGAAAATGCTGGAGCGGTTATGGTGCTCACAGCCGTTGCTGGTGTGTGTGACTCTTAACGGTGCTAGTGAAGCTGGGAGCGGGAAAGGTCCCGGTGAGCAGCACACTCCGAAGCCAGCGGCGGCCCAGTCTCAGAGGTGATGTTACAAAAGTTTTGTTTTACTCTCTGCGTTTTCTCACGTGTCTACAGCAGAATGTGACCTGTGGTTAGAGCTGGAGCTGGGTTACCCAGGAGCACCAGCAGTCAGAGGTAAGAGCCGCCATCACCGTGTCACAGCAGCCGGGCACAGGCCTGTCACCGGGAGATGGACGCTTCTCATTCTCAGACTCAGTGAACCCCAGGAGCAAACCACCTGAACACCACAGAAGTTCTCCAGGCCAGATGAGGCCAAGAGACCTCCAGCCCTTTGCTGCGATATTAACCTTCCCGCACAGAGAAGCTCCGGGCCGCCGGGGACCAGACAGAGGCTCGTGCACACGCTCACGGCTGGTCCTCACTGATGGGGCCAACGCGTTTCAGCGTCTCGCTCACTGCCTGCCTGCTAACTCAGCCGAGCCTTAAGCTGTGTCTCTACTGTCCAGAGAGCACCGAGGTGTTTCTCTGGGGTCGTTCAGCACAGCAGCCGACCTCCCGACATGTTGCACCTGCTAGGGAGCTGTGTCCCCAGGGCAGGCAGTGGTCTGCACACGGAGGCTCTGGGAAGACTCGCCCAAGGAATGGGCAGATGCGTTCTCTTAAACTGACAGATCTCAGCATGAACATCCCAAAGTGAACCCCTTACTGCTCAGGAAGGACGACCCGCTTACCTTCTAAACATGCCCTGACCTGTCCTGACGCTTGCTGGAGTGTGACCCCCAGCGTGTATGTAGAGCTGCCCGCTCTGTGCATGGTAAAGAGGTCCACCTCTCAATGCTCAGGTAAACCGCACAAAGAGAAAGTGCTAATATCTTATTTTACAGATGAGGAAAACGGGGTCTGTGAAAGGATCTTCGTTACAAGTACAGCCGGGCCTCCAGGAAGGCAAAGAAAAACAAAGCCTTTTGGGAATGCCTGTGGTGTCGGCGTCAGGAGGGCCGTCCATGCTTAGGGGACTCACCGTGGTGATGTAGCGGGAGTGGAACTCTGACGCCTCCTTCAGGAAGGACAGGCCTGGGTGGGTGTTCACCACGTCCTGTACCCACAGGGAGAAGACACGAGCACTGAGGACGCGCAGCTCACCGGAGCTGCACACGCGAGACCACCCGCCCTCAAGGGCTGTGCGAGAGAAGCTACGTTCACAAAACACTCAAAGTCACACAGTTCTGTACGTGAAGTAGCACGACGACACCTACACGCTGGAAAATCACAGGAAGCTTCAGTTTAAATCAGAGTATCAATATATAACCTTTCCAGACGAAGAGTATCTTGTCAAGTTTAAAAACACAAGGACCAACATGACGTCTGACGGAAGTAAAGAGCTACGACAGCACATACTGCGAATTGCTTCTACTCAAGTGCACTCACTGGTAGTTCACATAACTCAGGACGTTTCCAAAACAGCTAGTAACGTTCACCTTTGAACCACCTTTACCAGGAGTGTAATGCACTGAACTATTCTAAAAGGAACTGGAATAGGGTCTGGAAGACCAGTGTTCTGCAACGCTGTCACCTGTTTTGTGTGGAGAATGATGTGCCCAATGACTGCACGGCCCTCAACTTGGTGGCTGCACGGTCAGCAGGTTGAGCACGCTGCAAGTGCTACTGTGCCTGCTGTCAGCACACGCTCGAGGTTGCCGCTGACTGCGCGTAAGGCTGGTGGGAGGCAGCACCCGAGGGACTCCAAGCCAGTGTGTGTTGCACACAGGCACTCACCTGTAAAAAGGGGACAAAGTCTTCCTGCACCAGGTAGTTGCAGCCAGGATTCATGAGCAGGTGGACAAACTTGGCAGCGTCGTCATGACAGGTCTGGAGGATTCTAGAACGACACGAGTGGACTTTTGAACTGTCCTCACACACACGGGCGTCCACATGGCAGAAAGACAAAGCATGAGCAAGAGAGAGGCCTATGAGCAAACACATCAGAACGCCCAGGCCAGGGACGCGCGTCTGGAGTGTCAGTGTCCTTCCCTTGCCAATGCGGCCACAGGAGGACAGGCCCAGCCACTGGCTACAAGGACCCGGGGATGCCCCTGACCATCCAACACCCGCTCCCTCTGCCCAGGCCCTGGACTTACTTTCTCCACATGGCGACAAACTTGTGGACGGACACACAGCCTGTGCGCTCCCCACCAGCACCGCAGAAGAGTGGCCCCTTCCAGTAGAGCGGACAGCCGCAGGCCTGCGCGCAAGAGGGCAGAGAGAGCAGTCAGTGAGTTCCAGACACTCCATTGCCCCCGCTCCACATGGGGGGCTTGGACAGAGTGAATCGCTGCAGCAGAAAGACAAACTGCGACCTTCAACTCGCAGCACCATGGAGGCAAGCGCCACTGTGTCCACGAAACACAACGGCCCAGGGCGTGTGCTTAGCAGCTGAGGATCGGGTGGCTCAGGAGCAGAGTGCACAGGGACCAGAGTCAGGATTCAGCACCTACAAAAGACGGTAACTGGCAGAGCCTCAGTCTGGGAATCAAGCAGCAAAGTTCCAGTAACCCACGAGTGAAAGAATAAATGACTCTGTGACTTAGGAAATGATTTGAAGGCAATGATACTGAAAACATCACACGTCAAAACCCGTGGCTTGCACCTAAGCCAATGAGAGCGGCAGATTTACAGCTTTAAATATGTATGATGGAAAGAAGGCTGAGGATCAGTGACCTGGGCCTCCATCTCAAAGAGGAAGGAAGGAAACTTTGAAGGGCAGTTAAGAAAGGGAAAAAATAAACGTTTAACAGAAAATCAATAAAATCAAACCTCAATGATTTGAAAAGATTTTTTAAAATTAACACTTAGCAAAAGTCTTCAAGAACAAAAGAAAAAAACCACAAATTACCAATGTCAGGTGACACTACAGACCCCATAAACAATGGAGAGACAGTCAGTGGGTATTCGTGCTTAACTCTATGCCAATAGATTGGACAACTCTGGTGAAACTGACAAATTCCTTGCTTAACCCTTCTAACCAAAACTTACATGAGAATAGAAAATCTGAACAGTCCTACATTTCTTCAAGAAATTAAATCCCAAAATAAAAACTTTCCCACCAAGAAAACTCCAGACCCAGAAGGCTTCACTGGTGAATTCTACCAAACATTTCAGGAAACAGTCATATACAAACCCTTCCAGAGAATAAAAATAAGAAACATTTCCAAATTCTTGGTATGAAACCAGCAAAACCTGAATACCAAAACCTGTCAAGGACACAAGAGAAATTATAGGCCTACTACCTCTCATGAACACAGGTGCAAAAAATCCTACACAAAATGCATATTAGCAAATTGAAGTCAGCAATATTAAAGAATTCAAAATAATAATAATAATAAATAGACCAGGAATAAAAAGGAAACACCTTTATTCTAACAAAGGGTACGATGGTCTGAATGTTTGTGTCCCCCCAAATTCCTACGTTGAAATTCTTACCCCCAAGGGGATGGTGTTAGGAGGTGGGGCCTTTGGGAGGTGATGACGTCATGAGGTTGGAGCTTCATGAATGGGATTAGTGTCCTTATAAAAGAGACCTCAGAGAGCTCCCTCACCCCTTCCACCATGTGAGGACACACCTAGAAGGTGCCGTCTATGAACCAGGAAGCAGGTCCTCACCAGACACTGACTCTGCCACACCTTGATTTTGGACTTTCAACCTCCAGAGCTGATAGAAACACATGTCTGTTGTTTATAAGCCGCCCTGTCTATGGTTTTCTTTTATAGCAGCTGAACAAACTAAGATACAGAGTATCTACAAACACCGTCAGACAGTCAGACACAATGTGACACATCAGCATGTCCTCCCTGTGTGGGGACAAGAGGAGGACCCAGCACTGTGCTGGAGGGCCTAGCCAGCACAGCAGGCCAGAGGAAGAAGTGAAAGGTCCAGACATGGGAAAGGGAGAGGCAGGACTGTCATAATTCACAAAGCACATGATACGAGGTGCAAACACTAGTATTAATAAATAACTTTAGCAACATGGCTGGATCTTAGGAAAATAAGCAAAAACTCAATTAAATTTTCAATACACTGGCAACACTCGGAAAATGAATCTATCCAGTGAACTGAAAAACAAATCTCACTAAAACATGCAAGATCTCTACAAAGCAAACTACAAAACATTGCTGGGAGAGGTAAAGACGACCCCAGAGAGTGGGAACACGCCTCAGTCCTGGATCTGAGGACTGCACCTTGTTAAAACATCAGTTATTCACCCCAAATGATCTACAGATTCAACACAATCCCAATCCACATCCAGCAGAGGTTTTACTGTTATTGTTTTGGAGGTTTTTTGGGTAGAAATTGGCAAGTTCATTTTAAAACTTATAAGGAAAATGCAAAAGAATTTGTGCAGTGGGGGACCAAATTGCAGATTTCTTAAACAAAACACATAATCCATTAACCCCAAAGGAACAGTCTGGTAAGCTGGACTACTTTACATTAAGAACTTCAGTTCACTGAAGGACATCACTAGGAGGAGGGAAAGACCAGTCCTAGATTGGGAAAAAGTATTTGCAATGCGTATTTCTGACAAAGCACTTGTAATGCACTCCTAACAAATCAGTAAGAAAAAGGCAGATGCCACAACAGAGCCACAGAACCCAACAGGCCCTGCAAAGCAGTGTCCACACCCCCAGGACACACACGGAGGTGGGCCAGCATCACGCACAAGGATGGCACAAACACCAGGCATGGTGAGATGTCAACATGAACACCTACATGATCAGCTAAACTAAAAGGACTCAAAATGCCAGCTGGAGGCAAGCACGCCAGGCAACTGTAAGTCCCCACACCGCTGGTGGGGCTGGAAGCGGTGCAGCTGCCTGGGAAAGCTGCCAGCAGGATCCACAAAGGTGGCTGAGCAGCATAGATCCTGCAGCCTGGGAGCTGTCCTGCAGGAAACACCCACAGGGAGAGGCTCATGCCCAGGAGAGCTGTGCAGATGGGAATGTTCCAGTAGCTTTACTCACAACAGCCCCACGATGGAGACACCCACGTGTCCACGAGCAGAGAGAGGACTGATACATGAACTGGTAGATTCAGACCAAGAGATGTAGGTGACCACAAAGGGGTACATGAGGAAGGGGGGTGGGAAGACAGCTTCCAGACACACAGTAGAATCTGAGGAGGCAATGCTGGGCTGGGGAAGACTAATATGGAAGATGCCCACGGGGGGATCCAGGAAGAGCGGCCCATGATGGAGTCAGATGCGGTTACCTGGAGGGGGTCGCTTGAGAGAGAGCAAGGAAGGAGCTGGGGTACCGAGAGCACTGAGTACCTTGCTGGGTGCTGGTGACGTGTGTGTGTGTGAACACTCGCCAGACTTCAGATGTGGGGGATGGCCCTGCCCTGTCTTGTGGCTGGTGCAGATTCAGGACTCCATGTGTGTGTCCTCAGCAGAGATGTGCACACCTCATCTGTAAGTATCTGTGCTCCTGACTGCACGGGAGTGATGCCTCAGTTAATGAGTTCTGAGAACAAAATGGCAAGGCTCAGGGTCAAGTCTATGCCATCCTATAGGCCACCTGGCAGGTTAATCACAACCTTCACCGCAGAGATTCAGAGTTTAAGAAAAGTGCCTCTGACGTAAATCACCTCTCATGACTTTTTAAAAATATTCCCTGAATGGGGATGCTTACCTCTAAAATGGAAAAGATACAAACAAAAATAGTTTTTAAGAAATATTATAAAATTGTCATAAAAAGATTCTAACTTTTACAGCCTTTTATCATTTACATACGGTAAGAGTCACTCTGCAAAGCCAGACAAAGGCAGAGTTGTGTGCTGCCTACACAGGACAGGGAACACCGTCACCCCAGCAACACCCTCGGAGGCCCCTTTGTGGCCAACCCCTCCCCTGCCCCGATGTCCTCCTCGGCGTCCCTCTGGTTTTGCCTTTTGTGGAATGTCACATAAACGTAATCGCAGGCCTGCAGCTTTTAGGTGCGGCTTCTTTTACTCATCTGTGCTGTGCTGTGTATCGACAGTCTTTCTTTTTATTGCTGGGCTGTATTCCATGATGGATCTGTTGATCTCAGGCAAAGTAGCTTTCTGAGCAAGAAATATTACCAGGGACACAAAGGACCCTGTCGTGATGATAAAGGGGTCGATTCACGAAGAGGACACAAAGGTCCTAAACGTGCACTCACTCACTAACAGAGGCACAAGGCACAGGATGCCAAACTACAGCTCCAGGAGGGGAGAGAGGAAAACCCACAGTTACAGGTGGTGAGTTCAGCAGCTCTGTCTTAACTGCTAGAGCAAGTAGAAAATCTGCAGGAAAGTAAAGATTTGAAACTGTGCTCAAACTACTTGGGCAAAGTGACATTCAGAAGCAGAATAAATCTTCATCTCCATACATGAAAAAAGCACTGGACAAATTTCAACAAGCATTCATGATACAGAAAAGATAAAAAAGACTCTCAACAAACTAGGAACAGAAGGGAAAGTCCTCCACTTGTCAAATTGTTTTTATTAGAAGATGACATGACTATGTCTTAGAAACTCTTATAGAATCTAAAAAGAACTAGCAGAAGAAATAAGGGAGTTTAGTTAGGTTACAAGATACAAAGTCAGTATATAAAAATCAACAGTATTTCCAATACTCACAAAAATAATCATAAATTGAAATAAAAATTCCATTTACAATATCATTGAAAATATGAAATATTTGGGTATAAATTTGATAAAAGATGAACAAGACCTACATATAGAAAAACTACAAAATAGTAGTGAGAAAACTTAAAAATGATTTGAACAAAGGGAGACACACCATGCTCGTAAGTCAGAAGACGCAACATGGTGAAGATGTCAGTTCTTCCCAAGTTGATCTATCAAGTCAACACAGTCCCAGCCCAAACCCCAGAAGACAGTTTTTGTAGAAACGGAGAAAACGATTCTAAAACTCATATGGTGAGGATGTAAAATGGGGCAACCACTGTGGAAAACAATCTGAGGGTTCCCAGAACAGAAAAAAATAGAATGACTGTATGATCCAGCAATCCCACTGCTGGGTGCAAATCCCCGAGGAACTAAGATCTTTGGGGGCTGGAAGAGACATCTGCACTCCCATGTTCACTGCAGCACTATTCACAACAGCCATGACATGGGATCAGCCCAAATGTCCATCAACAGACAGGTGGATAAGGAAAGTGCGGCGTGCCACACAATGGATTATTCAGTCTTAGAAAAAAAAAAAAAGGAAATCCTGCCACATGCAATGACACAGATGAGCGTGTAGGACATTCTGCCGAGGGAAATAAGCACAGACAGACAAACATGGCATGATTCCACCTACACAACGAATCTAAAATTGTCAAACTCACAGAAGCAGAAACAGAGTGGTGGGTGCCAGGAGCTGGCAGGTGAAAGAAATGGGGGTGGTTGTTCAATGGGTAAGAAGTTTCTGCTGTGCCTGATGAAAAGTTCTAGAGATCTGCTGTACAACACAGTGCGTACAGTTAACAGTGCTGCACCGTGCACTTAGAATTTGTTTATAGAGTAGACATGAAGTAAATGTTCTTACACACATGCACACGTGCACAAGCAGAGGGACATGAGGAAGCTTGTGGAGGTGATGGATGTTTATCACCTTGACTGTGGTGATTGGTGTCACGGACGAGTTTATGTGTATGTCCAAACTCATCAAACTGTACACATTAAATATGTGCAGGTATTTGTATATCAATCATACCTCAAAAAAGCTGTAAAAAGTAAAAATAATATTCACATAGAAATGGCAAAAAACTACAAAAGCCATACCACTTTTGAAGAAAGAAGGGAGACTGACACTATCTGAAATCAACACTTGTTAAGAAGCTACTGTGATCCAGACGGTGTCGTGCTGGTGTGGCAGACAGACATACACAGCAGAGAACACAACAGAGGGCCCAGAAATTGACTAACACACCTACAGTAAATACATGTTTGAAGATGGTGCCGAAGCAAGTTGATGGGAGAAGGATAAACTTCTCAAAAAGTGGTTCTGGAACCACCGAGTGGCCACATGCAAAAAATGTACCATGGGTCTTATGTCACACCACATGCAAAAAATTTACTCAGAAGGGAGCACAGATCTAACTCAGGTAACTTATAAGCCTTCTAGAAGAAAATACAAGAGAAAAGTCTCAGTAGCCTTGGGTTTGCTGATATTTCTAACTAACATGGGATACAAATGCATAAAATATGAGAAAAAAATGTGAAAACTTGACTTTGTCAAAATTAAAAACTCCTGCAATTCCAAATACACTCTTGAGAGAAGGAAGAAACAAGCCACAGACTGGGGGAAAACATCCGCAATGTATACGTCTGACAAGGACTTGTATCTAGACTGTGTAAAAAGCATGCATAACTGAGTAATAAGAAAACAACCCAACTTTTAAAATGGCAAATGATTCGAATAGCTGTGTCACTGAAGAAGATTCACGGTGGCCAATGAGCACATGAAAAGATGCTCAATATTGTTAGTCATCAGAAAAATGCAAATTAAAACAACAAGACACATACCCGTTAGGATGGCTGAAATCAAAGATTGATCATAGCAAGTGCTGGTGAGGACGTGCAGCAAAAGTGGAAGCCACATATTGCTAGCAGGAATGTGAGATGGAGCAGCCACTGCGGAAAAGAGTCTGCAGGCTCCTCAGTAAGTTAAACACGCAATTACCATATGACGCAGCAGTTCCACTCCTAGGTGTGTGTGTACCTACGTACATGCCCTCAAAATAACTGAAAACAGGAACTCAAACAAATTCTTGTACACTGACGTTCACAGCAGCACTATACACAATGGCCGAGAGGTGGAAACTGAGCATCCATGAGTGGACGAAGAGATAAGCACAACGTGATCTACGCATGCAAACGATTCCCACTCAGCCAGAAAAAGGAATAAAGCCCTGATACGTGTTACAACTTGGATGAACCTTGAAAACATTATGCTAAATGAAAGAAAACAAACATAAAAGGTCATTTGTTGTATGATTACATTTACATACAAAATCCAGAAGAGGCAGATACATAGAGACAGAAAGTGGACTAGTAATTGTCAGGGCCTGGGGAGGGAAAACGGGAAGGGACTACTTAATGAGGAGGTGATGATTGTGTTCCCGAAGTAGACAGAGGTGGTGGTCATGCAACACTGTACAAATAATAAATGCCTCTGAATTATATATTTACAAATGGTTAAAAGGGTGAAATCTGTTATATGAATTCCACAATAAAAAAGTGCCTGCTGTATGACTCGGTTTATATACTTGTAAAATTCTAGAAAATTCAAGCAATCTGTAAGTGACAGCGGAGCAGTGGCACCCTGGGTGTGGGGGTGCATTAGGAATAGCCTGTGAGGCTCAGGGAGGCTGGAGGTGTTTAGTGTCTTGATGGTGTCGATGCGTCATGGGTGTACGTGCACATCAAAGCTCATTAAATTGCACGCTTTAAACATGAGGCATTAATCCCATATCAAGTATTCCTCAAGAAAGTTGCCAAAAAAAACAAACTATACGCTAATGAAAAATAATCATATATACATTAGGGAAGTGAAAAACGCCTCTACGCCCGTGGTCAAAGGCTAAAACTGAAGCATCAGCAGCAAGTGCTGGTGAGGTCACAGAGCCACTGGTGTGGTCGTCCCCTAGGCTGGACATGCACAGTGCACACCACTCTGCAAAACACTCTCACAGTTTCTCATCAAATTAAACACCTGGCCACCAGAGGAGCCAGCAGCTCGACTGAGGGATTTATCTCCTCAGAGAAATGCAAGTGTGCACACAAACCTAGCGATGAAACACATACGGCAGCTTTACTGATGAGAGACAGAAACTGCAAACCACCAGATGATTTTCAACCAGTCAGTAGACGAGCTATGCTACAGGCACATGATGGAACAACACTTCTCAGCACTACAAAGGAACCAGCCAGTGATCAACACAGTGACACTGAGGCATCTCACAATGACCACGCCATGTGACTTCATCATTCCACAGTGCACACAGTCAAAATGTCACACTGTACCCCATACGTGCAATTATTACTTGTCAATTAAAAACAAAATTAGAAATTAAAAAAATATATACTACGTGAAAGAAGTCAAAAACCAAAGACACCATACTGAATGGTTCCATTCAGGTGAAATTCTCGAAGAGGCAAAACCACACAAGGGAGAGCAGGTCTGTGGCAGAGCTTGGCTGGGAGTAAAGGTTGTGGGGGAGACTGACCAAGGAGGGGCAGGGTGTCTGGGGGTGACGAAGCACTGCCTGTCCCGACTGTGGCAGTGGACAGAGGTGCGAGCCACATTCTTGAAACTGGTGAGTCTTAGTGTATGTAAATTATATCCTAATGAACCTGACAAAAGCACTGAATCCAAGAAGATAGAAACACATGGCCAAACAGAAGTAGAAGAAAGTGACAAAGACAGCAGAAGTTCATGAGAGAGACAAAGAATTAAAGAATAATCCATAAAGCTGACAGATGCTTATCTGAAAAAAAGGTAACATAAATTAAACTCTAGCATGACCAATCAGGAAAGGAAGCAGAAATAATCCTGTCAAGAGAAAGAGTCATAGATGTAGATACGATAAAGGTTTCAAAATTTTACAAGAAAACAAGGAAAAGCTTTAGGGTAATAAATTTATAAGTCACGCAAAAAAATCATAAAACAATTTACCAAAAAAATGATTGCAATCCAGACCCAGAAATTAAAATTCTGATAGCCACCAATATTTAAAGGAACGAGCAGTCAAAGAGAAAAGTGTGTTTTCCTGTGATAGGCAACAGCCCAGTGAGGGTGGAATTCTGGTGGAGGTTATGGAGCAGAAAATCTTCCTTCTCAAACAGTTTCAGACAGAACACTGAGGAATAAAAACGGTGAAGGAAATAAAACAACCTATTTCATTAGCCTCGACTCACAAACTGGACAATAACAACTAGGTAAGTTGGGAGTGTATGGACCTTGCTGAACAGCCGTGGTTAAAACTCCAGAGATACAACCTTACAGAGCAGTGGCCTCACTCGTAAGAGAGGTGTGAACTGACCGTGCCCAAGACACGACTTCTCGATGACACACCTGCGGGAAGGGACCACAGGCCCCTCACCACCTCTTTCACATGCTGTCAGTGACAATCCAAAATAGCAGTCCTTGTGGTGGGAATCTGATATACCTGGCAAAACCACCTGTGCATTCACTCTGTGATCTGGTAACCTGCTCACAGAAAGCTCCCCAGAGATACACAGACACGCATGAAATGCACACAACAAGCTGTCTACCCCAGCACCACTGCAACAAGCCAAAGCCCTTCAGTGGGCGAGAGCTCCGTGTAGACCATGGGCCATCCACACTGTGGAGTTCTATGCAGTTGTGAAAAGGAACTGGAAACATTCTGTCTACAGCCAAAGTGTTCAGGTACCATGGCTTAGTTAAATAAAAGAAGTTCACTAACAGGTTCACATTTCCACCGTGTCATCACATTAAGTGTGAATGACGGCATGAAGTAGCCACACCCCTGCCAGCTCCTCAGTCCACCTCAGGACTGGCTGTGACTGGATTGTCTTACTCCATTTCTGCTGTTTATAACAGAATATGGAAACTGGATAATTTATAAAGAAATAAAATTTATTTCTTATACTTTGGAGGCTGGGAAGTCCAAGGTCCAGGAAACACATCTGGTGAGGGCCTTGTTCTTGGTGGTGACTCAACAGCAACCAGGGTGTCACACGATGAGAGAATGGGCTGAGCAGGAGAGCCGACCCGCTCACTGCTCTCCTTATAAATCCATCAGAACCATGCCCATGACTCCATGCATGGATCAGTCCAGTCACAGGAACATGGTCCTCACAATCCAATCACCTCTCAAAGGCCCCTCTTTTCAATCACCGTAACTGGATTTCCCACCCTCTTCATGTTGTTACAGTCGGGGGTCACGTTTCCAGTACATGAACTGTGGGGGCACACTTGATCCACAGCAGGGACCAAGCTCGACACACTGTCACAGCCTGCTGGGACTGTGTCTACACATGCTATTCGGGTCATGCTCAGACATGAAGTGTGTGGTCTGTGCTTGTCTTCCAGAGGTGCAAAGATGCCGCAGGCAAATCACTTAATTCTCAAAGCATTCCCCATTGGATATTGCTCCAGGTCACCCTGCTTCTGTGGGAGTCTCAATGAAAACGTGAAAATTTGCTTTTTATCACCAAATGCAACTTCTCCATCCAGCCGGTGGACCAAAGAGTTCTTCCAACTCTTGCAGCCTGCTCTTGCAGAGGGACCTCCAGACAGCTGGGGACATGTCACTGGAGGCAGGTGATGTTGCCAGCTGTGTTCTGGAAGAACACAACAAAGCATGCGGAGAGAACAGGCTTCATGGCGGGAAGCGGCAGCAAGGAACACGCCACACCACATGCACGATGCTTTCGCAGGATCTGAGAGGAACGTGAACGGGCTGCAGAGAAGCAGCTGAGGCAGGCATGCTGGGGCTGGGCATGGGGCTGGGGTCTCACAGACGTGAACGATGTGGTGAAAGGAGGGTTGTGCAAAGCAAGGACCACCTCTACTGGAGTATCTCTAAGATACAATCTTTAGTGAAAAAATACCCCGCAGTGTAGAAAAGTATGCTACTTTTATCTAAGAAAGGGAAGAAGTTAAAAATGTGTGCACATACGCATACATGTATTTGTATGTATTTGCTCATATTAAAAAATAAAATAATAAGAGGGTAAACCAAAGCTATAAAAACCATTACTTATAGGTGGTTAGAAGAGCACAGACAGGGATAGAATCTGGACTTATCTGAAAGTGTTTTTTTAGTTTTCTTCTTGGAACCATGTATGTTTTACATACCTAAAAAACAAAATTAAGAAAATACTTTAAAAAGGTAACTCCTGATAGAAGAGAAGGTTCTAACCTTTCAACACATTCTGAGTCCAGTATTACCCCAATACCAAAATCAGACAAAGGAATACAAGGAAATGACCAACCAGCATCTCTTATAAATACAGATGCAAAAATCACTGAAATCAGCAACATATAAAAAGAATTTTACATAATGGCCAAGTGAAATTTATCCCAGGAATGCAAAGTTGGTGTAACATCCAAAAACCAACTCATGTAATACACCATATCAAGAGATTAAAAAAAAAATCATCTCAATAGATGCAGAAAAAGCATTTGACAAAATCCAGTATCCATTCTCAATACATACACTTTAACTACAAATAGAAAGAATTGTCCACAACCTGATAAAGGATTCTGTGACAACCCTGCGGCTGACATCACTCTCAGTGTGAAAGAGCGGACACTCTTCCCGAGCTGGGCAGCAGACAAGCACATCCACTCCTGCACCTCTACTCAACAGTACACTGGAGGTTCCAGCCAGAGCAACCAGGCAAGAAAAAGAAATGAAAGACGTAAACAGTGGAAAGGAGATAAAACTATTGCCATTTGCAGGTGATATAGTTTTGTATCCACTTAAAACTATAAGAACTAATAAATGAACTCAGAAAGATCACAGGATACAAGATCAATACATCAATCATATAATAAATATACTTGTGATGACAACCAAAGATAAAATTCAGAAAATAATTCCATTCACAATAGCATCAAACAGAAAAAAATACTGTGGAATAAATTTAATGAAAGTGTAAAACACATACTTTAAAAAATAAAAGACATGTTTCAAAGAAATTGAAGATCTAAATAAACGGAAAGACAGCCCGTGTGCATGGATCAGAGACAGGAGTGAAGTCTCACAATTCTGTGTGGCCTTGGCATCCATTTAGAAAGGATATCAGTCTAACTTTTTCATACTGTAGTAGGGTTCAGCTACCCTCGACAGTTTCTTTTTCCAGTGCTACACTTTGGCCAGTTCCTCAACATGGTCCATCGCCATCTGCCTGTGATGGGAACCATGCAGCACAGGTGCTGCCTGGGGATTGGATGAAGAACTCACATCCAAATGGTCCAAGCTGGAGGCCACAGACAAGAACCCAGAGGTGCAGTGCCTGCCTGGCAGAAGGGGCTACCTGCCTTCCTGCCACTTGCTTTACACGGGCTGTTCATCCATTTGCCTGTGAACTCGAAGGGACCCACATCCTGTTCCCTCATGTACACTGGTGGTTGCCACACACTGTGTCTCTCTGCCTGATTCTTCCCGCGCCCATGACCCTGGGACAGAGGACGGCCCTCCCGACTCCTGGCGCCCTCCCTGCCCAGGATATATGAGTGATGACTCTTTGAACTTGTTTCCTATCGTTGGTGGTGTACTGAATTCGTGCCTTCCACCTGAAGAATCAGGGAAACCACAGGCTGGTTTTCCCCAGGACCAGAAAGAAGACAAGGGTGGGCTCCCAGCACCAGGGCAGTGGGCACTGGACACAGGTCAGCCAAGAGCCACAGGGCATTTGCCAGCATAAACAAGTTTCCTTGTTTGAGGGCACCCTATCACAGCTCACATAGCTAGGCATGAGGCCATCATCCAGGTACAAGAAGTATCCCCTGAAAGGCACATGTACACTCCCAGGCCCAGCTCCCGTCCATCTCTTGTTAGGGCAGGGATGCCAGCCGGTCTTTGCTGGAACTTCAAATTAGCTGGGGGCTCTCATGACAAAGACGTCATGTTGTTAAGTGGCAGTACTCTTCAAATTGGTCTACAGATTCAATGCAATCCCCATCAGAATACCAGCTGATTTCCTCGTAGAAATTGACAAGCTGATTCTAAAATTCATATGGAATTGCACGGGATCTGAAAGAGTGAAAACAATCTTGAAAAAGAAGGCAATTGGAGGACTTCTTCTCTATTTCAAAACTTACTACAAAGCAATAGTGATCAAGACAGTGTGGTACTGGCATGAAGGTAGAAATATAGATCAACGGAATGGAATCAGATCCCAATAACAAACCCTCACATTTAAGGTCAACTGATTTTTGACAAGGGCCCAAGACCACTCAATGGAGAAAGAATAGTCTATTCAACAAACAGCACTGGGACAACTGGATTTCCACATGCAAAAAAATGAAATTGGACCCCTATGTCACTGTACACAAAAACTAACCCAAAATGGATCAAAGACCTAAATGTAACAGCTAAAACTATAAAACTCTTAGGAAAAATGGATAAATCTTCATGATCTTTGGATTTGACAATCACTTCTTAGATATGATACCAAAAGCACAGGCAACAAAAGAAAAAATTAGATCAAATGAACCTCAACAAACTTAAAATCTTTTGTGTATCAAAGGACACTACCAAAAAAGTGAAAAGACAACCCAGAGAATGGGAGAAAATGTTTGCACATCATGTATCTGACGAGGGACTTGAATCTAGAATACATAAAGAACTCTTAGGGCTCGGGCCGAGCCCGTGGCGCACTTGGTAGAGTGCTGCGCTGGCAGCGCGGCGACGCTCCCGCCGCGGGTTCGGATCCTATATAGGACTGACCGGTGCACTCACTGGCTGAGTGCCGGTCACGAAAAAACGACAAAAAAAAAAAAAAAAAAAAAAAAAAAAGAACTCTTAGGGCTCAACAACAAAATGACAACTCAATGTAAAAATAGGCTAAGGACTGGAACAGACATTTCTCCAAAGACAACATACAGATAGCCGGTATGCTCACAGAATGATGCTCAATGTTATTAGTCCTCAGGGAAATGCAAATCACTGAGATCCCACTTCACACCTACTGGGATAGGAGGTCTGCAATCAAAAAGACGTAAGGCAGGTGCTGGAGAGGAGGTGAGGAAATGGAGCCCTCACACCCTGCTGGTGGGAATGTGAAACAGGGCAGCTGCTTTGGGAAGCAGTCTTGTGGTTCCTCACAAAGCTAAACACAGATACCATTAGATCCAGCAATTCCACTCCTAGGTGTCTATATTCAAGAGAAACGTAATGTCTGTTTACACAAGACTTGTACACAAATATTCACATCGGCACTACTCACAACAGCCAAAAAGTGCAAACAACTCAAATGTCCATCAACAGATGAATGGATAATACAATGGAATATCACTCAGCCATGAAAAGGCACGAGGCACAGGCACGAGGCACTGACACGAGCTACAACATGGATGAACCTCGAACACATTGTGTTCAGTGAAAGACGCCAGACACAAAAGACCACACAGTGTAGGATTCCATCTACGTGAAATGCCAGAACAGGCAAATCCACAGAGACAGAAAGCAGATGAGCAGTTTCCTAGAGATGGGAGATGAGGGTATTGGGAGGTAATAGCTAAAGGCTATACAGTTTCTTTCTGGGGTAATGGCTGCACAACTCTGAATACACTAAAAGCCACCGAACTGTACACTTTGAACGGAGAATTGTATGGCTTGTGAATTATATCCCAATAGAGCTGCTACAAAAAGGAAAAAAAGGCAACCCCTAAAATTCAAAAGCAAAAGGAAATACGAGGGGTCTTCAAAAAGCTCATGGAAAGATTTGCATTCTTTCAATTCTATTTTTCCACAAAGTTTTCAAAGTGCCCTCGTACATGAAGTTAGCATCCAGGACATAAAAATATGCTCTACATGGGAGGGGAGGGTATGGGGGAGTCACCCCTGTAGCAAAACAGGCGAAAGACAGGAACAAACAATTTGCAGAAGAAACCTGAAAACCGACTCCAGAAGCACATTCTAAAGTGGCTCAGCCTTGTGGGCCATCACGACATGCAAACTCCTACCCCAAGGTCTGCCTGTGCTCAGCCCCTGTGATGAGCGCAGCACACCAGCAGAGATGGGAAGGCAGGGAGCAGAGCCTTGCTCAACGCAGGCTGACATGCTGGCTGATGCCGTGGGCACCATCTAACTGAGGGGAGGATGTCCTCTGCCCCAGCAATCCCACCCCAGGGTCAGGTGCTGGAGAACTGGCAGAGGACGCAGGGGACACGTCCTCGCAACACGCACACCACCAGCAAGGGTGGACATTGCAGGTCATGGGCATTCCCACAAGAGGACAGCACACAGAAATGAGAATAAATATGCTGAAGCCACCCATGCCGCAGGGGCAAGCTTGAACACCCACCACCGAAGGAAACCAAATTGTGAACCATGTACACAGCTCGAGGGGCTTCAGGCTAAATTTAAAAAACCACCCATGTATCACTACACATGGACACGTAGATCCAGCTGAGAAGGCCATGGCCCGGTGCACAGAGGCCCCGCCACTCGCATTCCCTCCAAAAGACCACAGCATTAATGCTCCCTCTGGGAGGGCGACACACAGGGTCTGTGCTCTTCAGTATATCAGGATGACACTAATGCAATATCTATCCAGTGCTCCAGATTTTCAAGATTTAGGAACCAAATTACAAACCCTCTAAACATCATTATAACCACAGATGTAAACCTGTGCCGTGCTCACAAGCCTGAGACACCAACCTCAGTCACTCTGCCCATGTCCTCCTGTGTGGAGCTGCGGGGTGAGCTGTGTCATTTCACATGCCTGTTGCTATGGATTGACTGAATTGTGTCCCCCAAAGTCCATACATTGGAAACTTAATCCCCTCTATAACTATTGAGGGTGGGAAATCCTATTACGGTAATTGAAAGGTGGGGCCTTGAAGAGGTCATTGGATTGTAGGACCATGCAGTAGTGAAGGGATTAATAATGGTGGTCAGGGGTGTGGTTCTGAGGTCTTTAGAAGCACACTGCATGAGAAGATATTTCTCTCTTTGCTCCACCATTTTCTGCCATGTGAGACTCCTGCGTTGCTGTAAAGCCACAACCAAAGAAGACCCTCACCATTAAGTGTTCCCCGGACTGTGGACTTTCCAGCCTCAGAAACTGTAAGCAGTAAGTTTCATTTTCTTACAAAGTACCCAGTTCCAAGTATCTTGTTATAAACAACAGAAACAAACTAATACACCTGTGACATACACCTTGGCCACTCTGCCCACGTCCTCCCATGTGGAGCTGAGGGGGCGACTGTGTCATGCTCATTCTCCTGTGACACGCACCTCAGCCACTCTGTCCACGCCCTCCTATGTAGACCGGTGACCCGTGTCATGCTCATACACCTGTGACACCCACCTTGGCCACTCTGCCCATGTCCTCCATTGTGGCTCTCTCGTGTGGGAACTGGGCGAAAGTCCGCTCGATCTTGGCGATGACAGCATCCACGTTCACCGTCTCCTTTGGGCGTCCTCTGGGGAAGTAGAAGGTTGGAATGCTTTGGCTGGTGGCTGGGGGCAGAGGCTCTTCCTTCTTTGTCTGAACCTGAGAAAGGAAACAGGCAAGGCCTCAGCTAGAACTCGGACCATCAAACACCTTCTTCACGCTGCCTCATTATGAACGGAAAGGGAAGCTGTCTGAGACTGAATGTGCAGAGCCCAGGTAATCCGAACTTGGACAAGGAACCCTAGACGATGCCCATAGGCAGATGGGACATGTGTGACTGCAATGGTGTCTCCCTACACACAGCAGGTCACTCTGTCCCCCGAGTGATTCCTACATGACATCGCTGACCTGTACCACAGAGCTTCCCCCCACACTGCTGTAGGTGTCATCCTTCAGACAGGGACAGCTGAGTGCCTAGCATGCCAAGGCCAGACAGAACCCCTCTCGCGGCCTCTGGAGAGTCCACCCGTGACCCTGCTGGGAGGTTGGGGCAAGTCCCGGGGCTGCCATGGCAGATCCCTCGCAGCACAGGGAAAGGGAGGGCCCCCATGCCCGCTTGGAGTCTGCTCCTGTAATTACTTCTCATCCTGCAATGAGGACTATGTCCTGACCCAGTCCACACCTAGACATGGGGTGTGTCCTCCTCAGCCTACAGCCTGGGACACGGCACCGCGTCCTCCTCAGCCCACAGCCTGGGACACGTCACCACGTCCTCCTCAGCCCACAGCCTAGGACACAACGCCGTGTCCTCCTCAGCCCACAGCCTGGGACACGGCGCCACATCCTCCTCAGGTCACAGCCTGGGACACGGCGCCACGTCCTCCTCAGTCCACACCCTGTGACACGGCACACGTCCTCCTCAGTCCACAGCCTGGGACGAGGTACCACATCCTCCTCAGTCCACACCCTGTCACATGGCACACGTCCTCCTCAGCCCACAGCCTGGGACGAGGTACCACATCCTCTTCAGCTGTGCTGCTGCAACACAATGACATGGTAGGCAGGTGGTAAAGGCTCAGGGACCTGGTATCAGTGGAGGGGACTCAGACGGTGGCTCCATATCAGAGGTCATGTGTGCAAACATGGGTTGGCTGTACTTGGTGAATAATGGGAAGACCCTGGAGATGCTGGCAAGAGCTGGGTGATCACTCAGGCAAAATGGGATCTGTCAGGCACTGAACACAGGGTTACCGTTGTTGTGACAGATGCAAGGCCAGGTGCCCTCAAGGGCCAGGTGAATGGACAGGGTTGCTAACAGAGCTGGCCCCTGGGGCCCTGGGACACGCCCTTGGACAGGCTGCAGTCAGCGAGGTGGACTTGGGAGTGGACACTGGGAAGCGGGAGGAGCTCCGTTGTGGGCCGTAGCCCCAGACCACAGGAGAGGACTGTCCGATGACCATGGGCCAATATTTCAGCCTGTCGTTGCCCAAGGACACAGTTTGATCACCCTCCATGCCCTAGGAGGTCCTGTTCCACGGGGATTAGATTTCGTGGTCAGAATTCCTAAGCTGTGACGTGCCAGCACTGCAGAGTAGAACCCAAGTGACAATAGACAGCATCGAGCAGAACCCAGACACCACCAGCCAATCCCTCTGCAAGGTCATTCTTCAACCAAGACCAATGTGTGGATGCCCAGGGTTTGCTGTGAGGAAAACAACTTCCTAATTTCTGCAATGATGCCGAGAGCCCATTTCAAATTCCTCTGTGGAGCCTATTCAATTTTCCGAGTCCTTTTTTGGAGAGGCTGAAAGAAAATGGTGCTAACTACCTTGATCTGTCCGTTGCAGCACCGACTGTTTTGCCTTTGTGTGAAGACGATGCTGGTGTTTACTGAGCACCCACAACATCTTCCCACACACGACGTCACTCAACATTAATGCTCAGAACAGCTGTGTGGCAAAGGCACCACTGCTGCCCCATATTCACAGTGGAGAAATTGAGGCACTGGGGAGTCTGGCCCACAGTGAGGCGGGTGGCAGCTTGGGCCTGGCCTTGTCCTGAGGCACTTCTTACCCAGCACGGCCTCTCCCCTCAGCTCATGGCTGGACAGACACACAAACAGTGCTCAGCAAAATCAACTTTGTCCTCTGCAGCCAGAACGGAGAAACCATCAGCATCAGTCATACCTGGCAAAGTGAGACAAATGCAGCGCACAGGGATGACGTTACTGCCACCTCCTCTTTGCAAAGACTTTCGGTTCCTCATGACGATGATCATGCTCACCCCTGGGTTATACCTACACATTTCAGGGTCAATACTGAGGCCCAGCCTCGGGAGCCTCAGACTTTACAAAATGGACATATTGTCACGAAGAATATAAAACAAACAAAAGCTCCTTTGCCAGAGCAAATTTTCCCATTTGGCCGATGGGTGCTAAGGACCTCACAAAGCTTACCCTGGCCTCCTGATGCCAGAGCTGCCCTCGGGACATGGTAGGGTCCCTCCCCTGCCTTGATGGCCACACACACACACACACACACACACACACACACACGCACACTGGTGACCATATGGCACAAGCAGAGATGATAATTCCACCGTGCCAAACCCAATTGCCACTGGGGGTACCGGCCTCTCCCGGGCCACCCTGGACATCATGTCAGGGGCTTTGCCCCAAGTGGCTCATGCCTGCCACTGTGTCCCTCTCCCCCCTCTGCAGAGACCTACGAACACATCCTGCTCTGCAGCTGCAAGTGACAGCTCTAGGAACTCAACTCTGCACTTGCAAATGAGAGTCTACACTGACAGCCAGCTAGCAAGCCCCACCTCCTCCTGCAAGAGCACCAACACGCCTGCACAGGACAAAAGACTGTGATACCTGGCTCTGCCTGGGGAAGGAACAAGTGTCTTTGTCCTGGTGACTGAGTGAGAACTGGCCCCAGCACATCCCTCAAAGCGCTGTCTGTGGACACCTGTGTGAACAAATGCCCATGGCTCCTGTACAGTCGCACCATGACCATGTGCAAGAGGACCTCCAAAGAGGGGGACACATGGCCTGGTGTCCCTGGTGCTCATGCTGGCAACTGCCCCGACTGACCGAGAGTCCTAAAGTGAGCTGTCACTGCCACAGGCTGGCTCCTGCTGTGCATTATTTAAATATGCAGGAAGGGTGACAGTTTAGATGTGTTTTTCCCCTCAAAGCTCATAGTGAAGCTGACTCCAGCTGCTCTATCACTTTCTGCCACAAATGGAAGCAGCCTGAGGCCCGTGCTAGATGCAGCTGTTGCAGAATCCTGAGCCAAAGAAGCCTCTGTTCCAGTCTTGCTCAGGTACTGTTTCCTAGCAACCCAAACACAGACTAAGACAAAGGGTGAGAAGCCCTACAGCTGCCCCGATCTGCAACAGAGGCTTGGGGTACAGGCCCCATCCTCATGCATCTGGAGGCTATCCACAGCCCTCATGCACACCTCTCCCGCCTATGTGAGGGGCAGGGATACAAAGGGGCCTCCACCCTCAAGGAGCCAACCAGGGCAGGCAGGGAGACAGAAGCCCACAGCTGAGGGAGCCCAGGCTGCATGTTGCTGCCCTGCCCAGGTGAGGGGAGCGTGGATGAGGGTTAGGCAGTGGGGGCCTGCAGATGCCCTGCACGGCCAATAGACCCTGAAGGAGAAGAGGGTGACTGGACAGCATGTTGCCCGCACAGCGCAGGGCTCATGTGTCATGAGGAAAAGGGCATGGGGGGAGACAGGGGAAACGAGGGAGGAGGAAGGGGATGAGGGGTGCTGGGGTATGGACACAGGGGTGCAGGTAGAACGTGGTGCTCCAGGGAGGAGGACAGGGAGGGAATTCTGAGCTGGGTGAGCAGCTACTACAGTGTCCAAGAGGCACTGGAGAGAGGTGGGGAGGTTAGAGACACCCAGGAGGTGGGATGGGAAGAGGCTGAGGGTCAGTGGATTGTCACTGACGCCACCACATCAGAACCAGGCTGGGCTGGGGTCTACAGCTGGACCCTAGCTGGGCTGGCAATTCTCCAGCTATTGAGATGAAGCTGGGGGCACAGAGGCCCAGACCCTGAGTTAACCTGGCCTTGTGTCCTGCGGCCGCACATGGCAGGCCGAGGGCTGGGGCCAGCGGGGGAGCCGCCACTGGGTGCAAGCCGGTGTGGGGAGGGTCCCGTCCCTGCCATCATAAAACTCCACCCTGTTTAAGGCCCCTCAGCCATCAGAGAGGGAGAGCTAGCAGGGCCCCGAAGACACCCAGAGGAGGCCCCTCACGCCTGGAGCAGAACCAGATGAGAAGGGCAGCTGCAGCCCATGGCCAGCCCTTCCAGCCCCTTCTGCTGGCGCCACGCTCAGCCCCCTCCCAAACCTCCACCACAGCCAAAGCCACAGGAGCTTTTCCCAAGCCCAGCGGCACCCCATCCCTCCCAGGCCCAGCTCCCCAAAGCACTCCTGGCTGACCGGGCCTGTGGGAAGCACCTCCCTGCACTGCCCCATTTACCCAGCCCTCTTACTCTGCTCAGGCCCTCCTCCCCTCCCCCTCCTTCTCAGACCCCACCCCCTCCTCCCCCCACCTCCTCAGCCCTCATTCCCTTCCCTTCCTCCCCCTCCCCCTTCTCTCCTCCAGGGCCCAACCTCTGAGTGGTGGGACGGTGGGCCCAAACCCAACTCTCAGCTCTAAGCACATTCACATGCTATCCCAAGTTTATCCTGCAGGCCGGACCTCCCCTGTGAGTTCCATACAATATCCAACTGCCTGCTTCCCACTTCCCAGGATGTACAAGTCCTCACCCTGAACCCCACATGCACAATGCAGCCACATGTCACAAGCAGGTCATTCCCCTAACTCACGATCATAGGATCCTCCCGGCTGTTCAACCCTCAAGCCAAAGGGGCACCGCAATCCCCCCCCCCACCCCCGCACAGTCCTGCCAGACTTTTCCAAAACACATCCCTCGTGAATACAAATGAAAAAATTTTAAACAAATTTTAGCAATTGACTCCAACAATGTAAGTACATCATGACCAAGTGGGGCGTATCCAGACTTGGTTTAACATCTGGAAAAAAACAAAACTGTGATCCACATGTAACAACCTTTAAAAATATATATACACTTATGTCAATAGATGAAGAAAAAGCATTTGATAAAATCCACACCCACTCTTCTTAAAAACTCAGCGAACTATGAACAGATGGGATAAGGGCATCTGCAAAACATGGATACTCAGAGTGGCAGCCATGAAGTCCTCCCTAAGAGGGACCAACAGGACGTGTGCCGTGCCACCTCTACTCATCACTGTGCAGGAGGCTCTAGCCAGTGCAATCAGGCAAGAGAGAGAAACGAGGGACCCAAGATCAGAGGAGACAAAGAGAAACAGCTGAGCTTCCCTTGCAGCTTTTTTATGGAACATGCTCAGTCACATCCACATGTGCTGTTTGAGGAGATCCATAGAACTGATAAGCCTCTAGCCAGGCTGATCAGGAAACAAAGAGAGAAGACACAAACTGCCAGTATCGGGAACAAGCCCATGGTCTCACCACATTTTCTCAAGTCCCAGATACTGTACTTCCTGAGCCCCCAGCTAGTGGACTGTGCGCTGAGGCAGCCTGGGCTTTGAAGCAAACTCACAGGGTGCCAGGGGTTTAACTTTCAAGGGAAACACAGAAGTGACAACTGTCACCCACCAAGGCAGCTCACGGGAGCTCCCAGCTCAAGGCAGTTCAGTTTCTTATTCTCTGCAAAGCAGGGTCATCAGTGCTGCCGTGGTGCACAGCATAGTGCCACAAAGAACAGCAGGGAACAGGAAATGGGGGTGTAGGTCCCACCTGACTCCAAGGTCTGGGCAGCTGTGCAAGGCCCAAGGTGCACACGTCCCATTAACAAGAAATCACAGGTACTTAAGAATCAGAAGTACGATTTTTTCTTTCAATATACGTGTGTTAATTTCTTTCACAGGCTGGTAAGCTGTTTGGCCCTGACTACTTAATCAATGGAAAGGTGGGTATTTTCCTGCAGCCAGCAAGCAGTGTGAACAAATGACAAGACTAAGCATGCTCAGAAAGTTCAGGGACCTTGTCCTTAATCCCCTCTGCTCGGTTCCCTTCATGACTGTCCCAATTATGTGACGACAGTGCTCTCAGCTTTACTGGTACAAGTTGAAGTGTGTCCCCCCAAAGAGATGTGGAAGTCCTCATCCCTGTACCTGTGAAGGGGATATTATTTGGGCCTTTACTGAGGTCATGATCCTATATCACTGGTGTCCTCCTAAAAAGGGGGAATGTGGACACTGACAGACACGAACACAGAGGGAAGAGGCTGTGAAGATAGAGGAGAAAACAGCCACACGACTGCAGTGATGCAGCCACTGAATCCAAGGATTCATTCCTGGAGCCTCCAGGGGCTGGAAGAGGCAGGAAGGATCCTCCCCTGGAGCTTCTGGAGGGAGCATGGCCCTGACACACCTGGATCTTAAACTCTGGTCTTCAGAACTGGGAGAGGGTAAATTCCTGTGGTTCTGAGTACCCCTGTCTATGGCCCTTCATCACAGCAGCCCCAGGAAACTCACATGATCATCCATTTGGTGACTGAGCAGCCCCTCACTGCTTTTCAATGTCCTTCCCCTTTATTTTTTAACTTTGATTTCTAAACAGTAATTCATTCAAACATTCACACACACAGGGGATAAAGAAAAAATCTCCAGCTCACCCTGTCCCTCATCTCCGCAGGTCCCACACCCACCCACGGTAACGTGAGTTCCTTCTGCATAAGCGAGCATGTTCTACACCCCGTGTGAAACACAGGGGAGGCAGCCATGAACGTGGCTCTGCTTTTCTCTCTCAAGCACATATCCCTGAGGCCTTCCCACTTCCATACAGAGGCCCTCCTCCTTGTTTTCTGTCTTCACAGGAGACAACCGTGTGAAGGGCCACAGCTGATACAGCCAGTCCTCTGCAGAAGGGTGGTGCGTTTGCTCCTACAGACAGTGCAGCCATAAAGACCCTTCCACATTTCTTGTCCTGCACACAGTCCCACAGTGGGACAGCAGGATCAAATGACGCACCCATCTGCAATTTTTCTGACATTGCCAAAGGGTCACCACTCACTTTCCCCACTATTAGTAAGAGCACCTTTTCCTCCACCACCTCCGTCAACAGAGCACATGTGCAAACTCTGGGATTTGTCAGTCTGATGGGGACACTGACATCTACTGGCAATTTTAATTTACACCTATCTTACTATGACTGAGGTTGAGCATCTCCTCAGATGTTTAAAAGACAAGAATACTTCCTTTCCTGTGAATTATTTGACAAATGCTTTGCCCATTATCTTTGGTCATCATCTTACCAATTTCCAGGGACCATATACTTTACATTTTAGATGTCGAGAGTTTAGTCCTTTGTCTCCAGTCACTATCTGTCTTTGGTTTAGGATGTCTGTTAACATGTAGGAGTTTTTAGTAGTCACCTTTATTCTCTCACCTGATGGCCAATGCCAGGAGCTACATGCAAAGTTAAATCTGATTGTGCACTCTCTATTTGCAAACTTATGCCGTGGGATAAGACTGAACTCCCTCAGTGGCTTACCAACCATTCCACAGCCCATCTGAGCCACGAGAGGCTTTGGAGATGAGGAGAGGCCCAAGCCTGACAAGGGAGACACATGGACTGACCGACACAGGGAGAGAGGATGAGCTTCATGAGGACCCGAGTGTCACAGGCCCAGCCATGTGTCACAGAGGAGCCAGATGGGCCATTCCAGGCAGAGGCAACAGCCTGAAAACCAGGAAGACAGGGAAGTTAAAGTCCTGTCTGGGCACAGCAAGAAGTTCAGAGAGACTGAAACCTGCAAACACAGAGGAAGAGGGAGATATGAACAGCTGGAATTCACCTGCCCACCACAAGGCCTTCACGACCTCCCATTACACCACAGTTCATGTTACTGCGAGGACCCAAGACAGGGAGGATGCTGAAGAATGGACAGTGAGTCAGTGTCAGAAAGAATCTCAACACGACAGACATGTGCCTACATACAAGTGATGGGGATAAAAGAGAAAATCTGCAGTTTAGCTGGAGCCCACCACGTGGTGTATCCAACCACAGGGTCCACTGCCTTGACATCCCCGGCACTCTGAAGGGACGTGAAAGGTGAATGGTGCTGAGAGCCACACACAAGGACCCACTATCACCATTCACCATATCTCCTGAAGGCAGATGAAGACATATGTGCATGTGGCTTCCCAAATTCCAAAAAACTGCAAAGCAATTATAGAAGGTAATATTTCACCTCTATAGAATACAACTACGTCTTTGATGGTTCTAAAGCACACGAGTTAGAGATTCCAACCACAAGCAGTAACACTAGCTACTGGCTTACTAGTCAGACTAGAGTTTCCCGAGTGTTCCTCGTAAATATTCTTGGGCTATCTATCTGCTGGTCTGGTTATCTCCAAATGAATCAGCAGGCGTAACAGGAAGAAGAAAGAAAGGGAATGAAGCCCAGACAGCCAAACTGGCCTTGAATGACGGATGTGTGGTGTTGGCAGAAAAGAGCCCCCAAATCAGTCACAATGTGACAGACTCATGGTGAGTACAGATCCAGTCCTCCGTCTTCTCCTCTTTCTCAGACAGCCGCGGCAGGCTTCAGGGGTCTACCATCAGACCAGCAGCAGCATTTCAGATGTACTAAAGCCACCCCCGGCACACCAGGGCTGCCTTCGGGCTCACCTAGGGTCGTGCAGCAGCGAGGCTCCCAGGCAAAGGCAGCCATGGCAACACCACCATCCTCAAGCCCTGCTGCCCACACCTTGCCCGATGGCAGTGCCCACCTGAGTTGCTGCAGCCAGGTGCTGCAGGTCTATCTGAACTGGCTCATCCATCTCCTCCTGGGGTGGACAGTGCCGCTCAGCCCACTCTCGAGAGCACCTCAGAACTCCTGCCCTAGACGCGTCTCTCTGACTCCTGAGAAATCGGACACAGACATGCTCTTGCCTTCCAAGAGCTTAGACCTGGGCATCTGGCAGGGGGAGGAGGAGTCTGGGGCAGGGAGGGAAGTGACTGAGGGGCCTGAGAGGCTGTGAGGCAAAGGCACTAGGGCATGGTACGGCTTCACCAGCCCTGCCAGCAGGAGGGCTCCTCTGCATGGGCGCCACATGGGCCCTTCCACCAACACGCTGCTACGGGAGCAGGGTTCCCGGGTAAGAAGTCTGAGAACCACTGGACTGCAGTGCCTGGGAGAGGGCAGGTGTGTGGGGCTCCAGCTCAGCCCACTCACTGCCTGATGCAGGGCCTGTGCACCCACACATGCACTGCCCTGCCTGCTTTCACCCAAGACCTGCTCTGACCCCACCTACCACAAGGGCGTCCCTGACAGACAACGCACACAACACATACACCCTGCTGCCCCTTCACGGTCCTCATAACCTCAGGTCACAAGGTTGTCCTCCACAGGCAACATAAACATCCACCCCCATGGCTGCTCTTTCACGGTCCCCATCACCCCAAAGTAAGGTCACAAGGTTGTCCTCCACAGACAACACAAACATCCTCCCCCCACGGCTGCCCCTTCATGATCCTTGTCACCCCAGGTCACAAGGTCACAAGGCTGTCTTCCACAGACAACACAAACACTATCCACCAAGGCTGCCCCTTCACCCCTGGTCAGGCTCAGTAGTTTTTTCTGTCATCCCCTGTAGAAGATTCATAAAGCAAATGTACTTCACAGGGCCTGGTTTTCCAAAGCCTTGCAGTTTCAAATATTGACCTTGCAAGGACAGGACATTTTCCCCAGGCTATTGAGTCTCTGTTGCAAGATAAGAATTGTAACACAGCAAGCTTGCTAGCTCAAAGACAGACAAGTTACTGATTGATATGTAAAGATCCTGGGAAATTGTGGTAAGAAGGGAATGTTTGCTAAATCAAGCCTTTGTTAGTGGATCACTTAATTGTCTAACAGAATGTCATCTGACTTGTTTTTACTGAATGTTACCAGCTTCTATTGTAAAACTTGTTAAACTGTACTTAGCAAAACCCCACCTATGTCTCTTCCTGTAACTTGTTGGTCTGGAGAATAAATGCAGGAAGAGAACCCCATGTCGTGGTTAATTTCCCAAATGGAAGAAATGCTTTGCTGTTGAGGGTGATGGGAAATTAATCCCTTTCTGGGGCTTCTCACTGCTCAAAAAGAGATGGGCTTTGAGTAATCTTTAGTGGCTCTGTCACCCAGGGGAAAAGGGGTGACAAATCCGTGGGAGGCAAAGCAACAGTCCCTCAACTAGAAGGAGCAAAGGCCACCTCCCCACACCTGGCACAGATCAGGGCCTCAACAGTATACCTCAAGTGAATACATGCCCAAAAGAGTTTTACCTGAAGGGAAACACCTTCCCCTTTGTTTGAGACAGTGACCCCAGTGAGCCACAGCAAGAGACAGTGCATTTCCCAGTGTCCACAGTGCATCCTCCCTAAACAGAACTTCCTGCCTCTTGGGCCTCTTATCAACAACTCACCTCCCCTTAAAAAAAACACAATATGGGTTGACACATTTCTGGTATGAGGTTCACAGAATTTATATGAATTTATAAATTCTTAAAGTGGGCTCTCACACACCTGTTTTGGCAACACAATGACTGAGGTACTCAGAACAATCCTTCTTCTGAAAGCGGCTAAAAATATTGGATAGACTATTTTACAAACTTCTCGAGTACATCCATAGGTGGCAAGAAAGGAAGGATTTCTCAGGCCACAGACATCAGGAGGGAGAAACCCAGCAAGGGTGGTGGAGCCTGAGCAGGTTTTGCCTTCAGGAGCATGGGCCAAATGGGGTAAACTGAGATCATACTCACAGCCTTGTAGAGCTCTGGGGAAAGGAGGCAAAACCCATTTCCTCGAAGGAGGCTGCCCCTAAGTGGGGATCCCAGAAGGCTTCACCTTCAGTGAGAAGAATGAACTAAAAATAAGTCCCACCCCACCCCTGACCCCTGGGGAATAAAAGGACAAACCTGGTGCTGTATCAGGGAGATGCGGAGGGTGGGGTGGGGACCTCCCCTAAGATCTTTCAGCTATAGCCAGTCACTCAGGCTTGCAAACAGAATTTATATCACCCGGATGGATGGCGCAAAAACCTCAAGCCGAAAATGTGAAGTTATCCCCACACTGGCCCTGGAAGCAGCAAGATCTTCTCAGGCGAAAGCCAGCACTCAAAAACCCCCCAAAGTGTCAAGGAAAATGAGCCATTGACAGTCAAAACTCCCCAAAATGCACACAGAAATAAGGCACAATGTATGAAAGCCAGCAGCAACAAGAGAGAACAGGATCAAACCCTCAAAGTCTTCAGAATCTGGTATTATCTGAATATAAAACAAATCTGCTTTGTATATCTTAAGAAATAAAAGAGAGGCTTAGAAATATGAGTAAAGAGCAGGCAGATTAAAAAGAGACCCAAATACAACTTCTAGGAATGAAAAATAGATAAGAGAAAACAGACTTGTTGGATGGTTTAAAGAGCAGATCAAGCACAGGTTAAGGGAGATGTAGTGACTGGAAGAAAGAAGTGAAGAAAGGGTTTCCAGCCAACTGCACTACAGAAGCAAAGAAGGCAGCTGCTAATCTGGACCTCCACAGTCTGTGAAGGTACCAGTTGAGAACGAGATTAACAATGAGACGTTTTTACACCAAAAAAAGGGGGAGGGGGGCGTGTGTTTGCCATCAGCAGACACTTGTTCAAAGAAATGCTGGGGAATGTACTTGAGGTGGAAGCGAAGTACTCCCAATGGAAGGTCTGAACAGCAAGAAGGAGCAAGGGCCCAGGCAGGAAGTGCAAGTCTCAGCACGCAGGCCACAGGAATCAGTAAAACACTCCCTTAAGATGACAACAATAGCTATCAGTGAAACAGTTACTGGTAGGAAGTGTGTGAGAGTTTGTGAGTTGGAAGGAAAAGATATTAACTTTGGATCTGGGAAAATCACGTAGTTGATAGGATAAACTAGTGAGCTATATTTCTAGTGAGCTAGCAGGAAGTGCATACTAGAAACTGGAAGATGAAAAGATAAAAAAGGAGGCAAGAATGGAGAGGATGAAGGGAACACAAAAGAAGATAGTAAAAATAAATAAAATGGATTGTCATAAAAAATCTAAATGGAGTAAATGTTCCAGGTAAAAGACAAGAATCAGATTGGAAAAGAAAAATAATATTCATTTATGAGACGCATATATGACCGGACACAGAAGTTGAATTTTTTTTAAAAAGATGGAAAAAGATATATCAGGCAAACTAGACACAAGAAAGCTGACGTAGCTAGGTTAACATCCGTAAAGTAGACACAAAGGGGCTCGACATTCCTAGAGACAGGGAGGGCCCCACATAAAGCTGAAGAGGTCAGTCGTGGGGAAGACAGACAGCGCTGAGTTTTTCTGTGCCTGCCCTGCCGATGCAGCTTCAGCACTGGCCCGGCAAACCCCACTAGACAAGTGCCGAAATGCAGCCCACGGGAAGGCTGGCTCAGCCACCCAGGCACCCAAGATGGAGCAGACCAAACAGCAAAAAACAAAACAACCCAGTGTGGACACGGAAGATTTACAAGTTTAATCTCGTGGACATAAATAGACCACAGTCCCAGCACAGCTGCAGAGAACACATTCTTTCCCAGCACCCAAGTCGCAGTTGGGAACTCGCCACTTTGTGGGCCATGAAACAGGTCTCAGCAGATTGTGAAGGAATAGTACAGACCGTTTCCCTGACCTCAGTGGGATTAGGCTAGACATCAGTGATAAAAACGTAACTAGCAAAGACTTGTGTGTAAATGTGTTTGTGTATGTGTGGAGAGAAAATTCTAAAGTAGATCTCAGTCCTCTCAAAAACTTAAGACAGATAAACAAGAGGGCATTTGGTTTCCAAATCATCCCCCCTTTAATCCTCCTCAGTGTGTGCTCCATGCGTGCCTTGTAAAGCCTCTGTCACCCACAGTATGCTGATAAAGGCAGTGCCGGCCTCACGAAGAGCTATTTCTGTAGAGGGCATGGAGAAGAGAGCTCACTGAGTCACAATTCCAGCAATCACAGCTATATCTGCTGGCTTCCCCAGCACACACACGGGTTTGCAAAACATGTCCACAGACGACTGAAAACAAAGCCTTAGTGTAAAACAACTGTCTCTTTTTGCACAGATGTTAAGTGCCCTGTGAGGGTGTAGAGAAGTTCCACAAGACAGCCAGGTGTGTGGCTGGCTTCACATCTTCTCCAAACACAAGCCTCAGACAGACACACCCTGACGGGGTGCTTGGGTGACAGCAGAGCAGGGAGAGTGCCTCAAGGAGAGCAAACGGCCCTTGCCCCAATCCCAACAAGATGGTGCCCCGTTGAAAACCACGGAAGGGGTGACGGGACCACAAGAGGCTGGGAGAGGTCCGCTCAGTGCTGGAGGCCAAGCACAGCTATATCCCTGGGAGGAGCTCCCTACACAAGCCGACCCCCACCCAGGCTGGCCACCGGCCCAAGCAGGCAGTATGAAGCACGGGGTCCCTGTGGTATGGGACATGGAGAGCTCAGCTGAGACAGACACTCATGGACTCCAGGTGAGGTCGCCAGCCACCCAGATGATGGACGTTGCCCTAGACAGGAGGGACTACTGCAGGCCATGAGCTTCCTCCCCACCCACACTCAACTCCTCGTGGGCCACCTCCACAGTGCTCGCAGAAGGTTCAACAGTTAAACTTGCAAGCGACATGCTGGATGGCCGAATAGGAGCCAAACGGCCAAAGCTTAAAACAACAGGGCCAAACATGAAGATGAAAAAGCCAGGCCTGTGCATATGTTTGAAAGTCCTCTCAGCAAACTGGGGAGGACTGGCTTGCAGAGGGCTACACAGAAAGTCTCAGAGGTGTCTGAGCTCCACAGGGCTGATGTGGGCTGACAGACATCCAGACAGACCTGTGCATGCAGGCCAAGGTACAGGTCAGGGCTCCAATCACAGCTGAAATGCCAGCTCACCTGTGCCCACATCTGTAGGAGTAGCGCTATCTCTGCGCTGCACAGCACGTGCACAGTGTGAGTCTCTGCAGAGGCCCCGGAGGCAGGGTTGTGGGATGCAGAGAAGGTCAGCCACCACCACTGCAGCGACTACAGGCAGTATGTGTGAAGGGCACCTGCACCCACCATCTTGGGGGCGGGATGGGGTGACAGCAGACTCCCAGGGTCCCAGGGGCAGAGCGCAAGGGGGATTCAGCACCCTTCCTGCACACTTGGAGTGGCTGGAGCCCAGAGACCAGGCTGTCACCACAAAGGTCAGCTCCACATGTAGGAGACTGCCACACCGGGTGCAGCTTTCAGTCTCAAGTGGTGCTGTGCAGGGTCTGCAGGCCAACTTGAAGGACCCTGAGGAGATGCTGGACAGTGTCTATGGGACTAGGACTTTGTCCCCTGTTCTAGGAGGAGAGTCTGAGAGTGGACACACCAGCCAAATGCATGGAGCAAGCAGGTGGCCAGCAGGAGACGCTGGCTCCTAGAAGGGGAAAGGCCAGGATCGTGCTGGGGCTGAAGCAGGCAGCACAGCTGTCTTGACCCACGGGGCCAGGGAACAGAGTCTGCACAGTCTTAGTGCTTCTCAGCATACGGAAGGCCCACAGGTCCCCAGGCAGGTGGACAGGCAGACACAGAACAGCTCAAGTGAGAGAACAGCTCGAGGACAGAGAGAACAGCTCGAGTGAGAGAAGCGTGGCCCGGAGCCCGCACAGCCACCTCCAGATGCGTCCTGAGGCCAGCGGGCACAGATCACTAGTGCGAGGACACAGGCGATGGCCAGGACAGGGCAGAGTTCAAGGGTGGGATTGGAACCCGCGATGCTGCTTGACCACGGCACATCTCTATACACCTTGGTGTTACTGCATGGGGGACCCCACTCTCCACAGATTCGATGGTCAGAGCAAGGACCAGCTGCTCCCTCACCCAGGCAGACAGCTGCCAAAATCCCCACAGGACTTTGGGTCCTGTGAGGACGATGGGCTCTTTTCATGGTGACCATAAGTGGCAGCACTGGCAGGGAGGGGCTGAGCTCTGGCCTCCCCACCTTGGTGGGCGGGTGGCAGCAGTAAGGGGGTTAAGTGGAAGGGAAACAAGGCGGGAGGTTCTGGGCAGTCGGAAACACATCCATCAGGGGCTCATGGGTGTGACTGACATTAGCAAGGAAGGTGGTGTCCATCACGGGACCTTGAAAACAACGCCATGGCCACTCTGCGGGGAGTCTGAGGGCAGAAGTCTCACCACAGACATCTACCTGTGACCCACCCAGGGCTGACCCACCCAGGGCTTCATGCAGCTGTGGTCAGACCCCCCAATGGGCAGAACCCTCATGCAAAGAGCTGGGAGACTCACCCCTTCTCCCCAACACCCCCAAATACCCCCAAATAAACCTATAATTCACCCACTATACCGTAGAGAACACTCACTTTAGACAATACAAGCCTACTTCAAAAAGTTCGTGGGAAAAGAGAATTAAAAGATAATAAAATCTTTCCATGAACTTTTAAAAGTGCCTTTGTATACATGTATGTATTCTCATTCCCAAAGAGCACTGCTAAAACATATTTTCTGTAAAATGAAGCAATATCTTGTTAAAGATATTCACAGTTTCCCAAAAAGTAATTTTTGTAAAATAAAGTCATCCTAAAACAATCCAGACTTTTGTGAAAAGGTTCTGCCTGGAGCTGGGAACCCCCTCACAGGTAAAAGGCTCTCCCAAGTCACAACAGCAGAACAAAAGAGTGACACCCATGTTGGAAGGAAGAAGGATCTCCAAATTCACCAAACATTCTAGCTAATCATTCGAGAGAAATTCTATCAAAAATCTATTTTTCTATCACCCAAAACAAGTTCATCAGCCAATTTCACTTCCAAATTAAGATGATTTCAAGGAGACTTTCCTTAAAAACAAGAAACAAACTTACAACCACTATCCTCTTGCTGACAAAATTTCAGAATTTGGAAGAGAAAGCTCAGATAGAAAACCCAGAAACTATGTGAAAGTTGAGATGTGATCTCAGAAAAAAATTCCGATTAAAATATCAGCAGAAAGCAGGTCTTGCCCCGCCCCCTGGATGGTTTGATTCAATTTGATTTTTTAGGCTGCTTAACTCCTTGCACTGAGAAAAATGCAAGTTTTAACGTGTCAAATGTCCCTGAACCAAAATGCAAGGCATTTTAGTGAGAAAGTGAGCCCAGCCTGTCAGGCGGAGACCCTGCCTCTATTCTCAGGGCCCAGGGCGTGTGAGGACGTTACAGCCACAGACAAAACCTAAAGTTACCAGACGACACCAGTATTGTCATATGAAAAGTCTCATACTTTTAAATTACTCGATACTCTCAAAACTAATATATAAAATACACACAAGGAATAGACACAAAGACAAATTTTACTTCTTCGAGCCCTTATGAGAATTGAGATTAAATCTCAAAGCCAATTAGTTATTAAAAACCACGCTGGGTGAATTGCATGGTATGTGAACAATATCTCAACAAAGCCTTCTGAAAGACAAATTAGTGTATAGTAAAGAATGCTGTGTGTCCCAATAACAGAGGAGAAGGGGAAGCTTCACTTTCGTATCCAGAAGCCCCCCAGCGTTTATCACTAACAGAGTTACTATTTAAATTCAAACCTCTGCAGATAGCCCTCTTAGAAGACAGGCACTTGAGCTTCTCCCCCCTCACGGCAGGGGTGGTGGTCACAGCTATAACCACAGAGAAGGCGATGCGACACTCTTCTCAGAGAATTCTTCCTAACAAGCCCGGGAGGCGGGAGGCCCAGACACAAGCGCCTGATTCTCTGCGGTAAGCTGCCTACCGCACACACAGCTAATCCCGCAAACACCCCTATTCACGCCACGCCACACGGGACACCTGGGTCTTCACACACGACAGGCACCAGGCACGCTGCGGGAGAATGGCACGCAGAGCCACTGTTGAGCGCCACAAGCCCACAGATGCCCTCACACAAGGGTGTGCCGCAGGGACACAGCGTGGCAGATGGGCAGCCCAGCTGACCTGGACCTGCTGGAAGGCCTTCAGTCTCTTCTTGAAGCGGGATGGCAGCACGAAGTCACAGCCCCGGGCCAGCGAGGCCAGCTCCTGCCGCAGGTCAGGGTCCTGGCGCAGGGACAGCTCCCTGAGCCGCATGCCGTCGGCTCGCATGGGCCTCCGGGGGCCAGGCCAGGCGCTGCACTCTTGGGGCAGGACAGGGCCGGCGGGACGCTCCAGGTGGTGGCTGAGCTCAGCGCACTCCATGCGTCACCCTCCTGGCGCTCTGGGGACCGGCCCTGGGCCGCGCGCATTCCACAGGCTGAGGAGGGCGCATGGCGAAGGAGGGTGGGGGAGGCAGGCGGCAGCCGCCCCTCCCCGACCCGCGGCTGTGCAGAGGGAGCCTGGACCGGGGACACGCTGCCTGCTCCACTCCACTGTCCTCACTCCTCTCCCCAGCCTGGAATGTCCCAGGCAGGAGGGAGTTTCTGCACAGCAACCCCATCACGTGTCACCCCAGATAGCATATAAACAAGTGAGGCAGGAACAGATCTCTGGGAAAGACGGCCAGCCTAGGGGACCCAGACAAAAGCACGCTCCCCAGAAACATGAAGTCGGTGCAGGACAAAACCAAATGTGGGAAAAGGTTGAGCCGAGATCCCAGATGCAGACAAGTGCAGCTGCTCCTCTGCATCTGAGCAGCACACCTGAAACAGAAGGGTCTGCCTGCATCCCCACGTCCTCCCTAAACTTTAAAAGTCTGAAAAATATAGTTGAACTGCAAGGGTACTGTAACATTTTCTTCTCCGTAATGAGGGAGCATTCAGGATTTTATTTTCCTTGCCAGTTTACATTTTGGTAACTGCACCTGTTTGCGGTCGTATGTAAAACAAGAAAGCAGGGGAAGTGGGAAAAGGAGGTCTAGGAACTCTAGGTGAGGATGAAAGAACACTCCAGGTGCATCCACCTTCCTGCCCACCAGGAAGGAAGAGGAGACATAGAAGCTGATAGAACTTGTGCCCACGTTCGGTGCTGTCAACACAAAGCCTGGAAGGGCCCATCTAGTGACTGGATTCCAGAAGACTCACTCAAGGTCTGGGTCAAAACTAAGACAGATGTTAATACACACGCAACACCAAAGCAGAGCAGAACTTCAGGGACCAGTCCTCACTCACATGCAACAAAAGTCCTGCCTGAAATGAAACGGGTAAGGATATAGTAAACTTGAGAGACTTTACCAAAAAAACAAACAAAAAAACCAGAGAGAGAACCTGTTAGGGTGGATGACGTGATCTGTGTGCGTGGCTGTGCTCTGGTCAGCAATGACGATGTCACATCTGCCTCACCAGCACGGCCTGGTGGGAACAGCATCCCACACAAGCATCAGAAAAGCCCCCCCAGAAGTCTCAGTGCCCCCACGACACCTCACCTGGGCTTAGCACACAGCTAAGTGCCTGACCAGCAGACACAGCCCTTCCTGGTGCCCTGGGGATGACAATGCCCAGGACACAACCCTGAGTAGTCGCAAAGCATAAGCCGAAGCACAGAGACTTCCTCATCCACCTTCCTGTATTCCTCTCTCTCTTTTAAAATTAAGACTTTTTTTTTTAAAGCAGTTGTAGGTTTACAGGAATACTGAGGACCCTCTGTCCGGTTTCTCCCATTATTAACATCTTGCATTACTGTGCTGCGTTTGTTATAGTTGCTGCATGGACATATCATCATCACCCAGAGTCCACAGCTTACACTGGGGCTCACTCTTGGTGCTGAACATTCTATGGGTTTGTACGAATGCATATGATGTATCCCCCATCACTACAGACAGAGTAGTTTCTCCGCCCTAAAAACCCTCTGTGCTCCACCTGTTGGTCCCTCCGTCACCTCCAACCACTGGCAACCACTGACTCTTTCCTGTTTCCATTCTGCCTTTTCCAGAATGTCCTATAGCTGGAATCATACAGTGCGTAGCCTTTTCGGATTGGCTTTCTTTCTTCATTCAATCTTTGGCACTGTCTCTTGCCCCTAAGCATAACCCCCACCCCTCACTAACTTCTCAAACTCCTGTTCAGGAGGAGGAGGTCTTTCTCCCGCGTTTCTTTCTCCTCTGCGTCTCTTTCCCCACTCCAGCCGTCTTCCCCATTTCTTTATTGTCCTCTGCCTCTGACCCCTCTGAGTTCTCCAAACAGAAGCTGAAAGACAGGACCAGGGGAAATGTATTCAAACTACGAGGTGACAATTAAAAACAAAATGCACCGAGTAAACCGTGAGGTGGACGAGCACACAGCACCCAAGTCCTGTCTGTTTTGTTCAGACCAGACACCACACACGGGCCGGCCACCCAAACACACTGGGATGAGCCAGATGCAGGAGCCAATCTACTGTGACCTCATGACGCACATCAATGATCACATCAACAAAACTGGGTGTGCAGGGGTGAGTGAGGCACACCTCTCACAGGCAGTGACCTGCTGTGCCATGTGGGGTTTCTACACCTGTGTGCCATGAGCTGCCAAAGACAGGCCACCCTTGCTGACCGTATTCCTGTGCTGTACTCTTTTCCACAAACCTTTCGGAAGAGATGCTATTGTGTAGCTTGGCCCTTGCCATGCCACTCGCAGCCCCTCTGCCACGTGGCTCTGCAGCTCCTCCCACCAGAAAGTGGAGTCCATGTCTCACCCTCAAAATTGGCCTTGGCTCAAGGACCTTTCTGGCCAACAGGTGGCTGCTGAGCCTGGAGGTGTTCCTGGATGTGGGACGTCCTCCTGCTGTGCCTAGAATGCACTTGTGTGTGCACAGGGCTGGGGGATGGCAACCACACGGAGCAGAGAAGAGCCGTCCCCTGACCACAGACACAAGCAGCAGCCCAACTGAAGATCGCCCATCTGAGCCTGGTCCAAACTGCCTGCCCACAGAGTGGTGAGCTCAGTGAACGGGTTCTAGTCAGTAAGCTTGGGGGTGATGTGTTTACACAGCAAGAGCTAACAGGTACGCCGATAAACGTGCGAGGAATGGTGCAAGACACAGACAGTGAAACCAAGCCAGAGGATCAAGCTGGTCACAGTTCACCGTTTACAGCATCGCCAGGTTCTGTAAAACTTTGTCATACGAATTTAGTTCCTCTAATCCTATTTTTAAGTTTCTGTAGTTGGTGTGAGCACATATGCACCAACTAGAATAGTGAGGGTGCTGACTGAAACAGCAAAGGACAGAACCAAATGTGTGCAATTAAATTTGTGCTACAAACCAGGAACTTAAATCCAAATTAAAACAAACAAACAAACAAACTTGCACTCATTAATCCACTTCTAAATAAACTTTGGGGAAAGACTGTGGTTCTTCAAACTCTCAAATGTCATTTATGAGAGAGAAGGAAAGAGACAGAAATTAAGACCCCCAGCCCCCGCCTTCTGACTTACTTTTTAAAATGCTTCTCACGAAAAGCGACTGCAAACCCAGTGCTGGGAACAGCTGTAATCGCTGCTGCACACTTGTTCACTGAGCTGCCCTACCCCCGAGAGCCTAGATCCTGCCACCGTCAGTAGAAGCCGTTAGCATCCCTGGAAAGGACATATCCTAAACCTTCAGCACAATCCAGAAGGTAGGTCACATTATCACTTTCAAACGAGGAAACTGAGGCAGAAAGGAGTTAAATGCCATGCCCAAGTCACTCAGTGTCTGGCTAGGCTAAGGCCTGGAATCCTCACAGCACCAATTGTCTAGCTCTTAATCCTGTTTGTGATGCCTATGCCAGTTGTGGTGCTCTCTTACCTGCTGGTAATCCTGCACCGACTGGACTGATTGTCGAGCTAAGGCTGGGTCTGGAGCTCATAGACCCCTCAAGCCCATTCACAGACTGGGTCCTCAGACCCCTCACATGCCAGGCTGGGTCACCAGACCCCTTCATGCAGGTCTATGAGTTAGGTAACCAGCCAAAAGATCCTTGGAAGCCGTAAGTTTGGAAAAGTATGGCCGTGCCGGGCAGACACCCGAGGCCGACACCTGCCCGCCTGCTTCACTAAAACACACACTCTCTCTCTCTCCCTTTACCTCTCTGACTCTCTCTTTCAAGAACACAAGAACAGCAACAAAACCAAAAAGATACACTGGCGCACATGCACACTAACTCCACACACACACACACAATTTGCTTACAATGGATGTGCTAAAACCACACCCAGCGGGACGGGGCGAGGGTCCTGACCAAACCATGCTATTTTCCTAACACTCAGCTATCAGGGCTGGAGCTGGACTGGGGACAGGCCGGTGGCCCTGGTCTCAAGGCCTCGTTGCCAAACAGAGAACATCTACCTCCCCCTGTAGTGACTACTTTTGAAAGCTGCACGACTGTTTAAGCTTTCAGAAACATGGAGAAACTCAACGCATGAAAGGGCAGCGTATCACTCACTGCATATATATTTTTTAAACCTTGTTAAAGCAGCCCTGGCCAACACATGTCAGACACCTGAGCCATGAGCTGCTCTGAAGACAACGTCATCACAAGAAGCAGGAAGAGTCCATTGCAACAGGAGGCAGATGCTCGCTGGAAAAATGCTTGTGAAAAAATTATTTAATTGTGTCTGGACCTGGCCCACTACCTGTGACAACAGAGAGACCCTGAGACTGACAACACAGACTGGGGATTCCTGAGGCCCTCTGCAGGCACGAAATTCCCTAGGCTTTCAATAGACACAACACAGGTTTACCTTTCCTTAGGTATTCATTCTATGATCCTCTGAGCACTGAGCCAAGTGTTGTCCAGAAATACTAAGAAGTGATTTATCTCCCACAATTTACTGTAAATGAAATAAATATTGCCAAAAATCAGCTCCAAGACCCATCTAAAGATGACTGTATGTAGTCACACTATTTGCCCAAGCGGGTCACCTGGCTCTGGCAGCATCTCCTGTCCCTCTGGCTCCTAAACAGAAGGACAAAGGAGGAAGGGAGGCTACGTGCTCTAGAAGAGTGGGTGGAATATGATAGGAGAGAGGAAATGTTTCCATTATTGTGCAATTCTGAGTAGTTTTACAATGCCCACCGTGACTTCCTTTTTCACCAATAAGTTTTTAAAAGCTCATTTTTTAAGTCTTTGAATTTATCTTTCAACACTGATTTCTGAATCACATTGATAGAGTGCCGCTAAGGTCAAGGGTTCAGATCCTCATACTAGCCAGACACAAAAAATAAGTAAAAATAAAAATAAATCACATTGATTACAGAATGGGGTCTGTATGACAGCAAGTTCCTCACATTTTTCAAACTTGCTCTGTGGTCTAGGATATGACACCCAGGAAAACACAAGCAGCTTTCAAAACTGAAGGTAAGACTTCCCCTGCCAGACACAATGGAGAAGCAGATGCCTGAACTCTAGAAAGCATTTTAAGAGAGACCATCAATCCTGTCTCATCTCTTTCAGGAAAGAGAAATTCCAAACACATTTCACGAGGACAGCATTTCCCCGATACCACAGACTTTTCAACAAAAGAAAACTACAGATCAACATTCCTCACGAACACAGACACAAAATCTTAAACAATATATTAGCAAACAGAACCCAACTGCACATAAAAAACATTAACCTTGCCCAAAAGGGGTTTATCCAAAGAAAGCAAAGTTGGTTTAACATCCAAAAGCCAATAAACAAAACAACACATTAATAATCATGTGGAAAAAATTTGATAAGATTCAACACCCATTCATGTTAAAAATTCTCAAACTAGGCATAAAAGGTAACTCACATCAACTATAAAGGGCATCTGCCAAAGAACCGCAACTGACATCCTCCTTAATGATGAAGACTGAATGTCTCCTCCTAAGCTTGGGGCAAGGTGAGGATGTGTACACTCTTGGTCCAGTACTATGAACTAGAGGGCCCAGGCAGAGAAATTAGGTGAGGAAAGGAAATCACAGGCACACAGATTAGAACAGGAGGAGAATGGTTTCTAATCACAGGTGACAGGACCATCTTGAATGCAGACTCTCTAAACAACTACTAGAACTCACAGCGAGTTCAACAAGTTCACAGGATGCAGATCAATATGGAAAGTCAATAGTATTTCTATACACTAGCAATGAACAGGGCAAAAATTAAATTGAGAAAACAATTCCATTCACAATAGCATCAACAAGAACAAAACACTCCAGGAATTTGCTTAACAAAGGAATTGCAAGATGGGTACACAGACCTAGAAACACAGCTGAGAAAACACACAGAAGACCTAAATATACGCAAGGATGTTCATGTCTGTGGACAGACGACTCTGTACTGTTAACACAGTAGCTCTCCCCCAAACGATCTGAGATCAACACAATACCCATTAAAACCCCACCTCCTGATGGAGCCCCCCATACCCCATCTCCTGACAGAAACTCCCCCCGCAACCCACCTCCTGATGGAGCCCTGCACCCACCAGCAGTGATAGAGCTACCTCTGCATGACAGAGGAGCACAGACTCTGTTAGAATTGTTCTTAAGCTGGTGGTTCCCCTAAATTCTTCCACTGATGAGACAAAATTCTAATCTTGGCAGATGAAAGCAAGAACAGCACCATGACTCTGCTCTCCTACTCCTTGTGGGGACACAAAACAATTGCACCATCGACCTCTGAAACTCATGTCCCCAGAGGACCTCTACACAGAAAATTCATTAAAGTCTCTTCAGTTTTCATCATCTTCTAATTAGAAGTGTATTTGTTCAAACGGCTCATTTTAGAATAAAAAATCAGTGAGCAAACATATGTTATTTTGGAACATTCTACATTTGAAAGGCTTATCACGGGGAACCTACTTTTTGTGAGAAAATGTTTTTCTGAACACCCAAACCTAATAGCATAATTAGTAATAGGTAAACCCATGAAATATGAAGATGACCCAGAATCTGAGCATATGATCAACACATCTCTTGACACTGGTATCTTTTTAAGGCCAACGCAGACCCAGAAGTGTGACTACAGAAATTACATAAAAGTATATAGGAACAGGCCCTTTGCAGACCAGGGTTTCTCGGCCTGAGTGCTACTGACATTTGGGGCTGATGATTCTCTGTGGTGGGGCCGTCCTGTGTGCTGTGGGATGCTGAGCAGTGTCCCTGGGCTCCACCCACCAGACGCCAGCAGCACAACCAAAAATGTTCCCATACATTGCCCAGTGTCCCCATCTAGTCTCAGAGGCCCTCCCAGGGCTCCTGATGCTCGCCTGGGTAAGAGCCCAGGCTGGGTCAAGGGATAGTCATAAGACCGACATCACGTGTGCCCAAGAGCTCACAGACAGTCCCAATGGAGATGAGAGATTGCTACAGGTCTCTGCTGTGGAACTTTTCTGAAAACACTCAGGTGATGGGTTTTGAAAGCACCCATCAGCCCAGCCCCAAACCCTGAGCCCTTCCCATAAAGCTGCCTTGAGTTGCTGATGAAAGAACACTCTGTATGTATAAGCCAATAAAAAGTTAAGTCTTGGGCAGCAATATCAGCAAACTGGGGGATGAGAGTGGGGGTAGGGTCTACCATTCTTTTCTAATGTCAGCAGTCATTAAAATCTCTTCAAAGAACACAATTTCCTGAAAGTTGAGGGGATCTACGTAACTGCTGAACGCGACATGACCTCCAGTGGGGGACATCAAACCTCCATGTCTTTGTCCGGGATTTTTTCTGTTGGATGAGAGCTCAGATTCTGACGCCCTCTGTAGGCCCCTAGGTGACACCTCCACTCACCCACACAGGGGTGGACGGCCTTGCTCGAGCTCCCAGAGGCTTTGGGGACTGCGGGGTCAGAGAATAGTGGCTGTGGGCTCTGTCTTAGTTGGAGAGCCCACCCTAGATTCTCTCGGCCTCACCTCCAACCTCCCTCCTAAACCAGGGCTCCCAAACCACTGTGTTCTGCCAGGTGGTGACCCCTGGGACCTCAGGACAGCCAAGTGAGGATCGAGGCTCCACAATGGCCCCCTCTAAGCCCCAGGGGCTTTGACCCAGCTCTGCAGAAGGTATCCCCAAAGGAACTCAAGAGCTTGCTGCCACTGCAAGGAGGGCTTGGCCCAGACGTGGACATACAGCTCAGCAGGTAGCTCCCACTGTGTATGAGAAAGCCAGTGAGGGATGGAAGGGAGACTGCGGCAGGATCTGTATCCCAGGCCCTTAGGGCACCTCAGAACCCACAGCAGGGCCAGATGGGGTGCAGGGGAAATGGCAGCTCCAGACAGCAGCCCTGAAGCTCAGTCACCAACCACAGTGGGTAACGTGCTGATGTGCCCTCTTGGTGAGCACATCCTGACCTCAAGTTGCAGGCACAGTCTGCAGAGCGGAGCTTCCTCCCTCTTTTCAAGGCCCTGAGAGGAAAGGCTCCAGTGGACTCAAAACCCACCCACATTACCTCAAGAAACTTCATCATTCCACTTAATAAAAGAAAAGGGAGAGCAATTAGATCTGTAAACGATTTCAATGGTTGCAGATTTTTGAAGGCTACAGAAAAGGGTTTTGAGCATTTTCCCTCCTACTTGCACAGAAATGCTCATCAGTGCCGACTATGAAAAATATGAACAGATCATTGTGAAAAGGCCAACAGGAATTGGATATAGCCAGGCATAAACCTAATGTAAAAGTAACAGTCTCAGAGCAAGTGCAAGGCTCCCACTCAGAAACCTTCCAAAATCCCAGTCCTGTCCCAAGGGTTTTCAGGTAGTTTTCTGTCTTCCAACATCTTTGGTTATGAATATGTTGATGAAACATTACATGAACATGTAGATGAGACATTAAGATAAATACATATGTGTGTATGTGTGTGCTCAGGCAGGCACACATTTACCTCCAAATAGCCCAATTCTAACATTTTAAAATGCAGGCCCACATCCTGATAAAATCAAGGGTTAACTGAATACCAAAACTACACAATGGCTACAAGAAATTAAAAAAGATCTAAATACATGGATAATAAATTTAACCAAGGAGGTATTTGAAGTATGCATAAAGCAACTGTACTTCACAGGGCCTGGTTTTCCAAAGCCTTGCAATTTCAAATATTGACCTTGCAAAAGACAGAAAATTTTCCCCAGACTATAGCCTCTGTTGTAAGATATAGAATTGTAACAGAGCAAGGTTGCTGGCTCAAAGACAGACAAGTTACTGATTGATATGTAAAGATCCTGGGAAATTGTAGTAAGAAGGGAATGTTTGCTAAGATCAAGCTTTTCTTGGTAGATCAACTTAACTTCTTGAAAATTGCTTTAAGGAATGTCTATTGTTAAACTTGTTAAACTGTACTTAGCAAAAACCCCACCTATGTTCTCTTCCTGTAACTTCCTGGTTGGGAGAATAAATGCAGGAAGAGAACCCCAATTCATGGTTAATTTCCCAAATGGAATGAATGCCTCTATCTTGAGAGCTCTGGGAGATTAACCCCTTTTGGGGGCTTCTCACTGCTTAGAAGAGATGGGCTTTGAGAAATCTTTGGCAGCTCAGTCACCCAGGGGGAAAGGGGTGACAAATCTGTGGGAGGCAAAACAGAGGTACAAGAGTTGTACACTGAAAATTGCCCAACACTGCTGAGAGAAAATTAAGATACACCTAAACAAATGGAAAGACATCCCATGTTCATGGATTGGAAGATATTTTTAAGGTATCAATTATCCCAAATTGATCTACAGGTTCAACACAATCCCCATCCAATTCCAATGGGCTTTTTTGGGGGTGAGGTGGAGTAGAAATCGACACAGATTTTCAAATTTATATGGAAATGCAAATGGCTTAGAATAGCCCAAGCAATTTTTAAAGAACGAAGGTGTACTTACATTACCTGCTTTCAATATTTACTGTAAAGTTATATTAATCTACAAAGTGCCACATAGGCAAAATTTTAAAAAAGAGAAAATAAAAATAAATTTTAAAAAAGATTGAAAAATAGTGACACATTGGTGAGAGGATAAACACACACGTCTGTGGGTTAGAAGGAAGAGTCTGGAAACAGACCCAGACATACACAGTCAATAGATTTTCAACAAAACAACTCAATGGGAAAAAGAAAGAGTTTTTAACACACGGTGCTGGAGGACCTGGACATTTCCTTTCACACCACGCACAAAGATCTGCCCGAAATGACCAAAGGCCTAAGTATAAAAGCTAAAACCATCAAGCTTTTAGAAGATAAATAGAGAAAATCCTTGAGACTTTGGGATAGGCAAACATTTCATAGACAGGACATAAGTAAGAATCAAATAAGAAAAAACTAAAAAATTAAAACCTCTGCTCCTTGAAAGACTAGAAAATGAAAACACAAGCTACAGACTCAAGAGAAATATATGCAAAATGTATTATCTTAAAAGGGCTTGTATTCAGATGATGTATAAAGAGCTCTTACAACTCAGTAAGAAGATAACCCAATTTAAAGAGTAGACAAAAGATGTGAACAGATGCTTTGAAATGGAAGCCACGTGAACGGCCACATGAGAAAACACCCAACATTGCACAGCTACCGGGAAGCACACATTGACATCATGAGGCACACACACTCATCAGCACGGCTGAAACTAGCAAGACTAGCACAGATGAGGAAGTGGAAGAGCAGGCACCCTTACACACAGCTGCTGGAAACATTAAGTGGTAAGAGCATTTTGGAATAGCATGGGGCTCTTTAAAGATTTTAGTTTGCATATGTTTTCTAAGTTAAACATGCACTCACCATACAACTTGGCAATTCCACTCCTAGGTATTTACCCAAGAGAAATAAAAACATTTGTTCACACAAACCTACGCACAAATGTTCACACAGCTTGATTCATAATAAAGAGTGGAAACAACCCAAACGGCCATCAACGCTGGACTGATACACTGTGGAACAGACACACAATGGAATGCTACTCAGCCACCAAAAGGAACAAAGAATGATCAACCTCAGGGCTGCATCTCACACAGTTTATGCTGAATTAGAATATCTGTGTGACATAAGAGTACAGAAAGTGACAGAAAGCAGACTAGGGGTTGCCTGGGGCCAAGAGACACAAGGCGACTTTTGGGGAGAGAGGGATTCTGTATTTTGACTGTGAGGCTACCTACACAGGCTTACACATTCGTCGGAACACACTGTTCTGCATGCTTAAATCAGTGCTTTTGACTGTGTCAACTACAACTCAACAAGGTTGATTTTTTTTAAGTCAATGGTCAAAAAAATTTTTCAATTCTCCTTTTTCCCCCAACAGTTTCTTTCCCTGCCATCTCTGCTTCCTTATTCTGAGAGGGGCTCCCTGCTCTGCATTCATTCTGACCTTAACTCTGTGTGTGTGTGTGTGCTGATAAGGGGATCGCAACCCTTGGCGTGGTGTCGCCCTCACCGCGCTCAGCCAGTGAGCGCACTGGCCATCCCTATATAGGATCCGAACCCGCGGCGGAGCGACGCTGCACTCCCAGCGCCTCACTCTCCCAAGTGCGCCTCGGGGTCGGCCCCTGACCTTAACTTTTAACAAACATTCACTCAACAGGTAGCATTTCTACCAGGCACAGTGTCACTACACTCCCCAAGTCCCACAGAAAAAAGACCTCTCCCTGCTTTGAACACCTGTGGAACTTCATTTCCCTTAACTTCCACTCTGCAGAACACATGATCTTTCCACACACATCCAAATTGCCCTCCTTTCACAGAGCTGAGCTTCTGAGAATATTTCCAGCCCTAAGGGGATTCACACAAAGTCACGGGGTCATGAAATACAAGAATTTGCCTTAGTGTCTGGACTTCTGTCACTGAAATATTTAATGACAAAAGGGGCAGCTTATTAGCGACCCCAGTGAGTAAGTATGCCATGCAGGGGAGCTGTCATTACTACAGTAAGCAGCAAGGGGGGCTGTCATCACTAGAGTAAGCATCAAGGGGGGCCATCATTATCAGAGTAAGCCTTCCGAGCCCTGGCCCTCCTCACACATCCTACTTCCTTAGCAAGTGAGGAATTTAGGCAGGACTCTCTAAAGTGCCAGGGTTGTGCAGTTTATTACTGGGAAAGTGCACTGGGTCAGAGCTGCAGGGGGTCCTGGGGCCATGAGCTCCTGTGGGTCCAGTCAAGCCCTGTTCTGGACACTGGTGGAGGGCCTGAGCCAGATGGCCCCCAAGGCTGCCTCCAGCTCTACTTCACATTATCGTCAGACACTTACTTTCTGGAAAATGTTCTAAGATCCATTAGAGTACGTCAGACAACCACCAGTAACTTACAACCAAAAAAGTTAAGGTCAGAATGAATGCAGAGCAGGGAGCCCCTCTCAGAATAAGGAAGCAGAGATGGCAGGGAAAGAAACTGTTGGGGGAAAAAGTGGCTGTCCTGGGACTGACACCCACTTCTTGCTCACCACTTAGTGGACAGCCCATCTGGGGTGGGAAACTACTAGACTACATAAATACAGCTTCATGATATGCTTAGTGCTGTAGGTGGGATGCTGACGTCGAACTGAAAGACTGTCGATGTTATCAACAAGTTCCAAAGGAATATCCTTACTATTTCATGCTTTAGAAGTATTCTGAGGGCTGGCCTGTGGCTCACTTGGGAGAGTATGGTGCTGACAACACCAAGGCCACGGGTTTGGATCCCTATATATGGATGGCCGGTTTGCTCACTTGGCAGAGCGTGGTGCTGACAACGCCACGTCAAGGGTTAAGATCCCCTTACCAGTCATCTTTAAAAAAATAAGAAGTATTCTGGACATACAACATACACCAACTGTACATTCTTCTGTAACATCTGGAGACAACGTTTCATACTTTAAACTGACTAGGTATTAAATGACAGAAAGCATCTTTTTTTTCCCCCAAACACACTGATGTCCAGCTGTAATTATCACAGATTTAATACCAGACACATTAGGGATAAAACCTCTAGGCTCACTCGGTAAGCCGAGGAAAAGAAACTGCTAAGAAGTGGGTAACAAAAACGAACCTAGAGGATTTCCCACGTGGGACTACAACTGCCAGTGATAAGATGTTCAGTACATAGGGCTTTCTTGGGGTCGGGGACAGGGACAGACTAAGTGTGAAACCGTGTCGTGTCTCACGTTCTCTCGACAGCCTCGTTCACCTGTGGTACCGCTGCAGAGAGCAGGACTGAAACCGTATTGGGACCTAAAACCGAATGGGCTGTAGGCAAATTTTAAAAGGGCAGTTTTTTTCTTGACATACATTTCTCTGAGTTCCCTCTTTCCCCATGGTTATTTCATATTTCGAAGCTTGGTTATGGGGCAAGATGACATCATTTACGGGAATATAAAGTTGTTTTCCAGCCAGCCTGAAGCTACGCACTTGCACTACTAAGCAGACTCTGAAATAAGGCCGCAAGCATTCACGAGTGTCGGCGAGGCCTTGCACCTGAGACTTGCACGAAACCCTCGCCGCTCACATACCTTCCCTCCTGCTTTTCGTTCCCCACGTTCCCTTCCTCACTCCCCTCTTCAGGAACCCCTCTGTGAACCTGAGTTTCTGAGACGGGTTTAGCCTGACCCTTCTCCTGGTTTTCTGGGGAGATGCCTTTAGCCTGGCCGTCCCCTTCAGGTTTACCGGAGAGATGGGTTAGCCTAACATCTCTCCTCGGGTCACCAGTATTCCGAAACAAAAGGTGACTTCCATTTCCACCAACATTTGACTTTGGGGGCAGGCAGCGGACCTGTGAGTTCGGTATCAACTTTGGGGCGCCCTGGCCAGGAGCCCAGTGTGCCCTGCGATAGCATCAGAGAACGGTGACTTACTACTCTCGCGCTGACGGATCTCCGAGTGCCCCGCGCGTGGGGCCCATTCCTGGGGCTCGTGGGGGCTCCCAGGGGGAGCGCAGGGGCCGGGCTGGGCGCCCCGACGGGCGGCCCCCGCGGGTCGGGAGAGCTGGGCCCGGAGGCGGGGGTCCAGGGCCCCGGCAGCCCCGCGTCGCCGGCGCCTGGCCCGGACGACTGGATCCTGCGCAGGCAGTCTTGCAGCATGAGCTGCGTGCCGGCCTCGCTGAGCCAGCGCAGGAACAGCTCGTCCACCTTCATCTTCAGTACCGGCTGCAGGACCTTGCCGGGAGCCATCGCGGCGGCTCGACCCGGCCCCCGCGCCCCTTGCCGGCACAGGCCCGAGCCCACCCCTCCCCTGGGGGCCGCGCCGACTCGTGGGGGCCCGGGGCCTGGGAGGGGGGCGGCGGCCGGAGACCGCGAGGCCCGCCCCGCTGAGGGCGGCTTCAAAACGGGCGCGCCGACCGCGCCGCCAAATAGGGCGCCCACGTCGTGCGTCATCACGGAGGGGACGTCATCACAGCGGTGACGACGCCGCCCGCCGCGCGAGATCCTGTCTGCCCTTGGAGCCGTTGTAGGGGGCGTTAGTGGGGCCCGGGGACGGGGACGGGGACTGTGGGGTGGCGGCGTCCCCACTCGAGGTCTTTCTGCTTTTAGGATTTTTATGGGTGCGGCCCACGCCGTTGACGAGACCGTAAGGGCGCGGAGGTGCGAGCATGCGCAGTGCGTGCCCGCCGGAGAGGGTGAGGGGTCAGCCGCTGCGTTGAGCATGCTCAGTGGGTGCCCACTGGTGGGGTGGGGGGCAGGATACGGAGTCGAGCATGCGCACTGCGTGCCCATGGAAGCAGGGTTCTGGGGGCCAGCTGGCCGGGCGTGCGCAGTGCGTGCCCGCCGAGAGAAAGCGGGAGGGAGGGGGAACGGGAGCGACCTTGTGTAACGGATGGCCCCGGGAGCGCGCGGGCATGCGCGGTGCGTGCCCGTGGAGGCGTGATTCTGAGGCCTGTCGGTCGAGCGTGCGCAGTGCGTGCCCGCCGGGAGCGAGCAAGAGGCCCGGCTTTGTCCGAGCGAGAGTGAAGCGGGGAACGGGAGTGAGCATGCGCAGTGAGTGGCTCCGGGAGCAGGCGGGCGTGCGCACTGCGTGCCTGCCGAGTACCGGAGCGAGCATGCGCGCTGCGGGCGCCGGGAGCGCGTGCGAGCCCTGGAAATGTAATTTTGCGCTACCCCAAGGCTCCCTTTTAGGTTAGTTTTGTTTATCGAGCAGTGATGATAGGCCGGAGAAGTGCGACTCCTTTAAACAGTGGCTTTTTAGGATGAGAATTAGCTGCCTTGATAATTGCAAACATAGTCTGTGTTAAGGGAAGTGACTTTTTGCCCGAGGGCGAGCTTATCGCAGTGTCTGCTTTTAGCAGCACGCGGATGCACCTCTTTCCCCACGTCTCGCTTTATTGCTTTTGTTTTTTTTTTGTAAGATATTTCCTTTTTCTTAACAACTTTATAAGAAATGTTTTCGCTGGCTTTGACCCGTTTTGAAGGGTAATTTCAAGGTCCTTTATGAGCTAGATTGTCCTATTTATGAGCAGCCTAAATCCAACTAGTCTCACTGAAATGACTGAAACGATGGTTTTATTTTGTATGTGCAATGATTCAAACTTAGCCGTGTTTCATGACTGGAGATAGAAACCCGTGTATGCTTGGTCCTGAGAGTGCCATCACTGCAGGAATGCTATGAAGTTATTTTTATTAATTGGGAGGCAAATGTTTGTGTGTGCCATGCTGTAATTTCTGGAGGGAAGTAAATATTAGTTCAGATCAATGCCTGAGTTTATCACATACAGACATGTTTGCAAAGGACAAACGTGCTTTTCACTCTGGGTCTTTTAAGTGAGCTGTAAGTCACTGTTGGATTCATCAGTGTGATTTTGGGGGTAAAGGGCTTCTTTGAGCTCCTGCACAAGACAGCTTTGTATGCCCAGAGCACAGTGGTGGGGCTTCAGGCAGTGCCTGTGCTCAGGCTGACAGATGAACTGGGGGCAGAAACAGAATGCCCCTTCAGCCTGGGCCTGGGCCTTGGGGCCCTCTGGTGAAGGCCCTGCCCTGGGAGAACAAAGAGGTGCTGTGGGACCCTGAGGCAGGCGAGCCTGGGATGTACAGAGTTCGCCCTGAAACAGGAGCAGGATTCTGCTGAAGGCCTTAATCCTCATTGGCTCGTGGTAGAATGGAAGCTCTGCCCGTTCCATGTGCCATCTTGCAAGGGTGGAAGGAGACCACCGAGCGGTCCTAGGGAAAGAAAGGCGGGGGTGGGGAGGGGTGCAAGTGGAGAAGAAAATTCCAGAGGACTCTCACACCGAGCTTAGCAACAAGGGCTGGGATGGCTTCTCTGGGTGAGATCCCAGGGAGGTGGGAGAAGAGGATGGTTGGAGAGGGAGAGCAGCTCCTTTCCTGCGAGAGCCCAGATCCCTTCTGTGGCTACTGTGTCTACAGCCCACAGGACCCCTCCAAGCGTGGTCCGCACACCTGCAGTGTCAGTCCTGCCCCACACCCTACCGGGATTGCTCAGAAATGCAAAATCACACACTCCATCCCGTCACCTGGATCTCAGTCTGCCTTTTCACCAGAGCCCCAGGAGGTTGATTGGAGCACACTAAAACTTGGAAAGACTCTGGAGAGAAAGTGCCCTAGGAATTGGATCTCTCTGGTCCTGGGCTGACCCTAAGCTCCAGATTTACTCGGTGTGTGCAGCTACAGACCAAGAGATGATCATCTTTATATCATGTTCAACCTAATGGCTTTCTTCTTTACTTCATCTTTGTTTCCCATTAAAACTGACTCCAAGACGTCCACAAATGTGCGTGTATTTCATTTCAAGTGATTCCTTCTACAGGTAGCTAATGAGGAGTCGAATAAAGTTTTGTGTTAGGGTCTTTACTGACTGGTTTGTTTTGCTGCTGTTGGTGAGTTCTGACTCTCCCTCTTCCCTTCCTCGTTTTCATTTGCTTTCCTTTATTTACTGATAGATTTCCTTTTCAACATGTGGTTTTGTTTGTTGCTCCATAAAAGGTCTTTTGGTGAAATTTTAAAGTGGAGGAATTTGCTCTTTTGTCTTTACTTGTATGTAAAGGTGGGACAGACGGATTGAGCTGACTGACAGATGGGTTCTATTAGCGGAATATTGCACGTTGCATTATTGTCGCTGAAATGTTTCCTCCTTGTGAGCCACGGTAACCCCTGCACCCCCCTCCTTCCCAGACTCGGGCAATCCCAGGACCCAGCGAGACTGCTTTTCACTTGATTAAAAGCAGAGTGGTTTTTGGTGATGGGTTTAATGGATCAAATGGCCTTTGAAGGTTTTTTTTTTTTTTTTTTCTTCAGCCAAGATGGTTTTATAGTGATTTCTTACACATCCATGCTGCTGCTGGGACAAAAAAGAGGGGGAAAAAAACCTTCATTGAAACTTTCTTATCTAAAGCAGTGTTTTACATAAAATGCCATATGGACTTGATCATTTAAGAAAAGATTTTGTTAGCACCCGTGTACATATGCTTTACAAGAATAAGGGTGTTGAGCAAAAGAGAAAAAATTAAACTAACTCATAGCAATCGTAACCAAACTAAACAAAACCAAAAAATCCCAAATGTTAAATAAAAAATGGGGAGTGTTCAAATTTGCCTTACCTTTGTTAACGAGGAAAGAGTTTTACAGGAGTAGTGAACGTGTGTGGTTTTTTACCATTTACTGTCAACCCATTTTCTTTATTCAAACTCCCCAGTTTTAAACATGATGTTTGGGGGGCTTGGGAGCTCAGATGCTGTGGAGCAGCGTAGCACCCCAGACCTTCTCCAAATGGCCTTTGACAACTGCACTTTTGTGGGTTCTGGGACTTTTTATGGTCTTTGTATGCCTTCAGCTGTAACGCTTATTAGCTGTACCTTCTTTCTATCAGTGTACCTGCCTCTATCAGTCTGTTTTAATTTATTTACAGACTGAAACACAGCACAATTAAATGGGTTCCTATCGGGTCCTATGAGTGTATGCTATAAGCCCAAGGATATAAACAAACAGTTTGCCATCTCAAAGACTTCAGCATCTAATGGGGTGGGAGGGGGAGTTATGTAATTCATTGTGCGGTTTCATGGCACAATGTGGAATTTGTAATAGAAACACGGAAAAGGAAGAAATGCCAGAGGGAGGGAAGGTAAGCCTCAGAGGGGTGGTGCTGTGTATGAAGAATTTTTAAGGCAGATTGATGCTGAGTAGTAGAATGCATGGAAGAGATACATAGCAAAGGAAGCTGGAAAGATCTTTTGAGGTTCTATTGTGAGGGGCTTCTGTGCCTTGCAAAGAAGTTTGGACTTCGTCATGTACACAAAATTAAATTAGGAGACTGGAATAATAGAGATCCGTGTTACATAGTGGCAAAACCTTTGGTGAAACTGTTGCTTGGGAAGCAGAAAAAGTACCAGGTATGTATCTGTAGTGCTGGGGAAGGATCTGAAAGCGGAAACTTAGCCCAGTTGTTTCTGATTGCATTTGATATGTTACCACAAGAAGGAAAAGAAATGGGCCAGTTTGCATGCAGAATTTAGAAAACAGGCCCAGCAATTGTAGGGTTGGAAGATGAGTGGGTTTCTCATCAAATCAAAGATGAATCCATTACAACATTGGGAAAAAGACCAAATGCAGATGAACCCCCCTTTGTTAAGACTTCTGAAAAAATTGAGGTTGGACACATGAGCTGCCAGAAAGGTAAAGAAGCTGGACATGTCCAGAGTTCCTATAACTGAGCTCAGGGGGAAAGGCCAGCACAGATCAGCCAGCTCCTAGTCACGGTGTAGATGCTCAAGTTCATGATGGTGATTTTAACTGCTGAGATTGGGGGTGGCTGTTACGCACCCTCAGCTGACTGATACATAAAATGCAAAGCCATCAAAGTTTTTCAAGCCCAAGGTTGAAATAACCTTGGAGGTATTTAACTCTGGTTGCAAGGAGGAAGATCAATTAATTAGAGGCATGGAGTCTGGAAATACATTAGGAGGCAGTTGGGATTTAGAGGCTGTTTTAGTTTCCTAGGACTGCTGTGATGAAGTGCCACAAACTCATAGCTTCAAACCACACACATGTTTTTCACGGTTCTGGAGTTCAGGAGTCCAAAATCAGTCTCACTGGGCTAAAGTCAAGGTGTTGGCGGGGCAGGTCCCTTCTGGAAGCTGTGGGGGGAATCCCTTTTCATGCCTTCTCTTCTGTCGTCAAATCTCCCTCTGCCTCCCACTTCTGAGGAGCCCTGCTGTTTCACTGAAGACCCATCCAGGTAATTCAGGATAACCTCCCCATCAGAAGATTCTTATTTTAATCATACCTGCAAAGTCTCTTTATCAGCCTGCTAGGTCTGCCATAACAAAGTACCCCAGCCTGGGCAGCTTAAACAACAGACATTTCTCTCTCACAGTCCTGGAGGCTGGAAGTCTGAGATCAAGGTGTGCCAGGGCTGGTTTCTCCTGAGGCCTCTCTCCTTGCCTTGTAGACACCGTCTTCTCCCTGAGAACTCACATGGTCATCCCTCTGTGTGTGTGTGTCCTAATCTCCTCTTCTTACTAGGACACTAGTCCTGCTGGATTAGAACTCACCCTAGCAACCTCATTTTACCTTAATTACCTCTTTAAAGACCCCATCTCCAAATAAGGTCACATTCTGAAGTCCTGGGGTTCAGGTCTCCAACATATAAACTTGGGGGGATACAATTCAGCCCATAGTAGGGTCCCAGGGTGGGCTTTGGGAGGGGGCTTGGCAACAATGAATGAATGCTATAAACATGAGCAATGGGTACTACTTGAAAATCTCAACACTCCAAAAAGCAGCAAAGAACGCAGAAGCAGAGAAAAGACTGTTGCTATTTGCTTCCTTTTTATACTTTTTTTCTATTTGTTGAGATTCTCCATTTGGTGAGACACCGTTCTCCTGGTTTCCTTTTGTTCTTTGAGCATATTTTAGGCCATCACTTTAAAGTCTGTCAAGTAAGTCCAATGTCTGGGAACATGGTGTACGATTCCATTGATATGAAGTCCAGAACAGGCAAATCCACAGGGACAGAAAGCAGAGGTGTTCTCCAGGGACCGGGGAGGGGAGAGGAGGGAATGACTTTTAATGGTTATGGGGTCTCCTTTGGGGTGATGAGAATGTTCTGGAACTAGATAGAGGTTCACTAGATAGGTGGTCACACAACATTGTGAATGTGCTAAGTGCCCCTGAATTGTTCACCTTAAAATGGTGAATTTTATGTTATGTAAATTTTACCTCAATTAAAAAAAGTTGGGGTGGGGGATGCATGTAGAAGAAACAAGAGGCATCTGCTGTGGGTCAGATGTGTCCCCCAAAAGTTCACATGTTGGAAACTCAACCCCATTGTAACAGTGTTAAGAGGGCGGGAAATCCTATTATAGTGTTTTAAAGGTGGAGCCTTTAAGAGGTGACTGGATCACAAGGACTGTGCCCTGGTGAGTGGATTGATCCATTCATGGAGTCATGGGCGTGGTTCTGGTGGCTTTATAAGGAGAGCGAGTGAGCAGGTCATCTCTCTCTTGCTTAGCCCGTTCTCGCCATGTCACACCCTGCATTGCTGTAGAGTCACCACCGACAGCAAGGCCCTCACCAGATGTGTTCCCTGGACCTTGGACTTCCCAGCCTCCAAACTAAGGAATCAATTTCATTTCTTTATTAATCACGCAGTTCCAGGTGTTCTGTTATAGGCAACAGAAACGGACTAAATACATCCGAGAAAGAAACCCTGGGTCAGGAGCAGGAAGGAGAGGCATCGGTGGAATCAGAGAAGGATGTGGGAGGAGAGAGGCCTCCATCAGAGGGTGCCTGGGGGGCGGGTATCAAGACAAGTGCACATGAACGTTCCAATGCCCATCTTGGGACTGGGACCGTTTTCTCTGCTTCTGTGTTCTTTGCTGCTTTGTGGGTACTAGAGGTTTCCGAGTGATACACATTGATAATTCCCACATTGCTGTGTGTTTAGCATGGGATTTCTCATTTAATCTTTAACACCATCTGGAGATGTAGGTCTGATTAACCAGCTCTGTTTTACTGATGAGGAAACCAAGGCATCTGAAAAGAGTTGAAAGTTGCAGGGGGTGTTACATGGAGGTTGTGTGAGTGTAAACCCAGCATAAGTACACAAGCCAGTGTGACTGCTCTGTTCCCCCACCAGCTTGGGTGTAGGGAGTTCCGTGGTGTCCCCCCAAAATATATATCCATATCCTAACCCCTGGAACCAGTGAAGGTAGCTGTGTTTGGAAATACGGTCTTTGCAGATGCAACTGGGGAAAGATCTAGAGAGGAGATCATCCTGGATTAGGATCACCCTAAATCCAGTGACAGGTGTCCTCATAAGAGACAGAAGAGGAGACACAGACTCAGAGGAGAAGCCACGTGAAGACGGAGGCAGAAACTGGAGTGATGTGGCCACAAGCCCAGGGACGCCTGGAGCCACCAGGAGCTGGAAGAGGCAGGAAGGATCCTCCCCTAGAGCCTCTGGAGGGAGCATGGCCCTGCCACACCTGGATCTCAGACTTTTGGTCTCCAGGACTGGGAAAGATAAATTGCTGTGGGTTTAAGCCCCTAGTCTATGGTACTTTGTAACAAGAGACAAATGCAAGTTGTTTCCAGGCACTGACTCTTAAATAGTCACAGCGGTCAACTTGGTGTGTGCTTCTTTGTCCACACTTCTGGCGAGACAGATCATTACTCTATTTCTTACAGATTCTCTGGTGTGGAATGATCACACCTAGGAGCAGGCCGTGTCCAGACATGCAAGCCGGGGGAGACCTGATGAATGGCTTGATGTTTCTCTAGGCGCACACAGTGGCAGGACACAGCCCAAGAAACAACCTGTGTCTGTCTCCTGTTACAAAGTACCACAGACTTGGGGATTAAAACCACAGGAATTTATCTCTCCACGTCCTGGAGACCACAAGTCTGAGATCAAGGTGTGGCAGGGCTGTGCTTCCTCCAATCACAGGTGTCCTTATAAGGGACAGATGAGGAGACACAGACACAGAGGAGAAGCCACATGAAGACAGAGGCAGAGGGTGGAGTGATGCGGCCATAGGCCCAGGGACGCCTGGAGCCACCAGGAGCTGGAAGAGGCAGGAAGGATCCTCCCCTGGAGCCTCTGGAGGGAGCACAGCCCTGCCACACCTGGATCTCAGACTTCTGCCTCCAGAACTGGGAGAGGATGAATTCCTTTTAAGCTCCCATTTTGTGGTACTTTGTTATGACAGACCCAGGACATTCATACACTCGGAGCTTGTTAAAACTGGCAGATTCTGGTGAAATAAGGCCCAGGAGTCTGTGTTCTCATTCAGCCTTGGAGAGATGAGCCCCCAAGAGTGCTCTGAGAAACTCTGCCTAATGAGTTTCTTTTGTTAATTTGGTGTATTTTAAATGTTGGGTGCAAGTCAAAGGAGATCAATCCTTCCAAATAAAGCCAGGAAGCCTCATGCCTGATCTCCTGAGGGTGCACAGGGTTTTTTGTTTGTTTGTCTGTTTTTTAAAAGTAGTTGTGGATCTATGTTCTACAGGTTCCTACTTTTCCACTGCCTGAGTTGAGGGAACTGGAAGGAAAAAGTCAGGCGCATCCCCTCTGTGCTGCACGAACATTTAGGACACTAATTGCAGCAGGAGCAGGTCCTGAGCTCACGCGTGCCTCCTCTGCAAACCCCAATAGACAGGAAAGAAAATGTGTGCTTCACCACGGGTTTTCCCTGGGGTCTACGAGGGGGTTTCGTGAGCTCTCTGGAGCAAGTGTGCCCTGTGGATGTTTTAGTGTTTCTTTACAACTCATCTGCTTCCTGATCCATCTTCAAGAAAGCCAAAGCCTTTGACAGATCCCCTCTGTCCTGTGCACTCCTGGCTGCCTTGTTTGGAAAAATAAAAGGTACGTTGAAAAATGCCCCTTTTTCCATTTTCATCTCTGATTGAATTCTCCCCTGACCCCTTCATTCCCCACGGCTGTGTTTCAGGTTTAGATGATAAGGGAAAGAATTTTGTATTTGGATAATACAATTTTCTCACTTGCCTTCAGCAGCCTTCAACTCAATTTCCTCTCCCCGGAGACAGTGTATATTATAGCATAGAATCAAATTCCTTATTCATAGGGAAAAAGTTCCAATTTAATCTGAATATTCAGTGTTCTGCGTTGGCCAGGGTGATGGATGGCATATCGAAATGCTCGTGGTTCGGGTAATCAAATGGCAGAATGCGCACTGGTATTGAAAGGAATAATGAGGTCTATTCAATATTCTCATAAGGTGCAGGAATGCACATTACATCGCGGGGACCCTGGCTTTCTCTTATTACCTTACCCGTAACATCTCCATTGTAAAAAAGAAAAAAAAAAGGAAGTGTGGTCAAAAATTAAGAATTAATTTGAGTGAGAACGTGTAAAATGGAATAGCTGCGGATAGCAAAGTCGACCAAGGGCCACCATTTAGGTGAACAAATACAGATTGCAGAGGGGAGCAGGTCCCCATCAGAATCGGAAAAAGCTACTGCACCTAATGATCCCGCCAAGCCTTCCCTAAGAAGGGCTTAGGAAAGTGGAAAGATCAGTTCTTTCATGGTAATGGAGAATTAAAAGCTCACCATTCTTTATAAATCCTGCTGCACCTGCAGAGAGTTGGCAACCTAGAAGACTGAGAAGACTCGATCATAACTAACATTGTGCATGTCTCTGATTATACCTGACCCACTCAGGAGCTTTCTGGGAACATGTTTTCCACATGCCCTCTCTTCTTTCTTTGGTTAATACTCGGCGTGAGGGTGTGTCTTTTCCATTCTCCTGTCATTGAAGACGTTTTGGAGGATAGATAAAGTGCAAATGAGCAGCTTAGGGAAGGAAAGTGAGTATCCAGGTGGTATTTTGAGAAGGAAATGTCTGTTTCCCTCCCAACGTGCCACTGAGGTAGGTGAGATTTCCTCAGCATTCTTGGCTACAAAAGTGGGGGTGCCAGAGCAGCTTCATCCTTGTTTGGGCTCGATGGCCGAGCAGACTCTTGTATCTCCACACATGGGACTGGCCTGTCACAGGGGGTCTTCATCTGGATGTGGGGAATGCCCATCTGAGGTCCCAAAACTGTGGCGCTCATCCCTGCAGACTCAGAGGTGGCATCAAGGGTAGAGTGGTCTGGGCCAGGGACGCCCATCCTCAGTTGCCTCCATGGTACACGAGCTGCCCGGCAGTTTCTTTCTTTCCATACACAGCTCTGCCCTGCCCCCCCTCACCTGGGCACAGGTGGGAGTCCAGGCTGCCAAGCCTCTGCTCCTCACACCTTCCTTCCTGGGCTTGACATGTGATCCAGGGTAGCAGAACAGGACTGTGGGGAGACCCTATGGGTGAGAGGTCATGTCCAGAGACCCCCACCTCGTCCCAGCATCCCTGCCTCAGTGGTCCAAGTGAGCTTCTGTGGATGGGCCACCCTGACTGTTCTTATCTGTGCCGACCTGGGATACCCGGTCTCCATCCCTCCCTGCAGTTCCCTTGGCTGTGGAATATCCTTTAATAAACCCCTCCCTCTCGTCCACTACTCAGAACACGATGATACTGCAAAACACCATTCAGTTTGTTTTTAAAACTATTGTTTTAAATTTTTTATTGAGGTAAAATTCATAGAAGATAAAACTCACCATATTAAAGTGAACGGTTCAGAGGCATTCACACATTCACAAGGTTGTGCAACCACCACCTGTCTAGTTCCAGAACATCCTCATCACCCCAAAAGGAGACCCTGTACCCATGAAGCAGTCCCTCCCCGTCCCCTCTCCCCAGCTCCAGCAACCACCGGTCTGCTTCCTGTCTCTGTGCATTTGCCTGTTCTGGACACTTATAAATGGATCATACACTAGGTGGTCTTTTGTGTCTGGTGCCTGTCACTGAGCATAATGTCCTCAAGGTTCATCCATGTTGTAGCAGGGGTTAGAGCTTCATTCCTTTTCATGACTGAGTAATATTCCTGCTATGGTCTGAATGTTTGTTCCTCCAAAGCTCACCTGGGAGTTTGATCCTCAACATGGCAGTGTTGAAAGGTGGGGCACATAGGAGGTGATTAGATCTTGAGGGCCCTCATGAATGGGTTAACCCATTAGTGGGTTAATGAACTAATGGGTTATCATGGGTGTGGACTGGTGACTTCATAAGAAGAGCCCATGATATGGGCTTCTCCTATTCTCTCCACGTGATATTCTGCATCACCATGGGGCTCTGTACAGAGTCCTCACCAAGAAGAAGACCCTCACCAGATGCACTCCCTGTATTAGTCCGTTTCTGTTGCTTATAACAAAATACCTGGGACTGGGTAATTTAGAAAGAAAACAAAATTTATTGCTTACAGTTTTGGAGGCTAGAAGGTCCAAAGTCCAAGGACCACATTCGGTGAGGGTCTTCTTTGGTGGTGACTTTACAGCAATGCAGGGGTCTCACATGGCAGAGTGGTGGAGCAGAGAGAGAGAGACTCTCATAAGCTCTCCTTTTAAAGCCCTCAGAACCACGCCTCGAACCACCATTATTAATCCATTCACTACTGCAGGTCCTACAATCCAATCACCTCTTCAAGTCCCCAACTTTCAATTACCATAATAGGATTTCCCACCCTCAACGTTACAGTGGGGGTTAAACTTCTAATATATGGACTATGGGGGACACGATTCAGTCAATCTACAGGACCCCCAGACTGTGGACTTCCCAGTCTCCAAAGCTGTAAGAAATAAATATCGTTTTCTTATAAATTACCCAGTTTCAGTATTCTGTTACAAGCAACAGAAAACAGACTAAGACAATTCCACTGCATGAGTGGACCACAATTGTTACCTGTCCACCTGCCTGTGAACACTTGGGTTGTTTCTGCTCTTTGGCTGTTATGAATGGTGCTTCTGTGGAAGAATTTTCTTTTTATAGGGAGCGGTTCATTCTGCTGTCATACTGCCTTCCACCTGGCAGCCATGCTCTGACTTACCTGCCCTGAGCCTCAGTTTCCCCATTTGTGACATTGCCTTTATTACTGTCCTCCCTTAAAGGCGCTCTGAGGAGCATTTGATGAGCGGACTTGGGAAAAGCCCTCAGAACAGCTCTTGGTACAGGGTAGGAATATGACCTCCTGTTGAAGAGGTCCTCCAGGTGAAGTTTCTCTTGAGTGCTAGAGTGTGATTCACTGCACATCTGCCTCCGAGGAAGCATGTCCTGTTGAGCCTTGTGTGAGGCACCCTGCTTGGGTCATTCTGCTTCTTTAGTGGATTTTTGACTCAACCGAAACCTTCACAGCCGCCCAACCTCTGAGTCTCTGAGACCCGTGGGTGAGCCAGCTCTGAGCCCTGGGGATTCCCTCATCTTTCCGGACTGCTTGTCCCTCTCTTGCAGGTAGTGACCTTGAACACACGCTGCCAGTAGTGGATTTGATCATGTCTCTCGAAAATTCAGGTCCACCTGGACCATATTTGGAAATAGGGTCTTTGCAGATGTTATTAAGGTAAGACTAGGTCATCCTGGATTAGGGTGGTCCCTAAATCCGGTGATAGGTGTCCTTAGAAGAGACAGAGGAGGAGACAGACACTGAGGAGAAGCCACGTGAAGATGGAAGCAGAGACTGGAGTGATGCGGCCACAAGCCCAGGGACGCCTGGAGCCACCAGGAACTGGAAGAGGCAGGAAGGGTCCTCCCCTGGAGCCTCTGGAGGGAGCACGGCCTTGCCACACCTGGATCTCAGACGTCTGCCTCCAGAGCTGGCACAGGATCAATTCCTGTTGCTTAAGCCCCCGGTCTGTGGTTCTTGGTTGCAGCAGCCACAGGAGTCTCATGCACAGCAGCATCTCCATTTGGCCATGGGACATGCAGACTCATGAGCCCTCACTCACCAGCACCAACACCTCTAGTCCCTTCTGTCCCCCTTAGAAGGTAGGAGACACTCCACTGTGAGCTCCAGGGGTCATTAGGTAAAGTCAGTAAGAAAAGGCTGTTAAGAAAAAATGTTTTCTATATGAATACATTACACTGAGCCAAAAAATACAATTGAATTGTATAAACTAACTTACCCATTGTCTTAATCTGTTCTGGCTGATTAAAATACCACAGGTAACTTATAAACAACAGACATTTATTGCTTACAGTTCTGGAGGCTGGAAGTCCAAGATCAAGGTGTGGCAGAGTCAGCGTCTGGTGAGGACCTACCTCCTGGTTCATAGATGGTACCTTCTCTCTGTGTTCTCACATGGTGGAAGGGGCAAGGGAGCTCTCTGGGGTTTCTTTTATAAGGTCACTAATCCCATTCATGAGGATCCACCCTCATGACCTCGTCACCTCTCAAAGGCCCCACCTCCTGGTACTATCCCTTTGGGGGTGAGGGTTTCAACATGTGAATTTTGGGAGGACACAAAGTTTCAGACCATATCACCCACTTGAAGAAGGATAGACTTTGAATCATTAACTCAGATCATAGCATGGTGACAAATTCAAAGGCTCCAGGCCATTTTCCCCTGCAGATCCCTGTGAATTAATCACCCTGTGTTGACAAGGACGATATACAGAATTTAACTAACCTAGTGGTAGCAAGTTTTCCTCTTGTCTCAGTCCAAGGTCTACATCTGCTATGGTTTGCTTGTGATCTTCTGTGGGCCAAATGTGTCCCCCCAAATATCATGTATTGGAAATGACCCCCATTGTAACAGTGTTAAGAGGGTGGGAAATCCAATTATGGTATTTGAGAGGTGGGGCTTTTGAGAGGTGATTGGATTATGAGGACTGTGTCCACGTGAATGGATTGTTCCATTCATGAAGTCATGGGTGTGGTTCTGATGGCTTTACAAGGACAGCAAGTGAGCAGGTCAGCTCTCTCTTGCTCAGCCCATTCTCGCCATGTGACACCCTGCATTGCTGTAGAGAGTCACCACCAAGAGGAAGACCCTCACTGGATGTGTTCCCCTAACTGTGGACTTCCCAGCCTCCAAACTGTAAGAAATAAATTTCACTTCTTTATAAATTACCCAGTTTCAAGTATTCTGTCATAAGCAACAGGAATGGACTAAGACATGTTCCTTCCAAAATTCATGTTGAAACTTAATCCCCATTTTGGTGGGATTAAGAGGTAAGGACTTTGGGGAAGTGATTAAGTGTCCTGATTTAATGGTGAGGGCTCTGACCTCATGAATGTATTAGGGCCCTTGTAAAAAGGCCTCGAGGGAGTGGGTTTGCTCCTGTCCACCTTCCCCCTCGTGAGGGCGCAGCAGCAAGACCCTGTCCTGGAAGCAGAGAGCAGCCCTCACCAGACACCAGCGCCATGCCTTGATCTTAGACTCCCCAGCCTCCAGAACCCAGAGAAATAAATCTATGTTCTTTATAAATTACTCAGTCTATGGTATTTTGTTATAGCAGCACAAACAGACTGAGACAACCTCCATTTTACTTTAACACATTGTACCCCTTTTTGATGTTACTTTAGACCCCTTCAGAGGCAACTTCGTAATGTTTTGACAGCTGTAAAGATATTCATGCTCCGTGATTCAATAGTCCTCACCGCAAACCTCTCTTAAGGGAATAGCCCCCGCAAAGTGAGCACAGACATTCAGCGCTGTATGATCCATGACAAGGAAAAATGGAAAGAAATGAACATGACCAGTGATAGAAGAGTGGTCTAATAAGTTACAGTGTATTCACTCAAAATATTCTGCCGTGCTGCAGAGAGTAAGAAGGAAGCCCTATGGTACGTGCATTTGTTATAGGAGCAAAAAAGGTCAGTAGCAGAATAGAACATTTCCTCCATAAGAATAGCCTTTGGACAAGACTGGAAAATAACACACAAAAAAGAAAATCATGTCTGTCAGGGTGGTAGAGTTGAGAAGTGATTTTAAAAGTATCTTAACCTTGTGGTGTTGTGATGAATGAGAAATATATCTTTATTTGGTCTTCAGCCCTGGTTCCTGACACAGAACCCCTGAATCCGTGTAATTTCCCGAGTATTAGGGTGATGGGAGCATCTCCGTTGTCGTTGTGGTATTTGGTCTCAGCCCCGGGTTTCTGACACCAAAGCTTCTAAGGCCCTTGGAATCTCATGAGTGATGACTGACTTTTTTATGCTAATGAGGTGATGATGGCTGGGGGTGGGGGTGGGGCAGGAAGCTTCAGAAGGGACGCTGGTTTCCAGCAAGGCCAAGGCGTGACCAGAGGGCCTGGGAAGGGAGGGGGCTGGAGGTTGAATTCAATCCCCATTTGGCCAGTGATGTCAACAATCATGTCTACATAATGGAACCCCCATAAAAACCCTGAACTGTGGGAGGAAGCTTCTGGGTTGGTGAATACATTGAAGTGCTGAGCAGGGTCCGTGGGACCCCCACATTTATAGCCAGTCAATTAGAAGTGCAGGTGGCACCAGGGCCATGCAATTGGCATTGGGGGCAGGGTGGCAGTCTTGTGGTCTTGTGGGACTGAGCCCTTAACCTGTGTGGTCTGCGCTAACTCTAGGTAGACGGTGTCAGAACTGAACTGAACTGGAGGACACCCAGTTGACATCCAGAGATGGTCAGAATTGGTCAGGGGGAGGGAAAACCACACGTTTGGTGTGAGGAGTGCTGTAGGTCAGAATGGGTCACAACCTTCCAAACCTTAAGCAATGATACCCTCATGAGTTAGAAATAAGTCTATGTGAAAATTACTTTGGAAAAGGTTAGACTATAAATAAGTGTAGTAAATGAAAGCGGAGAAGACAGTCTTACTGTTGTCGGAAATGCGTGGCTCTAGAAAATAATTTACAAATTTTTCTTTAAGAAAAAAAGACGTCTTCTAGACAATTCTGTAACTAAAAACCTTAGCTATAGGACTTTGGCTATGGAATACATTTTCCCCCTAAACTTAAATGAGGCAGAAACTCTTAGGATCTCAGCAGTGACACTCTTCTGTTCAGTCAGCACAATTTTAAGTAAGTTGGAAACAGGGGCTGGATTACTCAGTTAAGTAGAAGCCTCTTTTTTTTTTTTTTTTTTTTCCTGCTTAAGACCTACATTTGAGTCCCTGTAGGTGGTGGGAAGCACAGCTTTCTTAATGACACAGAGCTGTATTTCTGATAGCCAGTAGTTGTGATTAACATCATTACAGTACAAAAAACTTTTTTTTTTTTTTCTGATTACAAAAGTTGTAGGTGCTGACTGGAGAACACTTGGGAAATGTAGATAACGTATAAAGAGGACAAAAATTCACCAGTAAGGATCCCATCCAGACATGAAGACAGTGGGCTCAGCTCTTCTTCCAGATTTCATTAATCACTGTAATAAAGGACATTGGCCAGTTACTGCACACACGGGTGAAGGCTGAAATCGAGTCCCCCTCTCCAGGGGAGAAGATGACCAGCCAGATGAGAATCTGCGGTGTGCTCCAGAAGGTGTCGGCAGCTCCTCTCAGCTGGTGGCTCAGAAGACAGTCCAGAGATACGAAGGCCTAGGAGTCAGCCCGCAAATATGGGGAAGGGTCCCAGGCAGAGGTAATAGCCAGGCAAGTGGCCCCAGGCTGGAGTGAACTGGGTGTATCTGGCAGAGCCATGGCCTGGAGGCTGGAGAGAGGGAGATGAGGTGAGGTCCAGACCAGTAAGCCTGGGCTGGTCAGTGTGACCTTGTAGTAATGGACAAAAAGCCACCAGTAAATCTGACACAAAGGGGTGACCTCTGATTTGCATTTTTAAGAGGGGACAAGAGTCAGTCTGGAGCTCCTTGAACCCTTAAACACGGAGTTACCATGTGACCCAGCAATTCCATTCCTAGGCATATACCGAAAGGAAATTAAAACATACATCTGCACAAAACCTTTTAGGTGGGTGTTTATAGCAGCATTATTCACAATGGCCAAAAAGTGGAAACAACCCAAATGCCCATCGGCAGACAAATGGATAAACAAAACATGGTCTGTCCATGCAGTGGAGTAGTATACAGCCATGAAAAGGAACAAGGCATCGACACATGAAAACATGATGCCCAATGAAAGACGCCTGACACAAAAGACCACAGGGTGTGTGATTCCATTAATATGATGTGCAAAACAGGCAAATCCACAGAGACAGGAGGTGAGCAGTGGTTTCTGAGGGTTGGGAGCTGGGGGAGTAGGGGAGTGATAGTTCAAGGGAACGGGGTTTCTTTTGGGGGTGATGAAATGTTCTGAAGTTGACTGTGGGGGTGGTTGCACGGGTCTGTGAATGCTCTGAACACCGCTGGATTGCCCACGTACGTAGGCAAACGGTATGGTCTTTGGGCTATGAGGGGTCTTCGAAAAGGTCACTGAAGGATCCAAATAATCTTTTAGTTCAGTTTTCCACAGACTTTTTATATGTCATATATCTCAGTAAAGCTGTTTAGAAGAAGAAAAGATGAGACCAGGGAAAAAGAGTGCTGACAAGATGGCCACATGTCCAGGGAAGATGATATGGCTTGGACGTGGTCGTGGGCAGCTGGCGGGGGAGTGGTGGACGGAAACGGGCTGGGTTCAGAGGTGGTGGTCTCAGGGCTCCCGCAATGGGTGCTGCAGCAAAGGGGGACCCTGGAGCACCGCCTGAAATGTTAGCTTCACTGTGGTGGAGGTTTCCGTAACCATTGCGTGAAGGAACGTGTCTGTGAGTTGCTCAGGCTCGTGGTCGGTGAGCATTACTGAAACATGATGTGGACACTTGAGCTGGGGCTGTGGGCTGCTCAGCTCTGGGGGAGTATGTGTGTGCACGCGTGCTCGAGAAACCTCTGAATGTCTTTACCTGGTCATGAAGTAATGACTGAAAATTAAGTGGGTGTCGTGGGCTGAATCATGTCCCCCAAAAGATACACCCACGTCTTAACCCCTGGTATGTAGGAAGTCTTTATTTGGAAATAGGGTCATTGCAGATGTAATTAATTAAAATGAGTTCATCCTTGATTAGGATGGCTCTAAATCCAATCACGGGTGTCCTTATAAGAGACAGAAGAGGAGATACAGACACAGAGGAGAAGCCACGTGAAGATGGAGGCAGAGATTGGAGTGATGCAGCCACAAGCCCAGGGACACCTGGAGCCACCAGGAGCTGGAAGAGGCAGGAAGGATCCTCCCTGGAGCCTCTGGAGGGAGCACGGCCCTGCTACACCTGGATCTCAGACTTCTGGTCTCCAGGACTAGGAGAGGATAAATTCCTGCTGTTTTAAGCCCCCAATTTGTGGTCATTTGTCATGGCAGCCCCCAGGACACACACAGTAGGAGAGTTTGTGATGGGACCTCAACCTGCATGAGCACAAGTCCTGGAGGACGTTCTAAAGTAGCGCAGAGGGGTGTCTTGCCGCACGTTGGTTGGAAGAGGCTGCCCCAGGCACCGTGGTCCTGTCCGCGCCACTCCCCACCCAGGGTCCAAGAGGACGTCGACTCAGCAGGATCCAGCTGGCGTGTGTGTTCTCCTAAGACACCGCTGTGGGAAGGATGCCCCTGCGGGAACAGCTGAAGTCAGGTCCTGTTTTGGCAGCACATAACTTGGGCTATTTTAGGGCCCTTGTCCATGCCTCTGAGGTTATGTCCCAGCACATTTCAGGAAGTCACAGCCACATGTGGTATTAAAGCTGCATTACTGTCTGGCTCCAGAATCTGAGGTATGTAATGAACTCTTAATCCTCAGCTTCAAGCCACCGCCAAGCACTTTCATGACAGAAATGCACGGTTTTATGCGCCTTTGACTGGTCAAGGCAGACGCAGGGACTGTTATGGATTCAGAGCACAGGTGGTGTTTGTGGAACCGTCTTACAGTGCCAAGCACAGTCACGTAGATGGACGAGATGGGTTTCAGTGGCGAGGGAGAGGCCCTGCCTTTCTGGGGATGCGGTATCAAGCTTGCTAAGAGTTGTTGGTGTTTCTAGCTGTAATTGCCCTCCTCAGGAGCAAAAGGAAATCCCCGTAGTCATGTTCCCACAGTTGTTAGGGGCAAATGGTCCAAGACACCGCTTGCTCTATACTCAGTGAACTTTTCTGTTGAATTGCTGTTTTCTAATGATGGGGGGCATGGCAGAGCCAAAACTGGGTTACACAAAGTGGGTTATTAAGTGGGGTTGCTTTCTGACCCATTTTAAACCTAGACCTGATTTCACTGCTCCAAACCATTTAAGTTCTCCCTCTGCAAATGCATGGAGATGGTTGACACTTCAGTCCTTGATTTGTGACCTTGATTTTCGTTGCAGACATGGGGAAGGAAGGTAGATGATGATAGACAGGTGGAAAGAAGATAAATAAGAGACATCGGTGAAAGATACATAGATGGGTGACCGATAAGTCAGGAGATATAGGTAGGGAGGCAGATATATATAGGCTATAGGGAGGTGACTCATAGATAGTGACAGCTAGAGATAGATGACAGATAAGGGACTTCCAAAGTTCATGGAAAGACTCATCTTACCTTTCAATTCTATTTTTCCATGAACTTTTTGAAGTACCGTTGTAGATGATTGATAGGTGAATAGACAGATGATAAATAGTTGGCAGAGAGATAGATGATAGATGATCGACAGACAAACAGATAGTCAAAAGACAGATGAATTGATAGAATGACTGACAGGATGTGAGCGTCTCAGGACACAGCCCCTGACCTCAACATGCGCTGTGAGGAGGAAGGTCTGGGAGGGCAGCAGGAGGATTCAGCAGGAACGAGGTAGGGTCCCAGCACATGACGGGGCGGGAGGCCAAGAGAGGACCGAGGGAAGAGGAGCAGGACAGAGCCGTGCTCCTGGAACTGGGGTGCACGTTACGCACACAGGAAAAAGACTGAGGTGGACCCACGGGGGCTCGGAGGGCTGAGGGTGTGGGTAGAGAGCTTGCAGGTGAGAAAAGGGATCTGTCAGCGGTCTGCATACTGCGCTTGCTTTAAGGTAAACATGTGTGTGCCACCTGTTGCGGACAGAGAAGAGCCTGGGAGAACATCTGCCAGCTGTAAACAGAGGTGTTACTGTCAGGAGACAACCAGGGGCTTGCTGAGATACATAAAATGATGTGTACTCTAGTGACATGTTACATTCTATAATGCCTCTGTAACATGATAGAACATATGTAACATACTATATGACACAACTACATATAATATATACATACATTATATGCTTGGTATAATATGATAATACTGTTTTGATTATATACGTTTATTAACAATACTGTACTATTTATACATCTATGTACACGTGTATAATGTATTACAATATGAACATGATATTATGATACATAATATGTAATACAAGGCAACATATTATACGATATTATAGAATTCGATTTTTTTTTTTGCATTGCTCTTATAATCCAAATAGTTATCAATATGGCTTCAAAGTTTCAAGTATGGATTTCGACCTCACACCTGTCCCACAGAGCGAATTCTCCAGAGCCTTCCAGCAGCTGACCTTCCCCAGGGCCACTCTGGGCTGCGGTGGGCAGGAGCGGCCCCTCCACTGGGGCCGGGCTGTGTCTCGCCCATCAGAGATTTCCTGTCTTTCTTCGTTGCTTGATGTCGCTTGAATCTAGAGGTGTAAGGTGCTAGCTATGCCATACCTCCAGGTGCGGGGAGAGGTGGGCTCGCTTTGCAGGTGGGCTGCAGTGAAGAGAACCAGAGAAACACATGGCCCGGGCAGGCCTCACCAGGAGCAGGACTGAGACAGCCACTCACTCCAGAGGCTGGCGTGCCCAGCGAGCGTCCACTAGGACTTGCACTGCAGGCCGCAGGGCTGCACAAGGCACACGGGCTGCACAAGGCACACGGGCAGCATGCTTGCTTGTTGGCCAAGCCTTGCGTCCACCTCTTTTACTAACCGACTTTTCACGGAAAGTTGAAATCCTCCACTCATAAGCAGCAGTGTTCACCTGCTCTTGTGGTCAGCAGTTTCCTCCACAAGCAGTTGGTGGACCCCGTCCTGTGTGCTCTGAGCGTATGGGGGAGACTGTGACTCTCTTCTCCTGGTGGGGAGTGTATCTGTGTGGACAGCCATGGTGTAATATGCTAAAGTCTGTGATGGGGTGTAATCGGGGCGCCTCATTTGGCAGGGGCTGCAGGCATGCAAATGCATAATCATGGTGTAATTAAGTGCAGCGGTCAAAGCCTCAGTGTGCCATTGGAGCTTAGAGCACAGAGCGCTTGAGGGACACCGAGAGGCAAGAGGTCTCCTGAGCTGTAGCTCAGCTCTTGCGTGGAACAAAAGGTGATGTTGGAGACACAGGAAAGGAACCACAGAGGGGGAGTGGGGAGAGAAGACTCAAAAAAACCCTCTGAAAACAGCCAGTGTGACATCGTCCACATGAACCAGCTAATGTCCAGACACAGCCGATGGATCCGATTCCAGTGTTATCTGTCAGAGGCTGCGGGATGGAGGGCATGGTCTCTGCACTCTGCCACATCTGTGCAGAGGAACAAGGTAGACCAGATGTCCTTCCCACCTCTCCTAGGACACCTCAGGCACTGGGTAGGTGAGGCTATTTCTGGTGGCAGGACAAGGGAACTAGAATCCACACTCTAAAAACATCCCGTGCACAGCGTGTAGATGGCATTTTTCGGGCAGACCTTGGTGCCTGTCACTTGATAGTGGCCTGATGAGCTGTTCTATTTTTGCAGGGCAGCTGGTGGGGAGGATGAATTGGTGTGGTTTTGCTATTACGGGCGGGAAGACGAAGGGATTCCTAGCCTTGTTCACATTTTTTTTTAGCTTTCTTCCACTCAGTTTATGAAAGGACGCAAAAAGCCCCTGCTGTGAGGGTTGGACAGCTGGGATGGAGTTACTGTCTGAGACAGCTTTTGGTAGTGGCGATTCCTTCTCTTGTGGCAGAAGATTAAGATTTTTCCTTCCAGGTTGTAAAGGGCTCCCTGGGTTTTCCTGCTGTGCATTCGGGGGCTGACTCCCATACTTTTCCTGGCATGCTAACTCACTTACTGGGGGGGACCCTTTGTGGCATGCAATAAATCTAGTGGAGCCCGACCCAACGTTTATGGGTAAGTCTCCCCTTCCCACCCGGCAAACTCATCTGTGATAACTTGTGGCCCAGGTTTGTATCTTGAGCTGGTGATGCAGAGCTGCTTCTGATGGCCAACAATTCCCCAAAGATCTACCTTCTTTGGGTCTTAATTCTCATCCTGGTCCTTCTTCCACCACTGTAGTCCAATGGGAATTTCAGAGATGCTCATGAAATCATCTTCTCACATAAACCCCAAGGAGAGCTAGCTCAAGCAAAAGCAGATAAATAGCTTCTCTAGCACAAAACTACAGCAAAAATGTGTTATTTTTTCTTTTCCTGCATGAGGATTTTTTAAAAAAAATGTGAAATCCCAAGGATAGCAGCCTTCACCCTTGCTCTATGTTAAATCAGTGCCCACCACCCCACACTCACCCCCGCTGTCCTCCTGGGTTCCCAGACAGACCGGCATGTTTAACAGAAGCACGTGCAATTAAACATCATTTCTTGTGTTAAAGGAATAAAATGATCCTGGTGATTCAGGGTCTCAGAGCATTCCGACACTCCAGTGGAGCACTTACTGTGTGCTGATGCAGGACTCTGCGAGATGTGCCTTCCTGAAGCTCGTGGTTGGTGGGAGACAGATGCAGAGGTGGACATTAACGTGGGGGACTGTCTGCTGTTACAGTGCCATGGATAAGGTGCCACGGAGCCCAAGAAGGGAAGGGGCCGGGAGGAGTGGCTGGGACAAGAGCATTCCAGAAAGAAGAGACGGCTCTGCAGCAGCATGAATGTAGGAAAGAGGTGGGTGTAGCTTATGGTTGTGAAAGGCTGGATTGTGCACCCCCAAATCCATACATTGAAGTCCTGATGCCCAGGACCTCAGGATGTGACCTTACTTGGGAATAGGGTCTTTACAGACGTAATCAAGTTGTAATGAGGTCATTAGGGTGGGCTCTAATCCAATATGACTGGCATCCTTATAAAAAGGGGAAATTTGGGCACAGGTGTTCACACAAGGAGAATACCAGGGGAAGATGAAGGCAGAGATTGAGGTGATATGTCTACAAACCAAGTCACCCCTGGAGCCACCAGAATCTGGGAAAGGGGTGTGGAATTCATTCTCACCCGTGGCCTCAGAAGGACCAGATCCTGCCAATGTCTTGACTATGGGATTCTGGTTTCCAGAACTGTGGGAGCCTAAATTCCTGCTGTTTTAAGCCACCCAACTTATGGTACTTTGTTAGAGTAGCCCCAGGAAACTCATAGAATATTTCACGGGACAGGGTGACTATAGGGCCAAGGTGCTCAGGAGAACCTGGTGAAACTAAGACCCCACATATGAAGGCAGCCGTGCATACAACATTGAAAGGGACGGGCAAAGCCAGACACTTCCAGGGACAACTGAACATTGGAAAAACTCTGGGAGTTTGCCAAACTCCTGGAAAATCCTTTAACCAGGGATGACTTGGGCAGTTGGTCATTTATTTATGCCTGATATTTTATTCTCATTTCTCTGATGGCTTTTAGGGAGTGTTACTGCTTACCAACAATTTCAGAGGAAAGACTGAAGATGGGAAAAGGCGATCTTTTGATCATTTAATTTTACCAGATTTCTTTCAAAGTCCATGATCCATGTGGGCTGCCATAACAGAATACCACACACTGGGTGGCTTCAACAATAGATATTTATTGCTCACAGTCCTGGAGGCTGGAAGTTCAAGATCAAGGCGTGGTAGATTCAGCGTCTGGTGAGGACTCAGATGGTTCTGCAGGTGGTGCCTTCTTGCTGTGTCTTCACATGGGAACGGAGAGAGAGAGAAAGAGAGAGAAAAAGAGAGCACTCTGGTGTCTCTTTCTTTTCCTTTAAGGACACTAATCTTATCATGGGGGCACTATTCAAATAACTAATCACCTCCCAAAGGGCCCACCTCCAGATACCATCTCACTGGGGGTTGGAGCTTCAACACAGTAATTTTGGAGAGCACAAACACTTAGTTCATAACAGCCATGCTGGTGAAAGTTTTAAAGGGATTTAAATATGAAAAGTAGCGTGCATATCTACCCACATAGTTACCATTTCCCACACTCGTACTTTCTTTAACTAGATCCACAGTTCCCTCTGATATCATTGCTGTCCTTCAACATTTCTGTAGTGAAGATGTCCTGGAGACAAATTCTTTCAGCTGTTGTATGCCTGAAAGAGTCTGGTTTTGCCTTCATGTTTTGGAAGATACCTTTGCTGGGTATAGAATTCCAGGTTGACATCTTTTTCTTTAATACTTTAAAGGTGTGTTCCGCCAGCTTCTCACTTGCACAGTTTCTGAGGAGAAGTCTGCTGTCATTTTGGCCTTTGTTGCTATGTTTGTCAGATGCCTTTTTTTCCCTGACTTCTTTTAAGCTTTTCTCTCAACACTGCTTTTGAGCAATTTGATGACCAAATGCCTTGGTGTACTTTTCTTCATGTTTCTTGTGCCTGAGTTTCATTGGGCTTCTTGGATCTTGGGTTAACAGTTTTCTTCAAGTCCAGAAATTTCCTGGCCACTGTTTTTTAAAAATATTTTTTTGTCTCCCTCTAAACCCACCCCTATATGCTCTGTTCATTTTTTAAAATTCTAGTTTTTCTCTGTGTTTCGTTTGGGATAGTTTCTATTACAACATCTTCCAGTTCACTGAGCTTTTCTTCTGCAATGTCTAATATGCTATTAATCCCATTGGGGGTATTTTTCATCTCAGAAATTGTAGTTTTCATCTCTAGAAGTTTGATTTGGGTATTTCAAAAATGTTTTTCTTGTCTCTATTTAATTTTTGAGCATATAGATTCTGGTTAGAATAACTGTCTTAATGTCTTTGCTGATTCTACCATTTGAGACAGTTTTGGATTGGTTTCAGTTAATTGACTTTCCCCCTCACATGGGTCATATTTTCCTGCTTCTTTGTGTATAACTGGTAATTTTTCACTGGATGCTGGATGTGTGGATCTCACCTTGTTGGGTGCTGGATATCTTTTGTATGCCTGAACATATTCTTGAGATTTTTTCTGGGGTACACTTAATTACTTAGAAATGGTTTGATCCTTTTGGGCTTTGATTTTAAGATTTGTTAGGTGGTACCAAAACAGTGTTCAGTTGAGGGCTAATTATTCTCCAATACTGGGGCAAGATCATTCTGACTGTCCTTCCCAATGCCCCAGGAATTACAGGATTTCCTCACCTGGCTCATGGGGACATGCACATACACTGTCCCCAGCCTTGGGTGAGCACCAGTCCCTGCTCTCTCTGATCCTCACTGGTGTTTTCTTCCCCCATCTTGGTGGTCCCTCCCCTGTGTGCACTTATCAACACTCACCTGAAGGCTCGCGGGGAATCCTCCACCGATCCTGGGTTCTCTCTCTGTGCACAGCTCTGTCCTCTTTGGTTGTCTGTCTTGGGAAATCTCTGCTCCTTGGTCTCTCTGACTCTTTGTTGGGGTTCTCAACACTCTTACTCCACCTGGATCCCCCTTGCAGTACCATGACTGCCTCTCCAGTAACAAGTTGAAGCATACGGGGGCTCAACTGGCCTGTTCCCCACCTGGCAGGGATCACTACTCTTCCCTACCCAATGACCAGCACCTTGAAAACCATCGTTTCTTGTATTTTGTGCACTTTTGATGTTTCAAGTGGGAGAGCCAATCTGGTCCCTATTACTCCATCTTGGCTGGAAGCAGAAGTCCTGGTGCAAGCTTTTATAGAGAAGGATGTCAGTGCAGTGGCATTAAGTGGGTGTTTGCTGACTCGCTGGATGTGAAGTATCTACAACAGCAGCTCCCAGCCTTCACAAGAGTGCCACCCCTGTGGACAGGGACTCACTCTGCTTCTCTCCTGCAGGGAGCCCAGGCTCTACAGTGGTGCCTGGCCCAGCGTAGGTTTGTAATGGACGTTTGTTTGATCAACACATGAATAGAGGAGGGAGATGGGCTTGCATGTTCTGCAGAGAATGCTAACGAGTGCCGCCATGAGGTCTCTCCCAGCTCAGCAGTGTCCCTGCCCTTTCTCAGGTGAGCTGGGGAGACCAGCACACTTCCAACGAGCCTCGTGTACAGAGAGCGAGGGACCTGCTCAAGCCAGACATCAGCACGCCCAAGCCCACCCCTCACTCTGCACTGAAATGAAATTCATTTGGCAACAGAAGTGAGTTGGGAAAAGAGGGAAGTGTATTTGTAAATGAAAATGGAACATCTTTTTCACCATCTCCTCATGGATGGATGTTGTGGGATGCTCCCATGACATTGCATGGTTATCTACATTCTGGAACATTCGGAGGAGCGACAGTGCTGCTCTCATGGAGTGTCCCTGCCCTCCTTGGGATGAGGTGAGGTGGGGACAGTGCCTGTAGGGCTGGTGGTCAGTGTCTTCCTTGTCAGGAAACACCACCCTGGAAGCTCCCTGCTGACTGGTGCCTTCCACCTGTGCCCTTGCTTCAGGAATAAAATATCTGTGTGTGTGTATCTGTGGGTGTGTGTATGTACAGGTATGAGTGTGTGTGTGAGTGTGTGTGTGTGCGTGTGTGGTGTTGCTGGGCTGGCAGGAAGGGGGTTGCCAAGGTGAGACTGTGGTGAACCTGCGCTGGCCCCTCCCTCTCTGACACACTCAGTGAGGGCGTGGAGGCCAAGCCCACCACAGGCCAGGCGGGGGAGCGGCTGCGTGACTCGTGTACCCGGCCGGTCCCTCACAGGTGAATGGATGGTGCCCCCCTCCAGGCCGGCACCCCTCAGAAAAGGCAGTGAGCTGAGATCCGACGCCAGGCCTGTGACCCGTGCACAGACGGGCGCTCTCCCTGTTAGACCTCCCAAGCTCCCACCTGCCCTTCTCCCCAGAAGTCGCCACCGGCGCGGGTGAGGCAGGGAACGGGCTGAGGCTGGCAGGTTCTTCCTGAACCCGGGGTGGGGGTGGGTGGGAACCACACACGTGTTATTGCCATCGTACAAACCTAGGGTCATTGAAGCTTTGTGCAAATCTGAGCAGTTTTGTGATGGTACAAACACCCGCTAAGGAATGCGTAGGGGCCTGTGACTACATCTTAAAAATGCAACCTGAGCATTCTCTGGTTGGGGACTTAGGGCTGGGTCTGGGCAGCTCCCCAGCTCAGATATCGAATCCCTTTGTTATTAAAGCTCTTTATTATTTTCTTACAGGTTGGAAAGAGAAATTGCGCTAAATCATAGCCAGGTGATTTATTTCCAGAAATGACAGCATTTGGATAGCGCAGGAGTCCCATCTCCAGCAGCTGTGTTTCTCTGGGTCATTTCCTTCAATAAATGTAAACAGGGATGAAATTAAGTCCTTGTTGAGATAAACCTGAATGATCCCGATCTTCAGGGTCAGCATTTGAGAGACGGACACCCACATGTGGGAGGGATGTGCGGAAATCCCGACTGTTCTTCCAAAGAAAAATGATCCCAGATCCATTCCAGCTGTTTCAGTACTTCTCAAAATAACGTAGGCTTATTTAATAAATAGAAGAATTTTTTAATCAAGTCATAAGACAGGACGTATAAACTTTATTATTGATTACACGTTCGTAAAAGCTGTCCCAATAAAGTGAGCTCGCTTCCCCCTCAGTGTTCCATTAGGTAATTTAATCGTCTAACTGACTCTACACCGCTTTTCCTTTTTTATTACTTTATATTACAGCACATCTTTGTAGCCACAAATTGAACAAAATAATTGTTTTTTTCCCCCCTGGGACAAAAATGTGCTTTTTGTTCAAGGAGGTAATAATTCTAGACAAAACCTAACTGTTTTAATGGGAAAAAGTTCTACCAAAAAAGCCCCTTAACCAACATTTATTTTCCCCGTTTGATCTAAAACGTACTGAAGGCGTTTGTGTCATCTGTTTTTAAAGTAACCGAAAAGTGCTTCGTTGTAAATAGTCTGTTTTAACATTTGCTTTGTTACATGTTTTAGGTAAAACATGGTTCATTTTCTTCGTGGATGTTATTTTATTCAGAGTCACAAAGTCGTGTTTTCTGCCAAACACGTTGCAGATGAGTCAAAATCAGTGAAGACGTACCGTTTGCTTGGAAGGGCGACGGCATTTCTTTTGTAGGGCGGGAAACCGCTGGGCTCTTCCCTGGGCACCTGGCATTTCTGGGACCGCAGGACTGAGCACTCGTATGCGAGGCCAGGGAAACGGAACGCCTGTGCCTCTCTGTGAAGTCCCGCATCCTCGGACCCATCCTGACAAGTTGTGTGTCTGATGATCTAACTGACCAGGGGTCACTGCCTGTCCCGTCTGCTTAGCATGTGTGGTCTCTGCTATTCCCGGGGCTTAGGGACGCTCCCAAGGCTCAGCACCCAGGTAATCCTCAGGCCCTTTATCAGGTTAAGAAAGCTCCTTTCTCCTCCTGGTTTATTGAGTTTTTATCATGAGAGTTGTTGGCTTTTTTCCAAACATTTTTTTCTGCATCTGTTGAGAGGATCATGTGGCTTTTGTCCTTTGTTCTATTAATACAGTGTACAACATTGATTGATTTTTTAAAAAAGAGCCTTATCGAGATCTCACTCACACACCTAATAATTCACCCACTTCAAGTGTTCAATTCAAGGGCTTTTTAGTGTATTCATAGGGATGTGTAACCGTCACTACAGTGGATTTCAGAACATGTTCATGACCCAAGAAAGAAACTGTACATCCCTTTCCGTCACCCCCAAAACCCTTCTCTTCCCATCGCCCTAGCCCTGGACGACCACCAATATGCTTTCTGTCTGTGTGGATTTGCCTCTTGTGAGCGTTTCATGTCACTGGAGTCCCACAACATGTGGCCTTTTGAGTCTGGTGTCTTTCACTCAGCATGACGTTCTCATGGTTCATCCGTGTGGTACTGTGTGTCAGAACTTAATTCCTTTTTAAAAAAGAATTATTTTTTATTGTAGTAAAATACACATAACCTATAATTTACCATCTTAACCTTGTTTAAATGTCCATGCCAGTGGCACGAGGGACCTTCACATTGCTGTGTAACCTCCACCACCAGCCATCTCCAGAACTTTCTCATCTTGTAAAACAGATACTGTTCCCATCAAACCTGGACGCTTCTTTCCTTTTTAAAGCTGGATAAAGCAGGACGCTGAGTGGGGGTCTCCAGGCTGCTGAGCAGAAGCAACGTGTGGGTCCTTCATCCAAGAGTTGGCCCCGCCTGTCACCGCAGCTGTCCTGTGAGGGTGTGTCCAGTTCTCGACACCCAGATGGATGAGCCCAGCCTCTGCTGGGGTTTGCAGAAGGTTTGTCAGGAAGAATTACTCTGGGTCAGGTGAGATTTCCAGACCCGGAGAATCCCAAGCCCTCGGGGCCCAGGACAGCTGTCTTGACTGTGGGATGCGAGTGTTTGACAGCCAGGAGGATTCGAGGTGTCAGGACTGACCCACGGGCTGAATTTTTATCTGGGAATCTGCTGGCCACACACGGGCCATGGTGCATTCAAAGACTTAGGAAGAGCGGAACGTTCCTGCTGGTGTTTGTTCTGAAGCGGTTTCAGTCATAATATTAAAAGCAGCTAGTTTTAGTGTTAAGAATATAAATGAGGTTAGACATATGGCCCATTGCTGCCCTCAGACAAATCCTCTGGGTTCCCAGTTAGACCATCACTTCCGCAACATGAACCAAACAACTCTCTCAGCTTCAGCTCATGCTGAAAAAGAAGTCTTTACATGGTGGAATACTACTGTGCCATGAAAAAGAATGAAATACCGCCATTTGCAGCAACATGGAGGAATTCAGAGAAAATCACGTGAAGTGAAGTAAGGCAGGTGCAGAAAGAGAAACACCAATGTCCTCACTCATAAGTGGGAGCTAAAAATAAATAAAAACACAAAGAAAGAAAGAAAGATACAACAATCACAGTAACACAATAATATGTTGAACTTTCAAAAGAAGATTGAACTGAGGCCACAGAGGTAGGAAAGTCGGGAGGGTGAGGGGGGAATCGGTAAAGGGCCACAAAAAACGCTTACATTGCACAATGTTGAATACACCGATTATCCCGATTCAAGCATCACGTAGTGCACACAGGTATTGACATTCAACTCTGTACCCCACAGATACGTGCAATCAACTAGGTTCTAATAAAGAAAATTAAAAAATAATAATTAAAAAATATATAAATATATATAAAAGAGAGAAGTCTTTACGCTCTTGTCCTGTGAATGGCTCGTAGAAACTATTATGAGATTCTGAGCTAGGGAGGGCCCCATGCGGAGAGGAGAGAAGACCGGCTGGTTCACTAAGTGAAGACCGAGATGTCTTGGTTGTTTCCAGAAGATTCCAGAAGGATCTTTTCTTGGGATATGGGGGCAGAAGAATGAAAGGAAGGAGATAAGAATTAAAATCCCGGTGGTTTTACTTAGTCCCTTTGGGGGAAAACTGGCTTCTTACCAAATGGTTGTAAAAGTGGTTAAAAGGATATTTCCAGAAAAAGCGGTAATCCTAATGCCACTTTGAGGGGCTTGAGAGCAGCTTCTGATTCTTAGAAGGGCTTCAACCTGTGGGTTGAGGTGGGCGATGTGTTTGGATTCCAGGGCACGGGCTGCACAACTGGTAAAACAACTGTCCTTGTCAGAAGCCGACTCTCTTGCATATACACACATGGAATATTATTCAGCCTTCAAAAGGAAGGGCATCCTGTCATTCGCAACAACACGGATGAAACTGGAGGACAGTAGGTTAAGGGAAATAAAGCTGGCACAGAAAGACAAATGCTGCACGATCTCACTCATCTGTGGGATCTAAAGCAGCGCGACTCGTAGAAGCAGAGAGTAGAACGGAGGTTACCAGGGGCTGTGGTGGGTGTGCGGAAATAAGGAGATGTTGCTTAAAAGATACAAAATTTCAGTTATAAGATGAAAAACTTCTGGAGACCTATGTCCAGCACAGTGTCTGTAGGTAGCCGATATACCGTGTTATGCTGCACTTTGCATTTGCTGATAGGGTAGCTCTTAGCTCTCACTGCACACACACAAAAGGTAACGATGTCAGGCAATGGGTGTGTTAATTATCTTGATTTTGTGGTCATTTCACAATGCATACACCTTTCAAATCATCAAGTCGTACACGCTCAATAGGTCCAATTAAAAGCAAAGAAAGAAAGCTGACTCTCAAAGGGCAGATTGCTGATCTTCGACTTAATTGTCACCCCCAGGGCAGGAAACAGAAGTTTTCTCTCTTCCCTTCCTGCACATTCCTTCCAACCCATCCTGCTCCTCTTCAGTTAACGTCAACTCGCCTTTGCTCAGGCCAGAATCAGGCCGGCGTTGCGACCTGTAGCTGAGAATTGTGGAGCTAAACCACGGCACGTCTACTGAGGAGAGTTTGTTAGACAAGCCCCAGAATAGACATGTTCAGAGCCGCCACCTGGGCGAACCATGGAACTCAGAAGAACATCAGAGATTCTTAGAAGATACCAGAAAATGAAGTCCTTGCTCATCTGTTCCAGGATCCTGTTCACAGTGACGTGTACGTGTGTGGCTTTATTAGGCATCAATATCTTCCCAGGGAGAGAGGCCACGTGGGGACCCTGGGAGGCATGTTGTTCTCCAGATTCTGGAGGATCTTTTTTCAGGTCTCGACAGATTCAGGTTTTCCAGAGAGATTGATAAGTTGCTGTGCAGAACCTTTCAAGACCCCTGCCTCCTGGGCGGGGTTGCCTTTGGGATTTATGCCCTGAAGCTCAGCTCCTACAGAGAGTCAGAAGAAAGGGCAACCCCCAAACCAACTTCTCTCCAGTCTCCAAACACGGTCTGTCCTCAGAAGTGCAGTCCTCGGAGCCGCAGGTGCTTCCGTGGGTGCAGATGTATGCGGTTTTTCTTTCTTTTTCTTTTCTGTGATTTCTGAAGTCTTTATGAGAAGCACATAATTCAGTGAATATTTATTATAAAAATGAAGGAAAATCCAGTATCCCTTACCTTTTTTTATTGTGGCAAAGTGTACGCAGCATAAAATTTACCATCGTAATCATCTTTAACTGTACAGTTCATGGCACTAGGTACGTTCACGTTGTGTGTGACTAACCCCATGATCCATCTGCACAAAATCTCCATGATCATCCCAAACTGAAACTCTGTCGCCATGAAACACTAACGCCCCATTCCTGCCTGCCCCAGCCCCTGGCACCCACTGCTCTACCTTCTGTCTCTCTGAATTTGACGACTCTGGGGACCTCATCTAGGTGGAATCCTACAGCGTTTGTCCGTTTGTGTCTGCCTTATTTCACTGAGCACAGTGTCCTCAAGATGCACCCACATTGCAGCGTGCGTCAGAAAGTCCTTCCTTTTCTAGGTGGGTTAACACACCTCTGTGTGGATGGACCATGTTTTGAATATCCAATCAGTCGTCGATACACACCCGGGCTGCTTCCACTTTCGGCTGTTGTGAGTCATGCTGCTGTGAGCACGGTTTGTGCGAACATCTCTTCAAGACTCCGCTTTCAGGTCTCTTGGGTGCAAACCCACAAGCGGAATTGCTGGGTCACGCGGGAATTGTACATTCGACGTTTTGAGGAACCACGTGCTGATCTGCACTGCCACTGCACCGTTCGCATCCCTTCCAACAGGGCACGATAAAGCTTACTTTTTAAAAGTTCAGGTAGAAACCGTGGGACTGGCTGGCCGGTTAGTTGATTAGAGCGCGGTGCTGTAACATCAAGGTCAAGGGTTAGATCCCCATCCTGGCAAAAAAAGAAAAAAAGAAATTGTGGGACTGTGAACTTATTTCTTATTGTCAACTACATTTTTGTCTGTTTTGCTCAATGCTTCACTAATTAATGATCTCGTTTCATTTCCTTGTCACCTTTAGAGATGGGGAATGTGCCAGGCTCAAAAATATGCCACAGAACAAACGCGTTTCCGGGAGCACGGTGGCAGCCGGTGGAGGTCGGCGCCACCCAGTGGCTGTGCCCGGCTCCACCCCTCTATTGTTGTCAGCATCAAATTCTTTAGGGACCTGGAACACCTGCACAGGAGCTGAGCTGGGCCACCGTGTCCCTCTAAGAGGAGACCTTGGCTGACCACCTCGGGAGTGTCCTTACACGCTAGCTCATGTTTTTGCCCCAATGCCTCTGCTAACCCTGTCCCCAAACATCAGCTTATTCCAGGACAGTAATGTGGGGCGCGGCGCCAATCTGGGTGTGTCTGTATCTCACAGGAACACAAAGTCTCTCCAACCTGGGTCGTGGCCCAGGAGAGGCGATGGCAGGGAGTGAGCAGCTGCTGGGGCTGTGGACAGCTGGCGGCGTGACCCCAGAGGCCGCGGGGGCCTGGCAGTTCCTTCCTGACTGCAGGGGCCTGTGGGGTTTGTTGATCCATCTTTGTGGACGTTGCTATTGCCGCCCGGTGACATTTCCTGCTTCCTCCCCCCGGGTGGTGGCCCTTCTACTCTGTGAGGGGTGACCCGGACGCTGTCCCTCTCTCAGGAAACCCACTCACTTTGGAGCTGCTGTAGGACAGGGATTCCAGGAGGTGGAGGCCCGGGGACCATCATCTGGGGGCTCTGGGGGAAGCTTTGAAAGTGGGGAGAGGGGAAAATACCCCAGTCAGTTCTCCCAGGCTATGGACTGTCTGCTTCAGACATCTGTCCGCTTCAGACATCTGTCCATCTATCATCTGTTTACCTTTCCATTCGTTATGTATTTACCCATCTATCCATCCACTGTGGACGTTCGTGCTATGAAGAAGAAGAAAGCAGGACACAGGCGTAGAAAGAGGGTGTGTGTGCGTGTGCGCAGGTGTGCACGCGTGTGTGCATGTGCGTGTGTCCGTGTGCATGCATTCACTTGTGTGCAGGTGTGCATGTGTGTGCGCACATGTGTGTGTGCGTGTGTGTGCGTGTGTGTGCAAACGCATGGCCAGTGGCTTGTGTACAGAGATCTGAAGGGAGCCATGTGGACATCAGGGACGGAGCATTCCAGGCACAGGGACCAGCAGGAACAAAGGCCCTCCAGCAGCGGTCGGGGCGTGGGGGACAGGTGCTGGGGGAGGCCTGGGCAGATGGTGCGGCCTCTCAGGGCTGCTGACGACTTGTGCTTTTTCTCTGAGTGAGATCAGGGCTGTGGGGGATTTTTTTCTGGAAGGGTAATTATTTAAAAGTACGTAACTTGGTGACATTTGGTGTTTTCACAATGTTGTTCAACTGTCACCTCTATTTCGAAAACATTGTCATCATCCCGAAAGGAGACCCTGTCCCCATCAGCAGTCCCTCCCCAGTCCCCTCCCAAGCCCCTGACAACCCCTGACCCACCTCCTGTCTCTGTGGATTTGCCTGTTCTGGACACTTCATGTAAATGGAGTCACACACTGTGTGGTCTTCTGTGTCTGGCGCCTGTCACTGAGCATCATGTGTTCAGGGTTCGTCCACGTTGCAGCAGTTGTCAGAGCCTCATTCCTCTTCATGGCTGAGTAATATTCCACTGTGTGGATGGACCACATTCTGTTTATCTGTCCATCGAGTTGATAAACACTTGGGTGGCTTCTGGCTCTTGGGACCAGGGGAGGATTTTGCGTGGATTGGCCGGATGTGACTCTGGCTCCCAACAGGACCAGACAGTCGTGGAGCGTGTGTGGGGGAGGAAAAGGGGGCCGAGGGCCATGGCCCAGGCGAGTTGAAGGCAGGTTGGACCCCAGAGTGATGGCGGAGAGAGTGAGACGTGGCTGGACTTGGGGTACCTTTGGGAATTGGAGCCCCTGAATTTGCCAGAGGTCTGGATGTGGGCACCAGGCAGAGGATGACCCCAGGTCGGCCTGGCCAGCAGGACTCAGGTGCTGCCTTCGACCAGACAGGACGGAGCTGGGAGTGTGGAGCTTGTGGTCCCTTCTTTTATGAAACTGGAAATAGGCATCAGGTGAGCGAAAAGGATTTCAGTGTACGGAAGGGAGAGTAGATTATCGTGGCCACCGTAGGATGGGGTCACTGACGACCTCAGAGTGAGACTGAAAGAGAACAGGCTTCCAGGAGTGAGATTTAAACACAAGAGTTAACCAGTGGCTGGGGACAGCTGTGGCCCCGACTTCTCTGGAGGCCAGCCCTGCGCCCCGCCAGGAATTCCAAAGCTCTTGCTTTCCACAGGCTCGGAGGGGCTGGCGCAGTTCCCCAGGCCACCAAAGCGCTCTGTCAAGCTGTGGCTATGAATAGGTGCCGGCGAGGGGGTTTGAGACCCTCACCTGGTCCAAGCATTTTGTTCACACATTCCAACGAGCCAAGAAAGCCGGCTCCTGGAGGGGATTAGCTCGAGGTCAAGATTAGCAGCAGAAATGCGAGCTTCAGCCCCGCATTTAGATAGTGGCGGGCACAGCGGGTCCCGCGCCTTTTAAAGGCACAGGCGACAAACGCTGGAGATGCCCAGGAGCTCTGGGGTCTCCACGGCGAAATGCTCTCTTTGGTGGGTTGAAAGGGAAGAAGGGTTAAAGCGACTGGGAACCACAGCCTGCCACTGTGCCAGGCCCCTGGCCATGATGACTGGAGACCTGTCACCAGGCTGGCCAGCGTGACTGTGACCTCAGCCTCGAGGAATGTGCCACCCTCCGAATTAGAAGGGAACTGGACACCACCTGCGGAGGACCATGACACAGCTTCTCTTCTGCCTCCGGTTCCACGCCCTCTGTGGTGAGCGCTGAGAATCCAGCCGCCTGCCAGCCGGGGCCATTGGGCCCAGAGCTCCCCCGACCCCTTGGCGTGGGTCTTTTTTTTTGGGCTCATCGACAGAAAGAGGATCTGCGCGTTGAAACCCCCACGGCACCTGCCTCTGCTGTGCAGCTGTGTTTGAGCTCTGGTTGCTGGGACATGCCGGGGGTTATAAATAGGAATGGGTCAGCTGGGGCCAGGCCCGCATGGACATAAATCAACTCTGTGGCCAAGGCCTGGAGTTGTGAACGGTCCCATCGCAAGGCACAGTGCTCGTTGCATTGGCAAATGACTCCTTCATCAATCATTTAGGGAGGTTTTGTGATGTGTCCTGTACAGTCCCACACAGCCCCACAGATCCTGAGCACGGGGACACATGAGATGTTTCAAAGACAGCGTCTGCCTTCAATTTTCAAAACCACAGGCAGAAGCCTAACGGAAGGCTAAGGAAAGGGATGAGTCTGGGTCAAGTCTGTGCGTTTACAGGACAAATAGTTGTGGGTCAGTTTGTCTGGGTCACAGAGAGGGGCCCAGGGTCAGGCATCCCTGGCTTCTGAGGCCAGGACGGAGCAGCACGTGGCAGACCCGTCCCTGAACGTTCAGCGTAGGCTTTGGACAAAATGTGTCTATCCGTTTCTCTGAACTGTTGCATGGTTGAACGGAGTGGCTTTAGCGTCCTTTGAAAAGTGGCCGATGTTGCATTTTCCAGAGTCGGAATGCCAGGACACAGGGAGCATTTGTCAGCGGGAGGGATGCTCGCTAGCCCGAGAGGGAGGCTGAGGCATTCAGAGAAACTGTGGACTCCGTAGAGGGATTTCTCGGAAGCTGAATGCTCAGGTGTCTGTGCAGTAACGATGTCGATGGGTGTCAAATGTGGCACGGGCCAAGGAGACATCCAGTCTTGGGGGGTCCTTCTGCAAAATGGGGGCTGCCATTCCCTCACACGATCCCCTCACAGGGATCCAGGATACCATCCCACGTGTGACCCCAAACCTCTCCGAATATCCTAGACCACACGTATGGGGCCTGGCACCTGCACGGGTTGAAATAACCAGGTCCCGTCCCATGGAAGACTGTCACACGGTCCTGGAATGTCTAAGATCCCAGGAAAGGGGAAGCAGCCAGGCTGGGTGGATCAGCCCCAAAGGACCCTGGGCAGGGGGTTACGGAGGGCCTGAGCAGCATTTACCCCTGGATTCTGTCTTATGTCACTCAGCCCTCAAGGTCTATCCATGTTGTTACAAACGACAGGCCTTCCTTCTTTTTAAGGTCTGGGTAATATTCACATTTCGTTTATCCTTTTATCTGCTGGTGGACACTTTGGTTGATTCGCATCTTGGCTGTTGTGAATAACGCTGCGGTGAGTACGGGGTGCAGGTATTTTTAGTGTAGAAATGGGGAGATGTTGGTCAGAGGGCACGACCTGCACCCAGGTAGCATGAGTTAGTCCTCAGGTCTCACGTGCGCTGCAGGACTGTAGTCGTAACGTTGTGTTGAGTGTAGAAAAACTGTCAAGAGAGCAGAGTTTAGGTGCTCTTATCACCAAAGAGGTAACTATGTGAGGTGGGGATGTTAATTTGGTGACCTGTAGACATCATTTCACTGTGTATGTGTGTATTACAGCATCACGTCAAAGGATACACATTTTCACTTAGGAGGACCGTGTTCCGAGACGCAGTGACCACAGTGATCACAATGTATTGCATTCTTGAAAATCCCCGAAAGTTGACTTTAAATATTCTCACCATCAAAAATGGCAAGTATGTGAGGCGAGGCGTGTGTTAATTAGCTCGATTTGGCCATTTGAAAATGTGTACATATTTCAAAACGTTGCACACAATAAATGTTTACAATTTTTTACAATTAAAAGTGAATATTTGGTAGAATTTTTTAAAGAGATCATATTGTATACCCTATTTAGGGTATTTACGTACAAATAATAAAGAAAAAAAGTTGGCACATCAGGAACAGCTCCCAATAAGATTTGATATGGTTTTGGTTCACACAAAACAACAATGTATGTTAACAAATCCAGCCCCATAGGGCTCCCTTTTGACCCCCAAGACCTGGACCCTGTCGTGGGTGTGGACGTGCAGTGGCAGGACGACGTGCTCACAGGCTGCTGGTAACTGTGGCGCGTTATTTAAGGAAGGATGAAACAGAACAAGTGCAGCACAGCCTGGTACTGAGTGATGTGGACACCCACGTGTGGGAAGTTGTTCCAACAACTGTTTCTATGAGGTGTGAATTCAAACGTTGCATAAATGGTCCAGGTTGGATCCGACCGCCACTTGCAGGGGCCTGGAGTAGGTCGTGGGGTGGGACCAGGAGCAGGTCGGGGTCCCTGTCCCTCAGGAGCCCCCAGGCTCTGTGATTTCGCTGTCGATGATCCTGGCTGTTAAACCAGCAATACTCTGATTGATACAGAGTCCGGAGGAGCTGCTACTTAATGTCTCCAAGCAAGGAGCAAGTTGGGGTGATGGGCACCTGTTTGGTGACAGATGACCCTAAACTGGCCGACTCCCCAGGAAGCTCCCAACCAGGCTGGAGTCTATGACTTTTCGTGCAAAGGGAGATGGCGAGAGCGGAAGAGAAACCACTCGCTGTGGTCAGGACTAAACAGGCTGAAGAATCTGGGCTGCCCCAACAAACGACCACCAACTGGGGGCTTAACGCAGCCGGAAGTCATCCCCTCCCAGCTCTGGAGACCTGAAGTCTGAGGTCCAGGTGTGGCAGGGCCGTGCTCCCTCCGGAGGCTCCCGGGGAGGAACCTTCCTGCCTCTTCCAGCTCCTGGTGGCTCCAGGTGTCCCTGGGCTTGTGGCTGCATCACTCCAGTCTCTGCCTCCACCTTTACGTGGCTTCTCCTCTGTGTCTGTGACTCCTGTCTCTTATAAGGACACTTGTCACTGGATTAGAGCCCATCCTAATGCACTATGATCTTATCTTAATTTATTACATCTGCAAAGACCCTATTTCCAAATAAGTTCCCACTCTGCGGTTCCAGATGAACATGAGTTTTGGGGGTACACTACTCACCCACAGCCCTGGGTGTATGTGGGGTGGCCTTGTTTACCCAGGGTGGCCAAGCATGTGGGTTTGAGAGTGAACCTGGGGTATTGTCAGACCCTCTCCTCCCAGGAGCCCTCCAGAGGTTGCGGGTTCTCTTCGCTGGCAGCTGTGAACTCCCCGGTCTGTATCTGGCCCACGCGCCTGCCTTTCTGGAGGCAACTCTCTCTGTTGTGTTTGTAAACTCTACATAGACTTTTCACAGCCTCTGGACTTTCTTTTCAGAACTCAGCTGCTGGGATGTTTGAAATGCAGGCATCTCCAGGACGCTTGTCCCTGGCCTGGTGGGCTTTGCCCCAGATGTGGGGCTGCCTTGCTGGGAGAAGAGATGCCCCGGGAGGTGGCTGGGAAAGTCCATACAGACCAGGCGAGCTGTGCTGTCCTGTAATGCTCACTGGGCTGGTGGGAGCAGGTGGAGGTGCTGATAAAATCACCTCCCTTCTTCCAGGGAGAAGGTGGACCCCAGATGATGAGGGACGGGAGAGAGGCGATGGAGAACATGTCACCAAGCCCTGGCAGAGGCAGGAAGGATCCTCCCTGCAGCCTCAGGAGGGAGTTCGATACAATTGTAAGAGGTTGAATGGTGGCCCCCAAAAGCCCATGTCATGACCCCCGAAAACTGTGAATGGGAATTTATTTGGAAGTAGGGTCTTTGCAGGTGTAATTAAGTGAAGGATCTTGGGATGAGATCATCCTGGATTAGGGTGACCCTAAATCCAATGACAGGTGTCCTCATAAGAGACAGAAGAGGAGACTCAGACATACAGGAGAGGCCACGTGAAGACAGAGGCAGAGACTGAGTGATGCAGCCACAAGCCCAGGGACGCCTGGAGCCACCAGGAGCTGGAAGAGGCAGAAAGGATCCTCCCTGGATCCTCCAGAGCGAGCACGGCCCTGCCACATCTGGGTCTCACACTTCTGCCTCCAGAGCTGGGAGAGAGTAAACATGTGTTTAAAGCCTCCTGGTTAGTGGTCATTTGTTAAAGCAGCAAAAAGAAACTAATACAGCAGTGATCTCCGTGCTGAGTTTGTCCATCTTGAAGTGAGGTGTTCATGGTCCCCGTGGCTGGGAGGTGGTGAGGGTCAGAGTCAGTGTGTGGAGTGGTCGGGTGGGTGCCCCGTGCACGGCAGCTGCTGCTAATAGTGTTATTATCATTATTTATTATTTTCCTCCAGGACCACACACCTTGTGGGCAATCTGGCATCTGCTGTTTTCAGTCTTCCTTACGTCGGTTCTGTAGGACCATGTTCTGAGGCTGCTTTGTCCTTTGGAGTGCACTTGGGACAGCGTGGCGTTCCTGGGGCAAGGTGCCTAGTCTCTGTTTATTGCAAGGATGATCCCCACTGCTATGTGTCTCTGCTTTCCAGCGAGGGCTCCTCCATCCTGTCACCTCAGCGGCCTCAGCTCAGACCACACACCACGCCTCCTGGTATCTCTCCAACTCCTGCTGGCCTCTGGGCACCTGCCTCATCAAGAACCTTCGATGGCTCCCTACTGCCCAAGGCAGGTTACTTGACTGCTCCAGCCCTCCCTGATGCAGCCTCGTCCTCCTTGCTGACACCATCCTTCCCTCCTGCAAATGAAACATCTGCCCAGCCTCTTACTGTCCCCGTAAGCAAGCCTTGGCTCAGATTTTTGAAAACTCTGGTAGCCTTCCTTTTATTTTTCTTGTTCCTAAATTATTCCTGGCCTTCAGTGTCTAGCTTTTGTCCCCTTCTTTAGTATTTGTGGTCTGTGCCTGTCTTTGGCCTCCCAAACCCATCCTCTGTCACATGTTTCCCAGTTCTTATCTGGAATCCCCTGGGGAATGAACGCTTCAGAGAGTAGCCCGTGACCCACTTTCTTCTGCCGCCACCTCGCTGAGCACCCGGGCTGGACGTGCAGCTCACCTGTTCTGCCTGCGTGGGAAGCACCACGGTTTAGCCAACAGCCTCACCACACGGTGCCCCAGGTGGCCTCCCCAACCCGAGTGGCACCTGCAGTCCTCCTTGTTAATGAGCAGAAGGAACACACTCAGGGGCAGACCTTGTTGGTGACTGTGGCTCAGGGGTCCCCAGGATGCACCTCAGGCTTAGTGATTTGCACAAAGGACTCACAGAACTCAGCTGTTGGACTCACGGTTGTGGTTTATTACAGTGAAAGGGTGCGGATTAAATCAGCGCAGGGAGAGGTGTGGGGGATAGCATCCAGGAGAGACCAGGCATGAGCGTCCAGGTGTCCTGTCCCACTGGAGTGTAGGCAGTGCTTTATTCTCCCTGCAATAGCCTGGGACAACACGCAGGGGGTGCTACCAAACGGAGAGGCTCCCTTGAGCCTCGGCGTGCAGGGTTTTTACTTGGGGGTGGTCACACAGGCACAGGTGACCACCGGCTTGACCCACCGTGGTCTCCATCCCCTCCAGGACTGATTCCATGTGGCCTGAGGCCCCCGCTGTAAATCTCACTGCCAGTACAGACTATCTGGCATGGCCCGAGGGCTATGGTGTACATGGATACTCTTATCAGATGGGACATCCAAAGGCTTACAGGCCACCTCCCAGGAGCAGGTCCAGGGCCCACACTGTAATCTGCAGAGTGTGGACAACAGTCTGGCTGAATTAATTCTGCTGCTCAGCAGTGGCCACCACTGACTCCCCAGGAAGACCTCAGCTTCTTTTCCTTCACTGTAAAGCTGGGGTGAAGCACTCCATTCTGCCTTCTCCTCGAAATTTTCAGCTGGCTTGGGAAAAGAGATTACTGGGGTGCTATTCAAACTGCCCCCCTCTTACTGTCAGACCACATAAAAGCCACATGCTTACCTGTAACCATCCTGACCAGCCTCCTGGATCTCCTGCTGCGTACAAAAGCCTGGGTGAGTTCAGCGCACTGACTACTAATCCTTATTTCCCTCCCAATGCTAATAAACATTCTGTTATTAATCTCCCCGTGCCAATAAATGTTTGCGGCTTCCTGCATCCATGAATGAGGTGAGGTATTGGAAATGTGCTCTTACTTTATTAGGTCATAAAAGTGTGTTTAAGAGAGCAGCGTGTGGGGGCTCTGAACCGCCCCCCGCCTGCCCCCGGGCTGTTAGCTGGTTACGGGGGCGGGGGCCGCCAGCGCTGGCGGGGAGGCGCGTCACCTACGGGGGAGACTCCGTCCCTTTAGGTCTTGCAGCTCCTGGGGGACCAACACAAGATCTCTGCTCGGGGCAAGATGATTTTGAGGCTTCCTTTGAGAAAGTTAGGGTGAGGGTTAGGGTTAGGGTTAGGGTTAGGGTTAGGGTGAGGGTGAGGGTGAGGGTGAGGGTTAGGGTCGACAGAGGGGCTGTCTAGGTTGCTTTTTCTCTGTCGCACGTGACTCGGGCCAATTGGACCTTTTTCTCTTTCAGATGCCATCCAACGAGACGTGGCTGCTTAAATCCAGGTTTTGCCTCTATCTTCATGGCCATGAATGAGTTTTCTCTCTGTTGCAATAGTCCACTTTGAGATAACTTCTTCCCAGTGATGCAATGTGCAACTTTGAGAAAGTAAATTAACCAAAGCAAGAAAAACATGGGCAACAGAAACGGGATGGTGTCAGGCCGGCCTCGTCCACACACAACTAACCCACGCCTGCTCCAGACACACAGAGGGCTGCAAGTTGGAAGCTTCTGTTTTCTGTTGCTGGTTTCTCGGCTGTTCTCTGTCAACAGGATGTAATAACCTTTACCTTCCTCTTGTTGCTTGAGATTTGAGGTAAGAAAGATAAACTTTTTAACCTTCTCAGACAGTGAGTGAGTCTCTTTAATAAATTAAGGCCATGACTTACTGGGGGACACTCTCTCTCCCCAGTTTATACCCAACCATGGAATTTTGGCTGCACACGTTGAAGCCTGTGCTATAAATCTGAAAAGTAAGCAAGCAATGAAAGGGAATTTTCTAGGCTTCAAGTCGAAAAACTGGAAGTCTCCTGTCCCCGTGTAGTCACTGGAGAGATGGCCCCCAACATTGCTGCCATATCTTTTTAATATCCCTTGATGTAGAATGGGTGACACATTTCATGGGTGGGTGTAAAAGTTGGGAGTTAGCAAAATGATAGAATCTGAGGTACTGGATGATGGAAAAACTGATCTGCATTGGAGCCTTTGTATTCATGGTCTACATGACACTTTAAACACCACTGCTTTTACTCCAGAAGGCCTTGGTAGAAAGATGCTGGGGTGATCCTGCGTCCTGCAGCCCCGGCTGCTCAGGGGATATTTTGTTAACTGCTCTGCCTCCGTAGTGCACCTATCACAGTCTTTGACAAAACATGAGTAATTAATCAACTGCAAAACACAACTGCATCTTTCCTGTGGCTGCCACAGCAAAGTACCACAAACTGGTGGCTTAAAACAACACAAGTTTATGCTGTCACATTTCTGCAGGCAGGAGTCTGAAGTCCAGGTGTGGCAGGGCCGTGCTCCATCCAGAGGCTCCAGGGGAGGATCCTTCCTGCCTCTTTCAGCTCCTCATGTTACCTCTGCAGAGACCCTAAATGAGGTCACATTATGAGGTCCTGGGGGTGGGGATATCCACGTACCTTATTGGGGGACACAATTCAACTCATCACAACAATGCACACTTTTCCTATGAAAAGATAAGTCTGAAGGAAGCCAAGAGCTGCGGTGGTTTCCGACTGACACCTGAATGGTGTTGAACGCTGCTGTACGGACCACGTGAGCTTCCGCTCTCACTCCAGAGTGCTGTCGATGTACTTTATTTTACTTTTTTTTCCCTCTTAAATTAGTTGGTCCCTGGCCAGTATGGGGATCCAAACCCTTGACCTTGGTGTCATCAGCCCCACGCTCTAAGCAAGTGAGCTAATCGGCCAGCCCTGCTTTGTTTTACTTTATAAAACAATTGCCCCGAGCTTACTAATTTATTTGTTTGAATAGGAGATTTTTTATTGCACATTTTCTGAAATGCGACAGGGCAGTTATAATTTAAAAAATTGCTTTCCATGAAGAGTTAACATTCTCAGTTGTGGTTAAAACTGCTTTGGGGAGGGCTGGCCCGTGGCTCACTTGGGAGAGTGCGGTGCTGACAACACTAAGGCCATGGGTTCGGATCCCTGTATAGGGATGGCCGGTTGCTCACTGGGAGAGCGCGGTGCTGTCAACACCACGTCAAGGGTTAAGATCCCCTTACTGGTCATCTTTTAAAACAAAAAATTTGCTTTGGGGTTTCCCATGTTTCTAAAACATTATATTAGTCGATGCCATATACTTAATGGTAGCTGGTAAAGAAACATCTAGAAATATCAATTCACACATCAAATATTCAATAATTTTTTTCCTATAGTCTCATTCTGTCCCCTCATCCAGCCCCGTCTTTCCAGACACAACAGAACTTGACTCTCTTTCATGTGTACACTTGATTTAGCCTTTCAGAGCAGTCTGCCAGTTTTGTGATTGTGTTTACTTTTTTGAGTTTATTACAGGTGAGAATAAAATCACTACCCATAGTACTTATTTTGCTATAAATCACCCAGCAATGAAAGCGATGGGCTTTTAAAAACATTTAATTAAAAGAAATTAAATTCCTCTAATTAAGTTTAGGAAAAAAAATCCAAATGTTACAACACAATCTGCTTGCTTTTTAAAATTGTACCTCAGCAGCCACGTACTGAATATCATTAAAGTAAAACCTGAAACTCATGGATTTGAACCGTGACCCTGCAGATCTGTCATTAAGATTAGATACAGGTGAAAGAAGGAAATAAAGCAAACGAGACGTGCCTGGTCTTTACGCAGTGGCTAACTAACGCTCGCGCCTTTTTCTGTTACTTGTTTACTGTGATAAAACATTCATAACATAAAACGTGCCATCTTAAGCATTTTCTATTTCAGTGGCGTCTGGTACGTTCGCCTCGTTGTGTGACCGTCACCTCCATCCATCTCCAGAATATTTTCATCTTGCAAAACTGAGACTCTGTCCCCATTAAACACTAACTCTGCATCCCCAGCCCCTGGAAACCATCAGTCTGTTTTCTGTCTCTACAGTTTTGGTGCTTGGTACTCATGTGACTAGAATCACACAGTATTTGTCCTGCTCTGTCTGGCTTATCTCACCAAGTGTAAAGCCCTCGAGGTTCTTCCACGCTGTGGCGCGCATCGGGATTTCCCTCCTTTTTAAGGCTGCGTAATATTCCATGGCACAGATGGAGCACGTTGTGTTTGTCCATTCATTCGTGGGTGGACATTTTGGCTGCTTCCACGTTTGGCTGTTGTGAACAGTGCAATGCACATGGGTGTGTAAGTATCTCCTCGAGACCATGCCTCAGTTCTTTGGGGTGGAATTCCAGAAGAGAATTGCTGGGCCAAGTGCTAATTCAATGTTTAACTTTTTGGAGAACTGCCCATTTCCCACAGCAGCTGCATCATTTCACATTCCCACGAACCGTGCACAGGAGCCACCGTTTCTGCACATCCTGGCCAACACTTGCCTATTTTGATAATAGCCATCCTAATGGGTGTGAGGTGGTATATCCTTGTGGCGTTTACCTTTTTTTAATGCAAAAGGGGATGCTTGGTGTGAGGACAGTGGAGTCAGAATGGTCAGGTCCCTCACCTCATATCCGGCTGAGCATGACTGTGCCCGTCTGATGTAAATACATTAACTGCTCATGTGCGCGCAGGTGCTTCTTGGTATCTGACTCTGGTATAAAAGACAACAGCCCTGAGGGGCTGAGCTTGTGTCCGAATAAAGCAAGTCAACCTTTCCAGTGGTTCCCAGGATGTTTTTCCAACTACATGGCTTGCGACCTGCCTATGAGGGGTCTGTGACCCAGTCTGCACAATGGGTTTGAAGGGTCTGTGACCCAGCCTTACACTTGGATAAAAAATACAGTTTACCCCAAAAGATACAGAGACTGGAAATTAAATTTTCAAACCACATCTCATTCTGTCCCGGATCTCTTGTCTTCCCTCAGCCTCTTGCTTAACGTTTGACTCCTCCACCCCCTGAAGGTCGTTATTCCCAAACATGGCTTTGAGTCACCTTCCAGCTCCGCACATCTCCAGCAGATCTGAGGGGATGCGCGTGCCCGTGTTGCTTTCCACGCCATCCAGGGATTTGGGAGAAATGGGAGGAAGGGGCCATCACTGCTAAGGGTGGGTGGGCCTGTGAATAGTGCTTCAGGGGCAGGTGGAAACCTTTATGAGCCTGCAGATATCCCCAGGCCATGTCTGCTCCTCAGGCCCAGGCAGCTTTTCAGCAGAGCTGTGCACACCTGGGGACAGACCCACATCAACCGGTTAAGAAGTGTCTGCGGAACACTGAGGGCTGCGTCTGACCCGGGGAATGAGCCCTTCCCCTGAGACCTCCCAGTGAAGTCCGAATCAACCTCCCTCCCGGTGTCTTCAGAGAGGTGGATCCCAGGGCTGGCCCAGGGGCTGGTTTTGAGAGAACAGAGGTGACCCACTGTGGCCGATTTCAAGTCGACTCCCTCCTGCATCTGAACTTCTTTCAGAGCCCACGGTGGGAAGCGTGGCCTGTGCCGGGTGAGCGTCCAGCCTCTGTGGCATGTCCATGCTGAGCCCCTCGGAGACCGACATCGGGGTCTGATCCTCAGCCTACCCCCTCTCCAAGAAGAGCCCTGTATGGAGGCCTGATTGCCTGACTGCCCGGCAGCCATGGATTTTGATTTTAATTTTTAACTTTAACCTTGTGTCCACCAGCTGTGGTCACTGCTGCTAACAGGCCATCCAGGGATACTACATGCCCTGTAGATCAGGCTGGGCTGGGACACTGGCTGGACCCCATGCTGCTCCCCCAAATCGATGTTCTCTCTGGACACCCGGAGAGAGCTGAGCAGACACCATCAGTCCTGTTATTTGCCACATTCCTGACAGCCAGAAGCCGTGGTCTTTCTTTAGTGGCCTTGGAGCCCCGAGCCAAAGGCTAGATCTTGCTTCCCCACAAATGCTGCTGAGGAGCTATTTCTCGTCTCCTGGACACACCAGCGCTGGCTCCCACATCACAAGGACTGTGTTTAAGCAAACAGCTTGCTTCTGCCTGGGCTGGGGCCACCTCGGCCACAGCCGCCCACGTCTGATGACGCTGGGATGTGCTAATCCTCTTGAAGCCTCGCAGGCCACCTCCCCACACAGGACGCTGTCGACTTCCTGTAAGAAGGTGAGTGTCTGCGACCTTGGGCGGGGGCGCCTGCCCAGCACAGATGCAAGACGTGGCTGGATGGCTCTGGGTGTATGGTGGCCGTGGAGGTGGTGGCTGGGGTTCTAATCCCAGACCCACCGCCTGCCCACACATGGTCTGCTGTCTGCCAAGTAGCATAGTGGGGTTATCCTGTAGCTCATCTCTCCAAGGGGTCCCCCTTTTTCCCTTTGGAGGCTCGGGAGGTGTCCGGCTCTGTCTCATCCTATCACGACCACTCTGACCACGTGTGCCCCTGAAACGGGAGCCATGGAGCACGGGGGAAGCAGATCTCAGACCACCGTCATCCCCACAAAGACAGAAACAGGCTCTGGGGTTTTATTTATTTTTTTTTTTTTTATTTTTTATTTTTATTTTTTTATTTTTTAAATTTTATTTTGTCGATATACATTGTAGCTGATTAATGCTCCCCATCACCAAAACCTCCCTCCCTTCTCCCTCCCCCCCTCCCCCCCAACAATGTCCTTTCTGTTTGTTTGTTGTATCAACTTCAAATAATTGTGGTTGTTATATCATCTTCCTCCCCGCCCCCCGGTTTGTGTGTGTATGTGTGTATGTGTGTGTGTGAATTTATATATTAATTTTTAGCTCCCTCCAATAAGTGAGAACATGTGGTATTTCTCTTTCTGTGCCTGACTTGTTTCACTTAATATAATTCTCTCAAGGTCCATCCATGTTGTTGCAAATGGCAGTATTTCATTCGTTTTTATAGCTGAGTAGTATTCCATTGTGTAGATGTACCACATTTTCCGTATCCACTCATCTGATGATGGGCATTTGGGCTGGTTCCAACTCTTGGCTATTGTAAAGAGTGCTGCGATGAACATTGGGGAACAGGTATACCTTCGACTTGATGATTTCCATTCCTCTGGGTATATTCCCAACAGTGGGATGGCTGGGTCGTATGGTAGATCTATTTGCAATTGTTTAAGGAACCTCCATACCATTTTCCATAGAGGCTGCACCATTTTGCAGTCCCACCAACAATGTATGAGAGTTCCTTTTTCTCCGCAGCCTCGCCAGCATTTATCGTTCATAGTCTTTTGGATTTTAGCCATCCTAACTGGGGTTAGATGGTATCTCAATGTGGTTTTGATTTGCATTTCCCGGATGCTGAGTGATGTTGAGCATTTTTTCATATGTCTGTTGGCCATTTGTATATCTTCCTTAGAGAAATGCCTACTTAGCTCTTTTGCCCATTTTTTAATTGGGTTGCTTGTTTTCTTCTTGTAAAGTTGTTTGAGTTCCTTATATATTCTGGATATTAATCCTTTGTCAGATGTATATTTTGCAAATATTTTCTCCCACTCTGTTGGTTGTCTTTTAACTCTTTTAATTGTTTCTTTTGCTGTGCAGAAGCTTTTTAGTTTGATATAATCCCATTTGTTTATTTTTCCTTTGGTTGCCCGTGCTTTTGGGGTCGTATTCATGAAGTCTGTGCCCAGTCCTATTTCCTGAAGTGTTTCCCCTATGTTTTCTTTAAGAAGTTTTATTGTCTCAGGGTGTATATTTAAATCCTTAATCCATTTTGAGTTGATTTTAGTATACGGTGAGAGGTATGGATCTAGTTTCATTCTCCTGCATATCGATATCCAGTTATCCCAGCACCACTTGCTGAAGAGGCAGTCCCTTCCCCAGTGAATAGGTTTGGTGCCTTTGTCAAAGATCAGATGGCAGTAAGTGTGTGGGTTGATTTCTGGATTCTCTATTCTATTCCATTGGTCCGTGTGTCTGTTTTTATGCCAGTACCATACTGTTTTGGTTATTATAGCTTTGTAGTATAGCTTAAAGTCGGGTAGTGTTATGCCTCCAGCTTTATTTTTTTTGCTGAGCATTGCTTTGGCTATTCGTGGTCTTTTATTGTTCCATATAAATGTCTGAATAGTTTTTTCCATTTCTGAGAAAAATGTCTTTGGAATTTTGATGGGGATTGCATTGAATTTGTATATCACTTTGGGTAGTATGGACATTTTCACTATGTTGATTCTTCCAATCCAAGAGCATGGAATATCTTTCCATCTTCTTGTATCCTCTCTAATTTCTCTCAGCAGTGGTTTGTAGTTCTCATTATAGAGATTTTTCACCTCCTTGGTTAACTCAATTCCTAAGTATTTTATTTTTTTGGTGGCTATTGTAAATGGGCAGGCTTTCTTGATTTCTCCTTCTGCATGTTCACTATTGGAGAAAAGAAATGCTACTGATTTTTGTGTGTTGATTTTGTATCCTGCTACTGTGCTGAAATCATTTATCAATTCCAACAGTTTTTTTGTAGAGGTTTTAGGCTGTTCGATATATAGGATCATGTCATCTGCAAACAGGGACAGTTTGACTTCATCTTTTCCAATCTGGATGCCCTTTATTTCCTTCTCTTCTCTGATTGCTCTGGCTAGTACTTCCAACACTATGTTGAATAGGAGTGGTGAGAGTGGGCATCCTTGTCTAGTGCCTGTTCTTAAAGGAAAAGCTTTCAGCTTTTCCCCATTCAGGATGATATTGGCAGTGGGTTTGTCATATATGGCTTTAATTATGTTGAGATACTTTCCCTCTATACCTAACTTATAGAGGGTCTTTGTCATGAATGAGTGCTGAACTTTATCAAATGCTTTTTCAGCATCTATAGAGATGATCATATGGTCCTTGTGTTTGAGTTTATTAATATGGTGTATCACATTTATTGATTTGCGTATGTTGAACCAACCTTGCATCCCTGGGATGAATCCCACTTGATCGTGATGAATAATTTTTCGTATGTGTTGCTGTATTCTGTTTGCTAGTATTTTAGTGAGGATTTTTGCATCTATATTCATCAAGGATATCGGCCTGTAGTTTTCTTTTTTGGTTATATCTTTACCTGGTTTTGGTATCAGGATGATGTTTGCTTCATAGAATGAGTTTGGGAGATTTGCGTCCGTTTCAATCTTTTGGAATAGTTTGTAAAGAATCGGTGTCAATTCCTCTTTGAATGTTTGGTAAAATTCTGCTGTGAATCCATCTGGTCCTGGGCTTTTCTTTGTTGGGAGCCTTCTGATAACAGCTTCAATCTCCTTTATTGTTATTGGTCTGTTCAGATTTTCTACGTCTTCACGGTTCAGTTTTGGGAGCTTGTGTGTGTCCAGAAATTTATCCATTTCCTCCAGATTTTCAAATTTGTTGGCGTACAGTTGTTTATAGTAGTCTCGAATGATTCCTTGTATTTCAGATGAATCAGTTGTAATATCGCCTTTTTCATTTCTAATTTTTGTTATTTGAGTCTTCTCTCTTCTTTTTTTTGTTAGCCATGCTAATGGTTTGTCAATTTTATTTATCTTTTCAAAAAACCAACTTTTTGATTCGTTGATCTTTTGAATTGTTTTTTGGTTTTCAATTTCATTCAGTTCTGCTCTGATCTTAATGATTTCTTTCCGTCTGCTAACTTTAGGATTGGATTGTTCTTGTTTTTCTAGTTCTTTAAGGTGAAGTGTTAGGTTGTTCACTTGCCATCTTTCCATTCTTCTGAAGTGAGCATTTAATGCAATAAATTTTCCCCTCAATACTGCTTTTGCAGTATCCCACAGGTTTTGGTATGATGTATCATTGTTTTCATTAGTTTCAATAAACTTTTTGATTTCCTGCTTGATTTCTTCTTGGACCCATATGTCATTAAGTAGAATGCTGTTTAATTTCCATGTGTTTGTATAGTTTCCAGAGTTTCATTTGTTATTAATTTCTAGTTTTAATCCATTGTGGTCTGAGAAGATACATGGGATAATTCCAATTTTTTTGAATTTACTGAGACTTGATTTGTGACCTAATATGTGATCTATCCTGGAGAATGATCCATGTGCTGATGAGAAGAATGAATATTCTGAGGTTGTTGGGTGGAATGTTCTGTAGATATCTGCCAATTCCAATTGGTCTAGCGTCTTGTTTAGATCTTGAGTTTCTCTACTGATTCTTTGCCTAGATGATCTGTCTAATATTGACAGTGGGGTGTTCAGGTCCCCTGCTATTATGGTATTAGTGTCTATTTCCTTCTTTAGGTCTAATAGAGTTTGTTTTATAAATCTGGCTGCTCCAACATTGGGTGCGTACATATTTATGATTGTTATGTCTTCTTGATGGATCAGTCCTTTTATCATTAAGTAGTGTCCCTCATTGTCTCTTTTTATGGTTTTTAGTTTAAAGTCTATTTTGTCAGATATAAGAATAGCCACTCCAGCTCGTTTTTCTTTTCTGTTTGCATGGTAAATCTTTTTCCATCCTTTCACTCTTAGTCTGTGTGAATCTTTATGGGTGAGGTGGGTCTCTTGTAGGCAGCATATAGTTGGGTCCTGCTTTTTGATCCAGTCAGCCAGTCTGTGTCTTTTAATTGGGGAATTTAAGCCTTTAACATTAAGAGTTGTTATTGAAAGGTGTTGATTTATTCCTAGCATTTTATTGGTTGTTTGGTTGTCTTAGGTGTCTTTTGTTCCTTGCTTTCTGATTTACTGTTTGGTTTCTTTGTTTGTTGGTTCCTTAGGTTGTAGATAGTGTTTTTGTTAGCTTGTTTTCTCTTCATGAATGCCATTTTTATTGTACTAGCGGGTTTAGATTTTTCTTAGGTTTTTATGGCAGTGGTAGTTATTTTTCAGGAACCAAACCCAGTACTCCCTTGAGGATTTCTTGTAAGGGTGGTCTTGTGGTAGTGAACTCCCGCAGTTTTTGTTTGTCTGAGAAATATACTATTTGCCCCTCATTTCGGAAGGATAGCCTTGCAGGGTAGAGTATTCTTGGCTGGCAATCTTTGTCTTTTAGTATTTTGAAAATATCATCCCATTCCTTTCTAGCTTTTAGGGTTTGTGATGAAAAGTCTGATGTTAACCTGATTGGGGCTCCCTTATAGGTGATTTGACGCTTCTCTCTTGCAGCTTTTAAGATTCTCTCTTTGTCTCTGAGTTTTGCCAATTTGACTATGACATGTCTTGGAGAAGGCCTTTTTGGGTTGAATACGTTTGGAGATAGTTGAGCTTCCTGGATCTGAAGATCTGTGATTTTTCCTATACCTGGGAAGTTTTCTGCCACTATTTTTTTGAATATGTTTTCAATGGAATCTCCATTTTCCTCCCCTTCTGGAATACCCATGACTCGGATATTTGAGCGCTTGAGGTTGTCTGATATCTCTCTCAGATTTTCTTCCATGTCCTTGATTCTTTTTTCTTTCTTTTTGTCTGCTTGTGTTATTTCAAACAGCCCATCTTCAAGTTCAGAGGTTCTCTCTTCAACTTCGACAAGCCTGCTGGTTAAACTCTCCGTTGTGTTTTTTATTTCGCTGAATAACTTCTTCAGTTCAGCAAGTTCTGCTACATTTTTTTTCAGGACATTGATTTCCTTGTATATTTCCTCTTTCAGATCCTGTATACTTTTCCTCATTTCATCATGATGTCTAGCTGAGTTTTCTTGTATCTCATTCAGTTTCCTTAGAATTATCACTCGAAATTCCTTGTCAGTTATTTCAAGGGCTTCTTGTTCTATAGGATCTAGAGTATGAGATTTATTAACTTTTGTTGGTGTACTTTCTTGATTTTTTGTATTTCTGGTGTCTTTTTTTTGGTGTTTATTCATTGTTGCAGGGGGTTTCACAGTCCACCGGTTTAAGACTAATGGCTAACTAGGATGTTGCTGTGGTTGCCAATTTGGTATGGCTCCCGCTGTGACTGCTCAGTTGGCCTCTAGTGTCTTGTGTGTGTGGTTGCCTCGGGTCTTGGGCTTCTCCGGGGATCCACCTTTCTGGTCAGCTTGTACTCTGCTGGGCTGGTGGATCACGTACCACAGGGTGTGTGATCTCTGTTGAGCTTTCACTTTCTGTACAGGACTTCTCCCCGTTCCGTGTGCTCTGGCCCAGGCTGTTAGATCGTGCAGTGGCGACCCCACCGGGTGTGTGGTTTCTGTCGAGACTCCGCCTCCCTGGCCGCACGTCTCCCCCCTCTGTGCACACTGTGCTGGGCTGGGGCGTGTCTTCTGCACCCCTCGTCTATCAGCTGGGCCTTCAAGACCCTGCTCAGCACCGCCTCGCCCAGGAAGTCTACCAGGTTTCTGCTAGGCACAGACGACCGGTCTCTCTGGGTGCCTTTGTAGCACTGTGTAGATCTTTCTCGGGTCTTGTTCACCTTTGTATCCCCCTGGTATAAACCGAGTCTAGTGCCCGCCTGCAGCCTGCTCTCCGGCAGGTTCAAGCGGACCTGGGAACTCTCCTACCACACACTATTCCCAACCAGAAATTCGTTAGGCTTTTTTCCAAACTGGTGGTCGCAGAGATGGTATCTGCCTCCCAGTAACAGGAAGTTTACCAGGGCGGAGTCCAGGGTGTGGTGGAGTGACAGTTGGTCCGCCCGTACTTCCTAGCCCTCCCAAAACTGGTCGGGACGCCCCACACCCCCAGTCCTGCCAGAGAACCGCGGAGGGAGTGGGAGAGGAGGTCGGCCCGCAGGGTCCGGAAAGCCCCGCGCCAGGCCAAGCAAATGGGCTCAGTGATGGCCGAGCAGGGCGGAGCTGCCCGCACCTGGGAAAAAGGAGGCAGCACCGGGGCAGTGAGTGGCCTGGTGGTGCAGGCGGAAGCCGCATGGGCATTCACCCCCCGAACAGAGCTGTGCCAGGGATCACTCACAGTGCTGTGCCAGGTCGGGCGCTCGCTCTGTCTCTGGTTTGTTGCCTTCCGTGTTCTCGGCGCTGCCGCCTCGGGCTGTTCAGTCACGGCGCCGCTCGGGCGCTCCCAGGAATCTTCTTTAATGCCGGCCTGAAACCTCGAATCCTGAATAGGGCAGCTGGCCGCCTTCAGTGCGGCCCCAGCCTCCGGGATCCTGGCTGCATCCACAGCAGCCCTGGCGCCGTGTTCCCTGTTTCAAGACTCACTTTTGCAGCTAAGAATCAGTTCTTTTCCTGCTCCACACTTCAAAGCTGTTGCCTGTAAATGAGGCAGCCTCTCCTGCCGGGGGCAAAGTGGCGTTGAGCCCCCACGACCGGCCAGCAGCAGCAGTCCTCCCTTAAGAGATGGCGAGAGGAAGGTCCACAAGTTTCCCGGCTGCCTGAGGCCCAGTGGCCACCTTTTCCACCTCAGCTACTCCGCGCCAGCCGCCGCAGCCGCCGCCATCTTGAAACTCCTCTCTGGGGTTTTAAAAATAACAAGGTGCTCCTTTGTGACTGCAGACAATCCAGACAGGCTCCTCGTAGAAAATCCCTTACGGGAAAACAACAACGGAACAAAGCCAGAAATTGGAGAGAATCATGAAAAACGTAAAGGTGAAAATAACCCCGGTGTCTGGAGATAGCGGGACTGTACAAGTGCTCTCTGGGGTGCCTCCTGGTCTTTGGCTAAGCAGCGACACCGTCAGCTACAAGTAGTTTTATAAACGGGGATGTCACCCTATTTACAGGATGTGCTTTTATATCCAGATTTTTTCCACTTAAATTGTGTGATGAGCATTTCCCTTTCCTGCAGAACTCGATGGAAACAGTTTTTCTTTTTCAAGTTAAAAATCATCATTCATGATGTGGCCGTTCAGAAGTTGAATTCAACCATTTTCCTGGTGTTGGATGTTTCCAAATTCAACACTATAAATTACGCTGTGTAGTGAGGAGATGCCCAGGCCTGACTCTTTGGGCACAGCTCTGGCTTATGACTTTGGGATCAATTCCTGGAAGGAAGTCAAGGGGGAAACTTTTTACAGTCTTTGGTCCTCAGCACCCGACTCGTCACCCAGAAGGGTTCAGCCTGTGGCCGCCCCAGAGACCGTAACAGTGAGTCCTCCTCTGTTACTGCTTCCTTGATGCCGACTCCATAACTGAAAACGGGCTTTCTATTAGATTCCCGGGACCGCTGTAACAGATGACCACGAGGTGGGGCTTCACACAACAGGACTGTGTCCTCTCCCAGCTCTGGAGGCAGAAGTCTGAGGTCCAGGTGTGGCAGGGCCATGTTCCCTCCACAGGCTCCAGGGGAGGGTCGTTCTTGCCTCTTCCAGCTCCTGGTGGCTCCAGGTGTCCCTGGGCTTGTGGCCGCATCACTCCAGTCTCTGCCTCCATCTTCACGTGGCTTCTCCTCTGTGTCTGTGTCTCCTCCTCTGTCTCTTCTAAGGACACTATCATTGGATTTAGGGCCCACCCTAAATTTAGGATGATGTCATCTCGAGATCTTTAGCTTAATTACATCTGCAAAGACCCTGTTTCTGAATAAGGCTTTATAGACAGGTACCAGGGTTTAGGATGTCAACACATCATTTTGGGGAACAGAACCCAACTCACAACAGGTTCTCTGTGTGGCTTTACTTTACATTTTTTGAGGGACCACCAGTGGGGTTAAGCTGTTCCTCTATGTTTTTGGTGTGTTGTATTTTTTCCCTTGCAATGTCCATAGGAATCTTTCTCTGTCTTTTTTCTTTTGCTACCACACGTGGCTCTTTTATATACTGATCACAAACAGCTTTGGTAAAAAGTTTCCCTACTTTTTTATTTGCCTTGTGATTTTATGGACATCTGGGCATCTGGAAATTTGGTGTCATCAAATTTACCAAACCGTGAGTCATGCCTTCTGCATTTCGAAGGCTTTCCCTGTGTGGGAAGCTCAGAAACATTCTTGTGGGTTTTCTTGGAGTTGTTTTTATGCTCTCATGTTGTCTTGGAGCCCTTCATTCACACACATTCACTCTGCTGTCTTTTGTGGGGTGAGTCTGTAGCCGATGCTTTTGCCCTAAGTAGCGATGTGGCTGAGACGTTTGCTGAGTATCCGTCCCTCTGCCATGGGTTGGCGCAAACCCGGTCACTAGGTGTCAGTCTTCAGGTTGAGTTACCTTTCTCAAAGCTACCCCGTCTCTGAGTTTTTCTTGTCATGTTGCACAGTGCATGGGCCTGGGCTTGGGGTCTCTCGAGGGGCAGCTGGAGACGGTCTGGGGAGACAGAGGCCCCTCCTGCTGTGCCCAGGCTGGGGCTCCTGAGCCAGTGGCCCGAGGGGACAACCTTCGCTCTGCAGACTCTCATAACACCTGCCCGCCCTGCCTCCCTCCTCCCCTGGTTCTCAGGACCTTTCAGACCTCCCGGGCCTGCTGGGGGGATCCCGATGAACTCGTTGGGGCAAGGGCGTTCATTGCCAGCCCCTGTGAAATGTGTTTCGCCCCCAGACAAAACGATTGTTTTGACAGCTGCCTTTCATTTCTCACCCTGAAGAAGAAAGCAGGGCGTTTCGGGCACCTGTGGCCTGTTTGGGGTGAGAAGTATTTCTGAATGTGGGTGGGAGGGTGGGGGTGTTCCTGGTGTCCCCTGAGCCACACCATGTAGGTGGCTGCTGGCTCTGACCTGCGGGCCCCGGATCTGGTGAAAGATTTACCATGTGCATGGCCTTGGAGTCAGGAAAGGAAAATGCAGGTTGGAAGTGGTTCTGGCATAAGGACGGGTCCCTGGGGAATCATCCCATAAAATTCTTCTTTCAATAGCCCTCCCACCCCAGCCAAGTTCAGCTTAGTAAATGTTTCTTGAGTGTTCGCTGTAGCCCAGGAGTTCTGCCTAGTGCTAGGTGTACGATGGGGCATGAGTGAGACTTGGTGCCTCTAGTGCAGGAGAGAGACCAGAAATGAGCAAAGAAAATCATATATAACTGCTGCTTGTGGTGAGTTGTCTGGGGTGGAGTGAGCGCATGGGTTGTTGTGCTGGGGTGGAGCAAAGGTGTCCATTTAGGCGGTTGTGAGGCATCCTTGAAGGGGTGATGATATTTAGGCCCGAGGAAGAGCCAGCCATGTGCAGGGAAAAGCAATCCAGGCAGAGGGATCAGCATGTGCAAAGACTCTGAGCTGAGGGTGCATTCTGAGAACTGAAAGCCAGTCAGGCAGGTTGGGAGAACCATGGAATTAATTCCATCCTCAGGAGTCGTTCTCAACCATGGGCTGTCGGCAGGGGTTATAAGTACCCTGTGCCCTGGGTCTTCAGAGGGTTGGCTCTGAGATGTGGCTTCTCCCCAAGTCCCCCGTGTGGCTAACTCCAGGTGCCCCAGTGGAACTGTCTGCATAACACACCCTTCAGTGACCTCTGTATTAGTCAGGGTTCTCCAGAGAAGTAGAACCAATTGCATATATAAAAAGATATTTATTACGGGAATTGGCTCAGTGATTATGGAGGCTGAGAAGTCCCACAATCTGCCATTTGCAAGCTGTAGACCCAGGGAAGACTGTAGTGTAATTCAGTCCGAGTCTGAAGGGCTGAGAACCAGGAGCTCCAATGCCCCAGGGCAGGTGAAGACAAACGTCCCAGCTTAGGGGAGAGAATGAATTACCCTTGCTCTGACTTTTTGTTTTATCTGGGCCTCTGACAGTTGGGTGAGGCCCACGCACATTGGTGAGAGTGAATCTTCTTTATTCAGTCTACTGACTCCAACACGAATCTCTTCCAGAAACACCTTCCCAAACACATCCTGAAATAATGTTTGACCAGCTACCTGGGCACCCTTAGCCCAGTCACAGATAGAATGAGGCAGCACAAGTCATTTTCTTTCCTGTCTCGCATTCCAGGGAGAGATGGCAAGTGTGGTCCGCGTGGGATGTATTTTGAGTGTAGGGATGGACGTATTGTGGACGTGGCCATGGCCACGCTTGCCGGCAGTTTGGGTGTGGGTTGTAAGGGAGGAGAGAGCGCACAGGGCTGACTTCCGCTGGGGTCTCAGCTTGAGCATCGAGGGGTGAAGGTGATGCTATTCTTTTTTGGGGAGTGGGGGAAGAGACTTTAAGATGGGGAAGGGCACGACTGTTCTAATTCAGCGTGAGATGCCTGCCACACATCCGTGAATGGAGGTAGAGCCGCACGCTGGGTACATAACTCGGGAGCTTGGGGTAGAGATTTCATCTGGAGAATGTTCAGAGTGATGAACAGGTCGATTTTTAAGACATGCTAGTGGCAAGGTTAACTGTTTAAAAAACAACACTTTATGGGGATATTATTCATAGACCATAAAATTCACCTTTCACAGCGTATGGTTCAGTGTGGTAGTACATGTGCAGAGTTGTGAAACCATCAGCCACAACTAATTCCAGAACATTCCCAAAGCCCCCCAGAGAATCCCACAGCCGTTACCTGCCACTCCCTGTTTAAATTTGCTATTAGTGCTGTAAGAAATTACCACAGACTCAGTGGCTTAAAGTAATCCAAATGTATTCTCTTGCAGTTCTGGAGGGCCTGCAACTACTAATCCACTTTCTGTCTCTGTGGACTTGCCTGTTCTGGACAGTTCATAAAAGTGGAATGGTACAATACATGTTCTTTTGTGTCTGACCTTTCTCACCGAGTGTGATGTGTTCAAGGTCCGTCCACGTTGCAGTGTGAATCATAACTTCATTCCTTTTCATGGCTGCATAATATTCCACAATATGGATTGACCATATCTGTCTACCTATTCACCTGTGGACAGACATTTGGGTTGTTTCTGCCTTTGGCTATTGTGAGTACTGCTGCTGTGAACATTCGTGTACAGGTTTTTGTGTGGACAGGTGTTTTCAGTTCTCCCGGGCACACGCCTGGGAGTGTAACTGCTGCGTCCCTCTAGGGGTAACGTTTTGAGGAGCTGCTGAGCTTCTTCCCAAGTTGTGCCCCATTTTGCATTCCTGCCCACATGGGTGGTGCTCTGGCTCCCCCACACCCTCAGCCAGCACTTGCACCTCCTGTCTTTTCACATGCATGGTTTTGAAGTCTGCAGGGAGACTAGAGAGGAAGGCAGAGCTCGAGCCCCCGAAACTCCACAGTGGGGAGTTTGTAGAGGAGGTTGTGCAGTGGGTCAGATAAAGAGTGCTCGTGAGGAGGTGGCGGTCGGCTGTGCACAATGTGCCCAAGGCTGGGCAGCATGAGGACGGGAAAGTGAACTTCCAATGTGGACCCACGGAGGTCACAGTGTCGGATGCGGAGTAGAGAGAAGGGGCAGGCGACGGGAGATGAGGAAGGAGGGGGGAAAGAGAGGGAGGTGGATGGGACGTCCTTCGGTTTCTGCCTAGAATCCTCCAGCCCTGGAGGTTGGATTTCCCCAGGCTCCTGGATTTCCTGTCCCCTCCCTCCCAGGAGCTGAGCCTGACTGAAGCCCTCTTCCAGTCACTCTGTCAGGGGTACAGAGGCCAGCAGTCCCCGATGGGGTGTCCCCCTGTGTGCAAAGAAACCCCTAATCCTGCTGGCTGGCTGTGGCCCTGCCTTCTCGGTGGCCCCCAGCAGCTCCAGACAGCAGAGGTCTCAGGTCTCTGTTTCTGCCAGCACCCACCACGGGCCACACTGGGCTCCTCACCACGGGAGACTAGGCTCTTCCAAACACTTTCTAATCAGGGGTACAGTGCTGAGGCCACCTCCACTCCTCCCACCCCCGCCATGAGTGTTCCTGGGCCCCTCTCTGCTGTCCCTGGCCTCCATCCCCAGGACGGTCTGGTAGGTAAAGTGAGGCACACAAGGTGTAGGAAACTCAGGAGCAGCAGCCTGTTGTCAGCTTGGGGTGTCTTGATAGTGCTCTGGTGCCCAGAAAGCCACCAAGTGTCCTGTGATCCCAGCAATGGAAAAGCTCTGCAGGAAAACATCCCCTGGGTCGGAAAGATGGCATCTTTGGGGTGGGGGATGGCTTTGCCATCTGGGTGTGGAGCTGCCGTTCACTGGATGCCTGAGAAGCTCTCGGAGAGGTGGGGAGGAGGCCAGCAGCACAGGGTTTAGCCAGAGTTGAGCAAAGGCACCGTGCGAGGGCTGTGCATGTGGACAGCCACCACACACCCGGGCACAAGGCAATCCCACGGCAGAGAAGGGATGAGCGTGGCAGTCCCTCCGTAAGTTAACGTGTTGTCACCCTACGGTCCTGCAACCCACTCCTAGGGATGTACCCAAGAAAAATGGCTGCAGGTGTTAATGAAAACGTGTGCACCCAGGTCCACAGCCGCAGTGTTCATACAGCTGGAAGGCGGAAACCTCCTGTACCAGCCAGGGCTCTCCAGAGAGACAGACCAACAGGATATGTTATAAATATACAGGAGGGGACTCAGGGGAACTGGCTCACGTGATTGGGTAGGCCAGAGTCCCACGACAGGCTGTTGGCAAACTGGAGCCCTAGAACCAGGAAAGCCGAGGTGTCCCTGTTATAAGTCCTGGAACCCAAAGCTGAAGAGTCTTGAGCTCTGATGTCCACACACAGGAGAGCAGAGTGTACCCCAGCTCCAGCAGATAAAGAGTCTCCATTTTTCTCCATTTTTTATTCTCTTGGGGCCCCAGTGGATTAGATGGTTCCTGCCTATATTGAGGATGGATCTTTCCCACCACCCAGTCCACTCAGGCTCACATGCTAGTCTGTTCTGGAAACACCCTCATGGGCACATGTAGAAAGATAGCTTTACCAGGCTTCTAGGTGTCCCTTAATCTGATCAAGTTGAGGCCTAGAATTAACCTTCATAACACCCAAAGGTCCATCAGCAGACGGATGGATAAACACAATGTGGTCCATCCACACAGTGGAATATTACACAGCCATGAAAAGGAACGAGGCTCTGACACCTGCTGCAACGTGGATGAACCTTGAACACATGACGCTCAGTGACAGATGCCAGACACAAATGGCCACACAGTGTGTGATCCCATTTATATGACACATGCAGAACAGACAAGTCCACAGAGACAAAGCAGATTAGTGGCTGTCAGGGTCTGGGGAGGGGGCATGGGGAGGGACTGCTGATGGGTGTGGGGTCTCCTTATGGGGTGAGAAACTGTTCCAGAACCAGTAGGGGTGGCGTTTGCACAACACGGTGAACACACAAAATGTCCCTGAATTGTTCACTCTGAAGTGGTGATTTTCATGTCATGTGAATTTTTCATTGATGACACAAAAAGATTTGAAAGAGCAGAAGCTCTAGAACCCAATACTGAAAGGACCAGACCTCGCCAACAAGTGACTGTGACTCCCAGAAAACGGGCAAATGCCTCCCGGTTGGTTTCTGTACAACCTGTAATGCAACAGGCCCGGGTGACAGTGGGGCCTCTGAGCTGTGGCGCTCCCGTGGAAAGTGCTCCTGGTGTCTTCCAGCATCCTCCCACCCAGCAGGTGTCGTGTGAACAGCGCAGGAGGGAGAGTGACGCTTGTGCAAAGCCTCAGGACCTGCCCATCATCACCACTGGTTAAGGTTTTACATTCTTGTTGTCAGCAGAAACTGCCCCCCTCACCCAGATGCTAGAAAGGTGGGTGCCCAGAATGTGGTTCTGTCTCAGAGGAACATCCCAGCCGACCGCAGAGGTTTCTCTGGTGCAGGGGACACCAGGACCCCAAAGGGTCCAGTCGGCCAAGGCCATGGCTTATGCCCAGAGTTGGAGCAGGGCCGGCTCAGGGCAGGCGCAGGGAGCGTTCGCCCGGAGGATGGATGCCCAGGAACCCTCCCTCCCGCCTTCCCTCAGATCTCCCTGTTGGGTGGGGAAGTTGACCTGGGACCCTCAGGGCCACGTGTGAGGAGCCGTGGTCTGGGCAGGGGGTGAGGGAGCAGGACAGGTCAGAGCAGGGCAGGACTGAGGAGCAGGGATGGGACTGGGAGTGCAGGGTGGGGTGGAGGCAGGACATGGCCGGGAGAGGGAACAGCATGGGCAAAACTGTGGTGCCGGGGAGACTTGGAGTCTTGGGGCAGCAGGAACAGAGCCGTGGCCGGCCACGGGGGCGTGGGGCCTCCGCTGCCAGCGCATCCTCGAAGACTTTGACCTGATGATGCAGTGTCTGGGGGCACCGAGTCCAGAGCCCAGCTGTCTGCTCTTCGATCCCAGCTCTGCCACATGCCGGCTGTGTGACCTGGGGCAGCTGTCTCAACCTCTCTGTTCCCCGGTTCCCCCATCTGTAAAATGGTGACAGTGACAAGACCCACATGGGGTAGAACCTCCATCAATCAGCTACAGTTTGCTAATATTGCTTTAGACCCGCAGAAAAGGACCACAGTGACGTGCAAACCTCCAGAATGGCTGGAGAACAGGGGAGGGCCAGGGAGGTGTGAGGTGGGCCCTGCAGTGTTTCAGGATCTTGTGGCCTGAGGTTTCCGTCTGTCTGTGAAGCATGGACACATTTCCCAGGCTGTGTGACATCGCTCACCTGCGGTGCATATTCTTTATGCCTCATTTTCTGTTATGAAGAATTTCAACCGTACAGAAAAGTTGGAGGACAGGATGACGATGTCTCGCCTACACACCACGGTGTCCGTGTGTGTGTGCACGTGTCACTCTGCTAGAGCTGCAACAGACCACCAACGGGGCTTAAAACAAGGCATTACTCTCTCCCAGCTCTGGAGGCAGGAGTCTGAGGTCCAGGTGTGGCAGGGCCGTGCTCCCTCCAGAGTCTGCAGGGGAGGCTCCTTCCTGCCTCTTCCAGCTCCTGGTGGCTCCAGGCGTCCCTGGGCTTGTGGCCACATCACTCCAGTCTCTGCCTCTGTCTTCAAGTGGCTTCTCTGTGTCTGTCTCTTCTGTCTCTTGTGAGGACACTGTCACTGGATTTAGGGCCACCCTAGTCCAGGATGGTCTCATTTTAACTTGATTATATCTGCAAAGGCTTTATTTCCAAATAAGCTCCTATTCACAGCTACTGGGAGATAGGGCTTCAACGTATCTTTTTTGGGGGACACAATTCAACCTGTAATTCATTCATTAACTCTCTCTGTATGTGTGTATACACCCCCCCCACATACATATGCACACAGATTATTTGTATATACAAAGGACTTCAAAAAGTTAGTGGAAAAACACAATTGGAAGATAATACAAATCTTTCCATGAACTTTTTGAAGTACCCTTGTACGCGTACACGTATCTGTGTGTGTATATATATATATATATTTTTTTCCTGAACCATTTGAAAGTGATTTCAATGGCTCAGAACACTTCAGTGTGCAGCTCTTAATAATTATACTACACCTATGAAAATCAGTGATTCCCTAAACACAGAATACGCAGTCCAGATCCCAGTTTCCGCAATCATCTCCCAAATGCATAACACATGTAAAACCACAACAGATGCTCGGTTGTTTTTCTCCCCAAACAGGTTCACATGGAGGCTGTGGCGAAGCCTCACAGGGTCCTGGGTCACCTTCTGTGGTGGGTGGAGAAAGTCTCATCCCAGCCCAGCTCAGAATCTGGGGGTGGGAAGAGCCCCACCGGTGACAGAAGAGCCACGCCAGCTGCAGAATAGCCACGTGAGTGTCAGGAGAGCCTCACTGGTGACAGAAGAGCCACGCCGGTGACAGGAGAGCGCAGAGCCTGAAGTGTTTGTCATTGCTGTCCCCCGCACTGCCACATGGCTGCAGTGTAGCCTGTGGAAAGGCGTTGACTTCCAAGGCTTTTGCAGAGTTTTGAAATACTTACTCCTTTGCCGTGGTTTTCCCCCCCTGCTGACCAGTGGGCCCCTTCCCCACCTCCCTTGTTTTGATGAGGCGAATGTTTTGCTTTTTAAATTCATCCCAAATCACCACCCACCCCACGCACCCTCCCCCAACTCCTAACCCAGTCCATTTTAGGCGGTTTTACCACCTAACTCAGAACTGATGTTGAAAACCCTGCAGGCTCTTCTTAATAAAACCATTACTTCAACTGCATTTCTGACTTTTCCCCTAGAAAACAAGAGGTATCTGGATGTAACGATAATCCGGCATATTAGATTAAAATCAATGGACAGACACACGGCTTCCATTTGTTTTTCAGTGTTTCCTTAACTGCACAAACTTCTCCTGCAGCCAAAGGTTCCAATTAAGAAAACAGCATTGATAACCCAGGTGTATAATTACCAAGAAGACGCCAAGCAAGTGTCTTGGGGCCTCCGGACATGTCAGGGCGGCCTAATGTATCTTTGTGGTTCTCCAAGCTGGACTCGGGCCGGCTCCCGTGCACACGCACCACCGTTTTTGCAAGAAGTCACTGCTGTGTTGGTTTCTGAGACTCCACCTCCCACGCAAGCTTTGACACCGAAAGACAGTGCCAGCTTGTCAGTGTTTTCCCAAAAACCTTTTTTCTTTGGTAGAAATTAAATAGCCACAAAAGCCCACAACAGGGTTCTTATTTGTGGGCACAGAAGGGTACCCTAATGCCCATGTGAATTGTTCCCAGTAGCTATCCAGTTTTCTTCTAATTTCTAAGATAGTTGCATGCTGTGGAACATTCTGGAAATTGGATGTGCCTTTGCTATTTTTGTGAAGGATGCTGAGAGGCCGTGGAAGTCCCCAGGCCTGTCTCGACAGATGCACGGTGTTCAGACCCCACTGGAGCAGACCGGGAGGGCTCCCCGGGCTGTGAGAGCCGATCCCAGCTGTGCACGGGGTAGCCTGACCGTCAGGCATCCGATCACCGCCAGCTCTGCAAAGGACAGGCTCGTCCTTGGTGGGGATGGTGGCCTCCTGCCGCCGTTTCAACACCGGCCTCTGCGTAGCTAGTCCAGCCCCTCAGAGAAGACCCCCGTGCCCTTCCTCTCCCATCCTATCCCGCGTGCAGCAGCCCCTTCCTGCTACTGGCGGGTCCTCGAGCCGCGCTGCAAACACACCGGCTACAGCAGCTCCTGGGTTTTCATTTGAGGTGAGGGAACGTGATCACGAGGAGTTCAAGCAACTCCTGGCAAACTTGCCAAGGTAAACCGGGGCCGCATGGGGGTGACAGGGAGCCATTGTGCAGAGACGCCAAGACGGCCCAATGTGCTGGGGGCTGAGGACAAAGAGGAGCTGCCCACCCCCGGCTCCCGGCCTGGGGGGAGGGGGATCGCCAGACATTTTGTGCATGAAACGGGGGCTGGCGCAGCAGCGAGTCACTGTGAAACACAGCAACAGGCCTGGTCTTTCAACAGATGCCGTAAACCTGCAGACAGGGGGTTTCGACACTGTCATCCTGGCCCTCTTTGGTTTTCACAGCACTTAAAATGTCACATTGTCAAACACACACCTGTCAACGCTGCTTTGAAATACGGCATCATGGCAGATCTGCTACGAGGAACAGACAGCCAGTCCCCCAGAGTAAGGAAAACAGCCATGCACCAGGTCCATGCAATAGATCAACTTTTAAAAATAGGATGCATCAGACACCCAGAGTGTCCCTCCACAGAGGACTGCACGCACAGCTGGGCCCACAGTGGAGTACTATGCAGCCATGAATGGGAACAAGGCCTGACACATGCTGCAACGTGGGTGAACCTTAGGACAGGGTGCCCAGGGAGGCACCAGATGCAGGTGGACAAATACCATGTGATTCCACTCATAAGAGGCCTGAGAATAGTCACACTGGCAGGGACAGAGAGCGGATGGTGGGTGCAGGGGCTGGCGGAGGAGATCGTGTTTCACAGAGACGCTGCGTACGAGCTGTGCCTCCTGAAACCTGGGGGCTCCATGTGAGAGAGCAAGGTCCTCAGCCTGGCCCTGGGGACAACGAGGGGCCACATGTGTGGCTGGACCTGGGTCAACTCCCACCCTCCTGCTCCTCTCAGAGAGCACAGAGGCTGCCCTGGCTTGTATCCAGGAAGAGGCCATGACCCTGTTAGAAAAGCCTCGTACTGAAAACAAGTGCCTCCTCGCTGGTCGGTCTAAGGACCAACAGTGGGTCATGGGTTGTGGGTGGGAAGCCCTGTCCTTCGTCAAGAGCATGAGAATTTGGGGAGAGGAAACACTGCTGCCCCCACCCGCCCCGGTCAGCAGGAATTTTGGTGGCACTCAGATGGCTTCTCATTAATGCAGGCTTCTCACCCTTGGCATTAGGGTTATTTGGGGCCAGATCATTCTCTGTGGTGGGGACTCTCCTGTGCACTGTAAGGTGTTGAGCAGCGTCCCTGGGCTCCACCCACCAGGTGCCAGGAGCACCCCCCTCCCCAGTTATGATGACCAATGTTCTCCGAGTTTCTGAGTGTCCCCTGGGGGCAGGATCACCCCTGGTTGGGAGCCCCTGCACTAAGAAATAAAAAAGAAGGTGACCGTTTTCAGAGACACGGTTGCATGTAACCAGCAAGGTCACTCCTGGCTGTCTAAGCAGGGCCGATCTGCAATCTGGTTTTTAAAGATGGGAGATGTCCTTTGGTGGTTTTTGCCACCACATGACATTAACAGGGTGTGACTTTCCGCCCCATTTGCAACTCTCACACATGAGCGAACTTATCCACCAGCAAAGACGGCACATGTTGCCCTCACCTGGGGCCCTGGGGGTTGCTCTCCACTGTTGGCATCCCTCAGGGCCTTGGCATCCCTCAGGGACTTGAATGTTTGGGGTGGTGGGTGGAGTTGGGGGCTGGCAAGGGTGGGCACATCTTTATGTGAAGTCCACCGAGCAGACGGCCCGCTCCACAGGGGGCCTGAATGCCAGACACTTCCGTGGAGCTGTGGAATGTTGCTCTGAGGACACTGGGGTCAGGGGTACCCAGGGCCCCCTCTCTTGGGAGGGCACAGAGAGAGCCCCCTTCCATGGGGCGCAGTGGCACAGAACTGGCCTCAGCCCACTCGGTTCAAATCCTGGCTGAGCGATAACCCCCAGGCTCCGCATCTGCACGTGGGGGTCGGCACCGCACCCCGTCCCCTGCTGAGCGTGAGCCGCAGAGGAGCCATGGGTCCAGAACGCTCGCCTGTGTGACACCGGAGCGCTCAGCAAACGCCCCAGCCCATGTGTGGGGTGAAGAAAAGCATCTCAAACTCTGGCAGCTTCGTGCTGGGTCCCCTGAACGTTTCCACAAATCTTGATCCTTGGATTTAAGACCAGTGCTGAGAGGACAAGGATTGTGTCGAGATTATGGGCACCTGGTTTGCAGTGGGACACCGTCTGAGGTCACCTGATCCAAGAATGAGCTGGCACGGTCTCCCCATCCTAAGCATTCGTGGTGACAACACGTGCACAGAACCGGTGTCACACGCTTTGGTGGGAGCCCCGTGGGGAGTGACGACCAGTGACTCGCAGAGTGTGACATTCAGACCAGCAGCATAGCAGCACCGGGGCCCTGAGCGGGTCAGAAAAAGATTCTGAGAGTTGCACATGGGGCGGAAAGTCACACCCTGTTAATGTCATGTGGTGGCAAAAACCACCAAAGGACGTCCTCAGTTTGATTGTCTATTGACACCCCAATCCCAGATTTAGTCGAGTTACTTGTTAACTTGTAAATGTTTTGACACATAGAGAGGCAGATAATCTCTGTCCGGCGGAACTGGTGACCCCAAAGGTGGAGGGCCCTGGTGGACATCAGGTAGTTCTGTGTCTGACCCGGCATTTCATCCTGGCATTCCTGGACACGCCTGGATTCCTTGTTTTTCTTTTTTTTTTCGGTGGCTGGCCAGGACAGAGAAGCGAACCCTGACCTTGGTGTTGCAAGGCAGCGCGCTCCCGGTCGAGCTAAACGGCCAGCCCTTAAATTCTTAAATGCTCTCTGAACTTCTTCTAATATTCGTCGGGGGCCCCACTGAATGAAAACGTTGGACAGACTCTCGGACATCCGTTCACTTTCTATTGCACGAGAGTCACGACTTCCCCCTGTTGAAAGCCCACGTCGGCGGGTGGGACGCCCGGGGGGTGAGCAGGGATGGAACCTGGTCGAGCGTGTTGCTGGGAAAGCCAGTTCCTGGACGGGGTCCCGAGCAGCTGCAGAACTGGAACTTCACTGTCGAGCCCTTTTTCTACTTCTTTTTTTTTTTTTGTTCCTTTCCCCTAATTTTGTGTTTTTCTTTCTGGTTGGCTCACAGCCAGTAAGTCATTCCCCACTGGAGGTAACAGTGACTGGAAATTTGCTTTCACGGATGCTCTAAACGTTTGGTGGCTTCTGATCTGCGCGGGATGGAGTGCTTTTCTCAGTCGGGTGACAGAGGACGGGGACCCCCGCTTGTTAATCCTTTTGCTGGTTTGTCTGCTTTTTTATTTGTGAGACAACGTCGATAGAACGTCGTGCCCGCTGGGAGGGCAGCTCTTTGAGGTCCGGCCCTGTGGGGTTTTTGTGCCTCTGAGTTTGCTTTTGACCCGTGGCTGAAGTCGTAAAGCCAGAGCTGTAAGCGCCACGCATCGTGTGTCCGTAACCCGTGGAGGTCTTTATCTCCCAGTGTGTGAAGGGGACACATTTGCTGCATCTGGAAAGTATTAATGTATTAGATTATTACGTCTCTTAAATTAAAGGAGCTGTGTTTTGATTGGCTCGTGGAAATACATAAGTACATACATGTAAACCTAATATTCCCCAGGATCACAGAACGTAAGGCAATGGTACATCTACTACTTTCAATGTGTTATGTTAAAAAATAATTTTTATAGAAACTGAAAGCTCACAAATGTATTAAGAATCCAACTTCACATCAGTGAGGTGAGTCTTTGAACAGATCAGATTGGTTTAATAATTTTGGTTTAAGAAAAAACCAACATCCACATGCTTTTTCTCTGTTCAAGGTTAAATACAAAACAAGCATGTATTTTATGTTCTTCATATCGGTTTATGATCAAATAAACTACCATTACTCTCTATAACATTTGTCATTATGAAAAATGTAAATTTGTGCTCAATGAAGTTGAATCATAATTCTGACAAATTTGTTTATATCAGCATTAATCACGTTTCATAGTACATTGATTTAAACATCATTTATGAAATCTTTAGGTCGCTTAAAAATTTGGTTAATATTGCTATGAGTTGATTTCCAGGTAATTGTGGGATATCTGGGTGACTTCTAAGTAAAGCAGAATTTTGAGCCATTGTTATTAAGCATGATTCAGGTCAGTATAAGTTTGCTTCTTATTGGTTTACATGTTCCGTTTTTGCTTCGTATTGACGAATGTGTCCCTTCTGTGCACCCTGAGAAGAAGCGGGGAGGACGCGTGGGTAGGAGCTGTGCTTTCCACACACCAGCGTTGCTGGCTGCTCAAACGGGGACACAGGACAGGACAGGGCTAAGTGTCCACATTCCTGCTTCTCCTGCGAAACAGAAGCTCCTTACTGTGGTTAAAAGTTATAGCAAATGTGGGTGGTGAGACCTTACAAAAAGCAATAAAGAGAGAGAGAGAGAGAGAGAGAGAGAGACAGAGACAGAGAGAGAGAGAGAGACAGAGAGAGAGACAGAGACAGAGAGAGAGAGGGAGTGATGGAGCTTGTGTTTTTATTTATCGAGGTAGAAAGAGATCAGTCCTGCCCTAAACGGGTATCCGGTTGTCCCAGGAGGTGAGAGGACAGTCACTGGCAAAGCGTGAGTGGATTGGGAAAGGCACAGAAGGTCAGAGGGAAGGGAGTTTGCATTTGTCTCTGGGTTTAAAACTGAGACTGAGAAGGAGCAACTAAAAATGAGCACGTTCTGCCAACACTGGCTCAGATTTGACGGCCTTATTCACTAAAACAAACAAACAAAAAGCACGTGAAACCTTAAGAGCTAATTAATATGTTAGGGCACTACTAGAATTTGGCTTTCTTGCATGAAAATAGTGTTTTCTTAGGGGTCCTGGGAGGAGATGCTTGCCCTTCCGTGGTGTCGGCCCAGGAGGCAGAGGCCACATCCCGATGCCACTTCCTGATGCTGCATCCCGATGCCACGTCACAGGAGAATGACTTGCCCTGTGGAGCCGGTTCTGTCCCATCCTTGATTATTATAACAAACAGACATTCCTCTTTTTCCCCTACGGATGCAGTCTCCCCGATTTTCCCTCGTAGGTGTTTTGTCTGAGACGTTTGCTGCCTTAGGCGGGTCCCTTCTGCAGGACCACATGGTCTGGTTTCCTGCTCGCAGCTCTGGACTCTCCCAAGCTTCTGCCACCGTCTGTCCCGCAAAGCATGAGGTTCCTGCAGGCTCTGAGACACACGGGTCCCTTACCCCCCCCACACGCTCTCCCTGAGCGAGCCCAGCCCCTCTCAGCCTTTATACAGCAACCCTAATGCTGTGCCTCTACCAAGCCCTGCCAGTAATGCACAGACACGTCACATGCGAGCTGTTCTGACCTGTCACTCACAACCCCTCCCCAAGGTGCCCAGAGACCCAGGTGTTTCCTGTCACTCCTCCCCTTGACCCCATGTTTCACTGGCCCCTGAATCCCCCAACTCCTTCCCGTTACCTCCCAATTCCTCCTCCATTCTGATCCAGGTTCTCCATCCTGGCCCAGCTGCTCCATCCTGGTCCTGGTTCTCCATCCTGGTCCTGGTTCTCCATCCTGGTCCCGCTACTCCATCCTGGTCCAGCTTCTCCATCCTGGCCCAGCTGCTCCATCCTGGTCCTGGTTCTCCATCCTGGTCCTGGTTCTCCATCCTGGTCCAGCTACTCCATCCTGGTCCAGCTACTCTCTCCTGGTCCAGCTGCTCCATCCTGGTCCAGCTTCTCTATCCTGGTCCTGGTTCTTCATCCTGGCCCAGCTGCTCCATCCTGGTCCTGGTTCTCCATCCTGGTCCAGTTTCTCCATCCTGGTCCTGGTTCTCCATCCTGGTCCAGCTACTCCATCCTGGTCCAGCTACTCTCTCCTGGTCCAGCTGCTCCATCCTGGTCCAGCTTCTCTATCCTGGTCCTGGTTCTTCATCCTGGTCCAGCTGCTCCATCCTGGTTCAGGTTCTCCATCCTGGTCCAGCCACTCCATCCTGGTCCAACTTCTCTATCCTGGTCCAGCTGCTCCATCCTGGTTCAGTTTCTTTATTCTGGTCCAGCTTCTCCATCCCAGTCTCAGGAGAGAATTTCCTTCCTGTAGATGGCTTCCCCTAGCCCGCTGTGCCCAGGACTCTGCCCTTCCTGGAATGGGTGCCCCATCACCTGGACTGCTCTCTTCCCATGCTTGGGGTTCCTCACCCACTGGGACAGAAATTCCATGAGAAGCAGGACCCTGCCTGTCTTGTCCTCAGGGGTGTCTGTAACTCACAAATGAACGTGGAGCTCATCCCAGGGGACCAAGTGAGTTGCTGTCTACACTTTCAGCTTTGCATACTGGATTAGGGAGCCAGCCCTGGAAGACCAAGAAGCTGAACAGGTCCCTCTGCTTGTCTCTGCCCAGCTCAGGACAATTCCATCCTTCAAGGGCCGGACCCTCCCCACCAGACATCAGCCTTGTGATCCACCAGTGCACAGTCTCTGCCTGTCCTGGGGAGGGGCTGCCCAGGACAGCCCTGCCCCATGCTGGACCTTCAGGGCTGAGCCACTGGCCCCAGTTCTGTCTGTTGCCCCCACCTCTCCCACTTCTTAGGATTAGCAGCAGCAGGGCAAGGTGATGCTCACGAGCACACACAGTGCTCCAATGTACAGCCTTATTTTGGAAAATGGAGACTCCACTCCTGCCTACCTGGTCTCCTTGGGACCCCCACTCCTGTCTACCTGGTCTGCTGGGGACTCCCACTGACAACCTGGACTTTTGGGAACCTTCACTCCTGTCTACCTTGTCCACTGGGACCATCACTCCTGCCTTACCATGTTCCCTGGGAACCCCATTCCTGACTACCTGGTCTTTTGGGGATCCCCCACTGCTGACTGACTGGTCTCCTGAGAACCCCCACTCCTGCCTACCTGGTCCCCTGGGGCCCCCTCTCCTACCTGTTCCCCTGGGGACTCTCACTCCTGCCAACCATGTTCCCTGGGACCCCAGCTCCTGACTACCTGGTCCACTAGGGGTCTCTACTCTTGACAGTCTGGTCTTCTGGGACCTCCACTCCTGACTACCTGGCCCCCTTGGAACCTTACTCCTGCTACCATGTTCCCTGGGACCCCCAAATCCTGACTACATGGTCTCCCAGGGACCCCCACCCCTGACTACCTGGTCTTCTGGGGACCTCCACTGATGCATTTCTTCTACTTTCTTTGGGATGGTTCTGTTTTTCATTTATGGAACCCTCAGCAAATATCGATGAGATACCTGACACATACCAGGGATTACTTTGGATGTTTTTTTCTTTAGTCAGCAGCTCACAGATGCCCATCAGTAGCTTTTATCTTGGTGTGACCATCTTGCAGTGTTTGTGTCCTGCAGCACAATTATGTTAAGCTTACTGTCTCAGTCAGCTTGGGCTGCCCTAACAAAACACTACAGACAGGGCTTAAACAACAGACCTTTATGGCTCGCAGCTCTGGAGGCTGACGTCCAAGATCAAGGCGTGGCAGGTGCCGTGTCTGGGGAGGACCTGCTTCCTGGCTCAGAGATGTCATTTTCTCACTGTGTCCTCACGTGGTGCAGAAAGAGGAAGCTCTGTTGTCTCTTCCTCTTCTTACAAGGGCACTAATCCCACCATGAAGGCCCCACACTCATGACCTCACCTAGATCCAATCATGTCCCAGAGGCTCCATCTCCTAATACCATCCTGTTGGGCTTAGGGCTTCATTGTGGGGGGACATAATTCAGTCCACAGAGCTTACCTTTGTGTGCATGTCGGGTGGGCCCAGGTCCACAAGCTCGAGAGAGAGGATGCCAGACAGGAAGCCTTTTGTGGAATCAGCGGAAGGTCTTTCCTCTTACCCACCGATGGTCTTGTCTGATGCAGTGTGAACTTCCAAGGCTTGCGTGTTCTGTCGTTTCTCTCTCTACGTTTGAACAAAATGTCTGAAGAGGTGACGCTCTTCTGACAAACTAATCGTGGCTGTCTGCAGAAAGAGGTAATGATGTCTCCACCAGCCCCGTCCCACTCTGCTCCTTGGTGATGGACGGCGTGGCGTGTGTTGAAGCCTCGGTACACGCAGGTGCCACAAACGCAGGCACACGCAGATGTGTATTTTTACAAAAAATAGGTGCTTGCTGTTTCGTGTTCTTTCATCCTTACAGTTCCATGTGCATGTGACTTCTGTATTTTTACAGTCGAGTAACGTTGCATAGAATGAAGGTACCATTATTTACGGTTCTACTGAAGAACATGCAGGTGATTTCCAGGTTTTTTTTTTTTTTAATTGAGGTGAAATTCACAGAACATGAAATGAACCATTTTGAACCGAAAACTCCATGGCTTTTAGTACATTCGCCAGGTTTGTAACCACCATGCCTGTCTATTTCCAAACCACTTTTGGCACCCTGAAAGCAAACTCCATACTTGTTTCTTGTGACTGTCTTCACTGAGCGTCATGTGTTCAAGGTTCATCCACGCTGTGGACGTGTCAGCGCTTCATTCCTTTTTCACAGCTGCCGAATACTATTCCCTGTGCGGATGGACCAAATTTGTTCATCCATTCATCCATTTTCAGTCTTTTTTATTCTATTTTCAGCAACTTCTTCATTATTCTAGTACACTGGTGTCTGTCTTTGCGTTCTTGGCACAGAAACAGACCCAAAAAGCAGAAGCAAGAACTCAACAGGACAGGACATAGGGATCTATACAGGAGACTGGCACAGACAGGGGGGCCGTCTGCTCAGCTGTGCAGAGGGGGCTGCCAGCTGCCCAGGAATCCTTCCTTCCTTTTCCATTGTACCAGCAATGCACCAGGGACGGGCCTGTGCAGTCTGGGACTACATTTCCCAGACCCCCTGCAGCCTGGTGAGACGTGAATCTGCACCTCGCCAGTGGACTTGATCAGAAATGACCTTCCTCCTTGCCTGCTTACGAGGCAGGGGCTGGCCCTGGTCATCACATCAGAAGACAGCAGAGCCCCTAGTGACTGCCCTGCCCACTGCAGACATAACCTTGGGCTGTTACGTTTGTTCCTGTGCATTTGTCAAGCCACTGAAATTTGGGGGCCTCTTTGTTATATCGACTGAGCCTACTTAGTAATGCTGGCTGGTTGGCAAAGTTGGTCTCCGTGTCACACCTTGTAGTGACTTCAAGAGACGCAGACACGTTCTCTATGGAGCAACTTCTCAACCGACACTGGATGCAGCCAGGGGCGGCGTATTGATTTTTGGTGGGAAAACACGCAGATGTAAACACTGGTCTCCTGCTTTTTTTCCAGTGGTTGTTTCGAGGTTATGCGGAGTTGGGTTTGTCAGTGACGATTGCTGGTCTGTCGGCTTCCAGCTCAGCCACCGAGAGTCGGGCCCAGCTTGTAAAATGGAAGGAAGCAGGTCTCTCCCCGCTCTTCCTTATCTCCCTCCTCTCATGTTCTGACCACCAGGCCCACGAAAGGCAGAAAAGTGTGGCCAAGGCCGAAGCGTTCTGAACTGCTTTGGTTTTGATCCATCGTCTCTGGAATAAGAGTGACGCCCCAGAAGTGAGGTCCCACAGGGGGCTGGAGCTCCAGTGTTTTGTCGGACTGTTTCTTCTTTCTTTCCTGGTCCCATCACCCAGTCTCTGCCTCCGTCTTCACGTGGCTTCTCTTCTGAGTCTGTGTCTCCTCTTCTGTCTCTTGTAACGACACCTGTCATTGCACTCAGAGTCCACCCTAGTCCACGATGGTCTCATTCTAACTAGTTTAATCTGCAAAGACCCTTTTTCCAAACGAGGTCCCATTCTGGGGTCCCAGGTGGGTGTGAATATCTGAGGAAACTAATCCTCTTCCCTGTTCTGTCACAGCATAAGTTGGGTCACGGTGGACTCAAAGCCTGTTTTCTCCACTTTTAGGACAGGCCTGCACAGGACAGGTGACTGGGGTCAGCTGGGGAGCTCTCAGCACTCAAGGGGGCACTGGGGCACGATGGGTGGGCTTTGAGTGACGTTTTGTTTTGGTGGAACATGGGATCTGTGGAGAGCTGCTGCAGCGAAGGTGGCTTCCACTTTCCCAGAGGCCAGCTCGCCGCGACCGGCTCCCTGCAGCTGCTGTGAGCTGCCGTTTCCGCACTGGACCCCGCTTCCTGTGGTCCTCAGGGCAGAGGCCATGCTGCGTCGCTGCGGGGTCTCTTCTGCTGTCCTCCTCTCTTACTGGGCTACTCCAGCCGCCGGCCCTGAAGAGCTGCTGCTGTGGCTGAGGGCTGTGGGTTCCCGGGCTTTAGTAAAAGCAGGGAGCGGCTGGGTGAGGGGCTGGGAGACCGAGTGGCAGAACGTGAGGCCGCGTCTGTGTCTTCGGGGCTGATTTCACTGCTGGGATGCGACCGACCCTCCCGACATCAGCTTGCCCCAGAGCCATCCTGAAGGGACGGAGAGCGTCCTGCTAGTACCTCAAGCAGCGGGGGGTGGGGAGGGGAAGGACACAGGTGGACGTGTTCTCAGTGAGGGTGACTTCCCAGGGGACACTTGGAAATGTGTGGGGACGTTTCAGTTGTGCCCCTGGCATCAGGTGGGTGGAGCCCAGGGACACTGCTCAGCGCCCTACAGTGCCCAGGACGGTCCCACCACACAGAATCATCCAGCCCCAATGTCAGCCGTGCTGAGGTGGGGAGACCCTATTACCTCTGTCATCTACCACCTGTCATGCAGGTGCATGTCTATGTATCCGTCATCTCTGTGTCACCGACGTGTCTATTGTTTATTTCTCTATCATGTGTCTATCTGTGTGTCATGTATGTATCTATGATCTCTCTGTCATGTATCTATCATCTGTCATGCATGTGTGTATTTATTTACGCATCTACCATCTATCTCTGTCTTGCATATAATCTGTCTGTCCATCAATCATTTTCTCTGTGCATCTATCTGTACCCACCTATATCTCTGTCTCTGCCTATCGTCCATCTATGTATCTGCTATGGTCTGAATGTGTCCCCAGAATTCATATGTTACAACTTAATCCCCAGTGCAACAGCATGAGGAGGTGATTGGGTCGTGGGGTGGGGCCTTCCCACGTGGGAAGTGGGTCCTCACGGAAGGGCTGGAGGGACTGGGCTTGCTCTTGTCTGCTCGTCTGCCATGTGGGGACACACGTCTATCCGTTGCCTTTGCCGTCCCATCCCTTCCACCTTGTGAAGACGCAGCAAGAGGTCCCCACCAGACGCAAAACACCTACACCTTGATCTTGACGTCCGGCCTTAAGAACTGTAAGAGGTAAATGTGTTGTTTATGGATCATGCAGTCCATGGTGATTTATTATAGCAGCAGGCAGGACCAAGACGCTATCTGCCAATCATCTATTTCTGTCCATGCTGCTCCACACCCCACAGTGCACCGGACGCCCCACCACAGAGAATACTCAGCACTAATGTCAGCCGTGCCGAGTCTGAGAAATCCTGCATGAAAGACACTGTCTTCTGTCCATCTATCCGTCTATCCATCATCCACCTTTCAATCAATTAATATATCATCTATTTATCAATTTATATATATCACCTATCAATCTAATCTATCAATCTCTATTAATAAATTGATCTAGTAATCAATCTATCCATTAACTAATCTATTATCTATTATCTATCAATGACAGTGGGTCTCAACCAGGGATGATTTTGCCCCCAGGGGACACTTTGCAATGTCTGGAGACATTTTTTGTTGTCTCAGCTGGGGGTGGGGCTGCTCCTGGCATCTGGTGGGTGGAGCCCAGGGGCGCTGCTCAACACCCTGCAGTGCACAGGACGGTCCCACCACAGAGACTCATCCAGCCCCAAAGTCAGTAGCAGGAGGTCAAGGACATCTGGGGTAGAGGACCCCAGCAATGACCAGCCTTGCTTTGGGTGGCTGTGGATTGGGATGCACCCAACTGTTGGGTCTTGTCAAAGCTCACCTGAGCTGACCCCTTCTGCGCCTTGGAGACCCCCCCCAGGATCCTGGACCACGGTGTTCTTTAGGGACAGTCTGGCCTACTAACCCAATGCTCAGTCACCAGCAGAAGTGACGAGGGGTTCCGTTCCCTCAGTTCTTTAGTGGAGCCCAATTTGTCTGTGCAGTTCCAGATGGAAACAGGGTCAGGTCCTGCGCTTAATCCTCATCCCATCTCTCCTCCAGGGCCCCCCAGGGACTCTGGCCTCCTGATTTGGAGAACGTTTGCTGTTTCTGTCAGTTCTGTTCCCGAGGGCGAGGCCCTGAGCTTGGCCCACCATCTGCACTTTCATGGTGGCCCCTGCTGAGTGTCCTTAGGAGGGGACAGGGCATGGGATGGGCCCGGGAGCACAAAGCCCATGTAGTGGGGGAATGGAGTCCCCCCCAAATTCATGTCGACCGGGAACCTGTGAATAGGACCTTATTTGGAAATAGGGTCATTGTTGATGTGACTACTTTAGATAACACCATCCTGGATTAGGGTGGCCCTAAATCTAATAACAAGAGTCCTCATAAGAGACAGAAGAGGAGACACAGGTACAGAGGAGAAGCCACATGAAGACGGAGGCAGAGACTGGAGTGATGCGTCCACAAGCCCAGGGACGCCTGGAGCCACCAGGAGCTGGAAGAGGCAGGAAGGATCTTGCCCTTGAGCCTCTGGAGGGAGCACGGCCCTGCCACACCTGGATCTCACACTTCTGCCTCCAGAACTGGGAGAGGACCCATTTCTGATGTTGAAAGCTCCCCCCGACTTTTGGGATTATTTGTCACGGCAGCCCTAGGACACTCACACAGCCTGCAACCAGCTAGAGGGCCTGCTTGGCCACCAGCCACTCCCCTGGCTGGAACGTAAGGAAAAACAAACTGAAATTTCCTATTATGAGCCCGGCGTGCACAATGAGAACCTTCTGGTTTCCTGCCGACACAGAGCTCAGGAGCATTTCTGAGCTGCATGGAGTCGGCCTGGCCTGGCCCTACCCCAGCCGTCTTTCTGGCTGGGATCTGGGAATGGCTCTCACCCTGAGCTTCATGATGCAGGACGGGGATCCTGCAGCAATCCACGCCCAGGTGCCGGCCGATCTGTGTGCAAATGAGCGTTACCTGCCCTGCTCCTCGGGAGCCGCCTTTGATGTGCGGCCTGACACCGGGAGACGGTACAGAAGAAAATAACTAACGTTTTTAAGAAACCTTAATTGAAGTTAACATAAAAGAAGATACACAGTGTTAATTGGTCTGTCTCAGGCATAATTTGGGCCTCGGAGACCACGTCTCTTAGCCCCCTGCCAAAGTGTCAAGACTCACATCTTTAATTCAACAATCTTTGTATTAATTACCTCTGGATAGGTATGCTTTGATTGGGAGACCTTTATTATAAAATTATAGTGAATTGCCGGCCTTAAGATGCATGAATTACAGTTGAGCTAAAGAAAAAAAGCGTCCATTCAATTCGGAAGAGAAGGGGCATTTGCATCTCAAAAACGTAATAAAAGAGGCATTTTCTTTAGATATTCTTAATGGGAAAACTGCTGCCACCCCCCCCCCCCACTCCCTCCCGGGACATTGGCCTGAAGCTGCCTGATATTCGAGGGACACCAGCAGGCCACCAAAGGTGAGAGTGACAGAGGTTCGACCCTGAAAAGCTCACTGTCCTGGCAGAGTTGGTCCCGTAGCTGCTGGACCAGTTGGAGCCCAGCAGGAGCTAAACACGAGGCCGCGGTCAGCAAAAGGTCCCTGAGGAAACAGTCATGGGGGAGATGAGCCACGGCGGAGAGGAGGGTTGGAGGAGGGGAAGAGTCATGGGGGTCGTGAGGGGATCGTGAGGGGCTTGTGAGGATGTCGGGCTGGATCTCAGGTCCTTCCACCCCTTCCTGTCCCGGCTGTGAGTCAGGTAATTGAGAGAAGATTCCGGCAGCTTAATGCCAGGTGGACACAGTGAGCTCCACAGACGTGCTTATCCTGAGACATGAGCTCCGCCGACCAGCAGTTCAGGGCAGTTGCCTTCCTGCGTTTAGCGCACAATAGCGGCCACAAGCCAAGCATGACATAGTCACAAGTGTCACGCGGAATCAGTAAGTGGGCACGTGTGCAGTTACACCCCTTTTATAACTCGTTTCTGGCAAGTGGCCTGAATCTTGCCCGTTTGTAACAGATGCGAGGACAGAGATCCTGACTCAATCTTTCTACTTTCTTTACAGAGGGGAATCGTGAAGGGGTTGTGAGGGGGTCGTGAAGGGGTCGTGATGGGGTCGTGAGGGGGTCATGAGGGGAATCATGAAGGGGTCATGAGGGGATCGTGAAGGGGTCACGAGGGGAATCGTAGAAGGGCCGTGATGGGGTTCTGAAGGGGTCGTGAGGGGGTCATGAAGAGAATTGGGAAGGGGTCATGAGGCAGGTTGTGAGGGGGTCATGAGGGGGTCGTGGGGGAGTCAGAAGATAAAAACTGCTTTTTCTAAAGGGGACGTAGGGCATATGAAAATGCAAATGACCAACGCTCCTGGCGTCTATTAAAGCGCGTCTCCCTGGGCCGCATCTGTTTTAACACAGTGCCATAAGCAGGTGGCTCAGGGCAAGAGACACGTACCCCCCACAGTTCTGGAGTATGAGAGTCTGAAATCGAGGTGTCTGCTGAGGTCATAGTGAATGAGGCTGGGCCCTGAATTCAGTGACAGGTGTCCTCATAAGAATAAGACACCGTGGGGCTGGCCCGTGGCTCACTCTGAAGAGTGTGGTGCTGATGACACCAAGGCCACAGGTTCAGATCCCATATAGGGATGTCCGGTTGGCTCACTTGGGAGAACGTGGTGCTGACAACACCAAGTCAAGGGTTAAGATCCCCTTACCGGTCATCTTAAAAAAAAAAAAAAAAAAAGAATAAGACACCATGGAGGAGGCGGCCTGTGCTGGAGTGACGTGGCCAGAAGGAAACTCCCTCTCGAGCCTCTGCAGGGAGCACGGCCCTGCCACACACTGACTTTGAACTCTTGCCTCCAGAACTGGGACAGCATCAGTTTCTGTTGTGTTAAGCTCTCAGTTTGTGGTTATTTTCCACAGCAAGTCCAGGAGACAAATACCCAGAACAGTTCTGTTAAAGGAACGTACATGACGCAACGGGCAAGTCTCCTTGGTACGTCATAAGTGGACGTCCACCCACTTGTCTGCTGGCGGTGGCTTGTTCACAAATGCAGATGTGAGACGAAAATGTCACATTGAGGCCCAGCGCACCCGTTACACGATAGACTTACTTTTCTGGTGTTTGGGTTAAATAAATGACATTCCACCATTTTAGTTAGATGTGAAATGTATACATGGAGAATCTGTCTTCCCACAGGGTAAAGGAAATAGAAACGTGCTGCTAGGCTCAGCCAATGCCCTTCGCTCTGCACAGACCCATTTTCCAGGGTCTCTGAGTTCTTTACGGCTTTTGAAGCTCTTAGTACTGAAGTTCGGTTAAACGGGAGACCTCACTTTCCCTGAACAGCAACCCAAATCTTGGCATTTTGATACTGATTGTATTCAAAAAGACACTTTTCTGTGTGAAAATTACCTTTAAGTGAAAATACAGGAGCAGACAGAACTGTAACCGAGCATGCATGGTTCTCTACCGAGCCCAACACACCAGTGACATTGCTCGTTACAATAAAGCGATGTTTTTGATTTGAATGTCAAAGTTTTTGCTGGGATTTAATTTGTAAATTTGTCTTGGTATTACCAACGTGTAAGAACTCTTACATGCATCAGGCGTATGTAGGAGGAGTCTTCAAAAAGTTCACAGAAAGATTCATATTAACTTTTAATTCTATTTTTCCACGAACTTTTCGAAGGACCCTTGTATACTTATTTTTATCTTTTGTGCTTTATTTAAGTAGAAATATGATAAAAATAACTTTCCACCTCCAGGAGGGCACGGAAACCCCGTTCTTTAACTGGGCTCATTCATTAATCAATTTGAGTAACAGTTGATTAAAATTTCACCAGAGAAAGGTGTCCCGAGGAGGTCACTGCCGCGCTGTCTAGGCTTTGGCACAGGCTACTGTCTGAGCTGCTGGGCCTGACGTCCTCGGTGCAGACAATGCCCCTCTGGCTGGTCTGTGGATCCCTCACTCCCAGCCTGCACCCGACCACCCACCTCTTCTCCCATTTCTGGGACTCCTCTGGGTCACCCCCTGTGGAGCACGCGGTGGTCTGCAAGTCCTGCACGTGGCGTTGCGTGTTGGTCCCGGCATCTTACCTGGGATGCAGGTTGGCCAAACATGATGACACCGGGAATCCAAATTCTGCTCTCTCCTTCCTCACGGACAAGTGACACTTTGATCCCATTACATTAAATGTGCGCAAAGTACATAATATGTGGATTTGTTTCTCTTATTATTTTACTTGATGAGCTTGGAGGGCTCCCACATCCTACATGTTGGGTGGTCCATCAAAATGACAGAAGTTCTAGATGGGACTTCTCCAGAAGGATCATTGTGACAACTTTCCCTGGAGATGGAATCTTCTCCCTTTGGGAATGACTCACTGAGCTCAGAGGTGGAATGTGAATTTCTAGGGTTTTATTCTTGACTGAGATTTAATTTGTAAATTTGTTTTGGTATGACTGATGTCTGAGCATGAGGCACATATAATTATTTTTATTTCTGTGCTCATTTAAGCAACAACATAGTCAAAATAATTTGCCAGTGGAAGTGTGACACTATCAGTCTGCTGGGGCTGCCGTTGTGCCAAGTCCCACAGCCTGAGTAGATTAAACAACAGCAGACATTTATCTCTCACAGCTCTGGAGGCTGAAGTCTGAGATCAAGGCGTGGCAGGGCTGGTTCCTCCTGAGTCCTCTCTCCTTGTCCTGTAGACATGTCTTCTTCCTGTGTCCTCACGTGTTAATCCCTCTGTGTGTGTCTGTGTCCTAATCTCCTCTTCTCATAAGGCACCAGTCATTGGATTATGGCTCACCCTAGTGACCTCATTTTGCCTTATCCACCTACTTAAAGACCCTGTCTCAAACAAAGTCACATTCTGAGGTCCTGGGGGTTAGGGTTTACAATGAAATTTTTGGGGACAAAATTAAACCCATTCCAGGGACAGGAGGTTCTCACAGAACGCCCCAGGATTCCAGCCCTGGCCAGCGTGGGTGTCAGCACAGACAGGAGCAGGCACCCTGTTTTCCATCAGTGTTGATGTCCTGAGTGAGGGTGGCCAGGCCGTTTGGGGCAGACAGAATGGTGGGCGTGCAATTGGGCACCTCATCCTGGGACAGGACACCTGTGTGTTCAGACGTCACGTGTCCCCAGGATGCAGCTGCCTGCCTGGGCCAGGGTGGGGTGGGGGGGGTGGCTACATCCGAGGGGATGTGCCTGGCTTCACGGGGTCTCAGGGCCACCAGCAAGGGTCCATTAGCATAGGCTCCCAGCAGGTTCCAGTAATTACTGCTCATTAGTATTCACCAGCGCAGGGCCTGCCTGGTCTGGCTCCGGGTGCCTCAGCCTGTTTGATAAGAGCAGACGCGGAGGTCAGCACGCTGCATTAATTAGGCCTGGACGTCACAAACGATTCTGGTGCTGGGGCCGGCTCCTTTCACACACACAGGGCCGGTTCCTCTGAAGTGAAGGGGGACGTGCCCAGTGCGTCCAGTAGCAGGGCCCATGGTGGGACATCACTGTGCTGCTGTCCACACTGCACTGTGTCCACATGGTGCTGTGTCCACACGGTGCTCCTGTCTGCGCCACGCTCCAGACCGTGCTCCTGTGCACACCGCAATCCTGTCCACACCACACTGCTGTCCACATGGTGCTGTGTCCACACGGTGCTCCTGTCCGCGCCATGCTCCAGACCGTGCTGCTGTCCACACCGCGATCCCATCCACACCACACTGCTGTCCACACTGCCTTCCTGTCCACACCGTGCTCCTGTCCATGCCACGCTCCTATCCACACACGAGAGCTATCCACATTGTGCTCCTGTCCACACTGTGTTCCCGTCCACACCACACTGCTGTCCACACTGCCCTCCTGTCCACACTGTGTTCCCGTCCACACCACACTGCTGTCCACACCGCCCTCCTGTCCACACTGCGCTCCCGTCCACACTGCCCTCCCATCCACACCACACTGCTGTCCACACCGCCCTCCTGTCCACACTGCAATCCCGTCCACACCACACTGCTGTCCACACTGCCCTCCTGTCCACACCGCCCTCCTGTCCACACTGCGCTCCCGTCCACACCACACTGCTATCCACACTGCCCTCCTGTCCACACTGCCCTCCTGTCCACACTGCCCTCCTGTCCACACTGCGCTCCCGTCCACACCACACTGCTGTCCACACTGCGCTCCCGTCCACACCACACTGCTGTCCACACTGCCCTCCTGTCCACACTGCCCTCCTGTCCACACTGCGCTCCCGTCCACACCACAATGCTGTCCACACTGCACTCCCGTCCACACCACACTGCTGTCCACACTGCCCTTCCGTCCACACCACCCTCCTGTCCACACTGCGCTCCCTTCCACACCACACTGCTGTCCACACTGCGCTCCTGTCCACACCACCCTCCTGTCCACACTGCCCTTCCATCCACACCACCCTCCTGTCCACACCACCCTCCCATCCACACCGCCCTCCTGTCCACACTGCGCTCCTGTCCACACCACACTACTGTCCACACTGCCCTCCCGTCCACACCACCCTCCTGTCCACACTGCCCTCCTGTCCACACCACACTGCTGTCCACACTGCCCTCCCGTCCACACCACCCTCCTGTCCACACTGCGCTCCCGTCCACACCACACTGCTGTCCACACTGCCCTCCTGTCCACACCACCCTCCTGTCAACACCGCGCTCCTGTCCCCACCACCCTCCTGTCTACAGCACGGTCCTGTCCACACTGTGCTCCTGTCTACACTGTGCTCCTATCCAGGTGCCTACCTTGTTCCTGTGTACACTGTGTGGGACTGGTGTTTGCCAGTGTCTCGGGGCGCTTAACTTGGCAGAGAGCAGATGGCGTGTCCCCAATCCATGCCCCTTTGTGCCTCTCCAAGTGAGCTGTAGTCCATAACTCCTGTCTTTTTTAAAAATTTATTTTTTATTTTATTTTTTATTTTTTTGACCGGTAAGGGGATCACAACCCTTAGCATGGTGTCGTCCACACCATGGTCAGCCAGTGAGTGCACCAGCCATCCCTTTATAGGATCCGAACCCGCAGTGTCGGTGCTCCCAGTGCCGCACTCTCCCGAGTGAGCCATGGGGCCGGCCCTCCTGTCTTTTTTTTTGTTGTTGTTGGTTATGAGTATTCATGGGGTACAAAGCAAATTGTCACCACTTGTGCCTAAGTTGTGATGGCCAGATCCATACTGGCAGCATGCCCATAACCACAGACTGTGATTATACCCCGTGTCCCCACCCTATTATCCCCAACCTCCCTCCCCACCCCCTTCCCCCCCACTCCACTTTGTACCCCTAGGTCTGTTCTCTCCCTCTGCAAGTCCAAGGCACCACTGTGGTCTTTCTTTCCTTCCTTCTTTCTCGCTTAGCTCCCACTTATGAGTGAGCACATGTGGTATTTATCCCTCTGTGCTTTGCTTATTTCACTCAACATAAGTTTCTCCAAACTCATCCATGTTATTGCAAATGGGAGAATTTCATTCTTTCTTATGGCAGAGTAGTATTCCATGGTGTATCTATACCACAGTTTCCTTATCCAGTCATCCATCGATGGACATTTAGGTTGGTTCCTTATTGTGGCTACTGTAAACAGAGCTGCAGTGAACATGGGAGTGCCGGTGTCCCTTTGACATGATGATTTCCATTCCTCTGGGTGTATACCCAGAAGAGAGATTGCTGGATTGTATAGCAGTTCTATCTGTAGTTGTTTGAGAAATGTCCATACTGTTTTCCATAGTGTTATACTAATTACAGTCCCACCAACAGTGTGGGAGCACATAACTCTTGTCTTAATGGGAGCTGGGATTTGTTTTAATCAGGCACAGTAAGACATACAGACACGGGAATGATTGTCGTGAAAAAAGAAAAGTTTTTGTGATGCTCGCACTGCCCTCGCAGCTAGAGGTACGGAGGCAGTGCTGCACGGGGGGCCCCAGAGGGTGCTGAGCTGCAGAGATGGGGGCACAGGGATCCAAGGGCCTTCACTGTGGTTTGCACAGAAAGGAAGGGGCCAGGCACAGTAAGCGGGTTGGGATGGGCCAGTCTGAATAATTTGCACAGGTGCCAGGGGTAGGAGTGGTCCCTGGCTGTCTGCTACCTGGCTGCAGGCGATGGGGGCAGGGTGTGGCCCGTAGCCTGACAGCACCACAGACCAGGTGGTGAGGCTGTGGGCTGGTTGGGTGGCAAAGCAAAGGTGCCCTCCAGGAATTAGCTCACCCTGGGAGGGGCTGTCCGTCCCTGGTCAGCAGGGCTCCAGACGCCAGAGCACCAAGGATACAAAACAATAAGAAACTATAGTTCATGCAACCGCCGTGCCCGGGTAGTTGTCAGCACGAGCACATACAGTCATCTTTACGTGTGTGCTTATCGTTGTCACATGATAGTCAAAATCCTTGGCCGGCCAGGGGGGTTATGAATATCTCTTTCTTTAAACGTTTGTTGATCACGTCGGGGAGCCGGGCTAAGTTACTGCTGCGGCTTCCAAAGGACAGGGCAATGGGGTTCGGGGGGAAGGAAGGAAGAAAGGGTGTAAAAAGGGGGAGCAGGCCTTGTCCTGCTTAGTAAGACAGCTCAGGGCTGCCCAGAGCCCCCACGTCTTCGGACCGACAGCAGAACCACCCTGCTCCTTCATGGGAAATAATTGTTTCTCCACCAGGAGCTCCTTCATAAAAAACGAGGTCACTTTTCCAGTGCAAAGGATCACATACTCCCCCAAACATATTTCACTTTAAAAAGGCTCTTGCTGGTAAAAACATAAAACTTGATTGAGTGTGGAACTCTGCCTTTGGCATGATTTTTAACTTCCCGTGGCACACGGAGGATTATTCGTTTCTTCCCGCAAAGGCGTCAGCTGAGGGCCGGCAAGCCCCTCTTCTCCGTCCTTTGGAAAATGGGTGGCGTCTTGGTCAGTTTGAGCTGCTGTAACAAAATGCCACAGACCAGGCGGCTTGAACAACAGGTAGTTATTGCTCACAGCCCTAGAGGCTGGAAGTCCAAGATCAAGGTGTGGCAGAGTCAGTGTCTGGTGAGGACCTGCCTCCTGGTTCATAGACGGCAGATTCTCGCTGTGTCCTCACATGGTGGAAGGGGTGGGGGAGCTCTCTGGGGTCCCTTTATAAGGACACTAATCCCATTCCTCCCTCATCAGCTCCCAAAGGCCCCACCTCCTAACACAATACATCCAGGGTGAGGACTTCAACATAGGATTTCAGGAGGACACAAAATATTCTGTCCGTCATATACGTAATCCTCAGGGCAGGATGTCCCGCTTGCAGATGGAGTTTTTGGAAATGAAGTCGAGTGACTGAGGGGACCTCCTGCCCAGGGGTCTCTGTCATGTTGTCACACATGATACTTAAATGTGACAGAAGGGGCTTGTCTTACCCCACCCAGGTCTGGGGGTGCCCCCTGTGCAGCAAGCTGGGCCCATAGAACACGCCTCAGATACCTCCTTCTGTGTCTGCTGTGACTGGCAAGGACAGGGTGGTGACATTCACCCCCACAGGTGTCTCCTCACCTGTGCCCTCACCTGCACCTCTCAGAATTTACTCATCCTTCCAGGGATGTTAATTTTCTTAAACTTTCGACGTTGTCATGGGCTGAACTGTGTCCTTCACTGAATTCATACGTTGGATACTTGACCCCCAGGACCGCAGAAAGTGACTGTATTTGGAAATAGGGTCTTTAAGAAAATATTTAAATAAACTTTCTATTTTAAGATAGTTTTTGATGTATAAAAAAGTTAAAAAATAGTACAGAGAGTTTTGGTATTCCCAGCACCCAATTTCCTCTACTGCTAGCACTTCACATTTCTATGGGATGTTTGTCCCAATGAATGAGTCAATACCGATACGTTGTTATGAAACTCCACGCTTCATTCAGATTTTCCTAGTTTTCCCATAATGTCCTCTTTCTGTCCCAGGATCCCATCCTGAATCCCACATGATATTAAGTCATAGCATCTCTTCACACTCTGCTGGAATGTGAGTTTCTCAGACTTTTTGGCTTTTTGTAACCTTGTCTGTTTTGAGGAGGACTGTTTTGGTCAGATATTTTGCAGAATGTCTGACCATTCGGGGTTGTCTGATGATTAGACTGGGTCATAGGTTTACGGGAGGAAACCCAGAGAAAGCGAAGTGCCATTTTCAGCACAGCTTTGGAGACGGGGTTTTTAGGGGGGGTAATGAAGTTAAAATGAGGTCACTAGGGTAGACCCTAATCCAATAGGATTGGGGTCTTTATAACGAGGGGACATTAGGATTAGGACACAGACACACACAGAGGGACGGCCATGTGAGGACACAGGGAGGAGATACTGTCTACAAGCCAAGGAGAGAGGCCTCTGGAGAAACCAGCCCTGACACGCGTTGACCTCAGACCTCCAGCTCCGACAATTACTAACAGTGTATTAATCTCGTTCATCGCCTCCACCCCAGTCCTAACACACTCACTTTTTCTCTTTTCTTTCTTTCTCTCACTCTTACTCTTTCTACTTTCCTTCCTTCCTTCCCTCCTTTTTCTCTCTCTCTGTCTTTCTTTTCCATTCGGGGCACTTTAAAGGAAGTCAGTACATCAAATCATTTTGTCTGTCTCCGTATAACTCAGTGTGTATCTGTAAAAGATGAGTTTCTAAATTATTATTTTTATTATTTTATCGATTTATTCATTGTTGTTTTTAACCTACGAAGGACCAATTCTAGTTAGAGATTCCTTTGGAGAAATGGAAGGAGTCAGGAAGGCGGGATCAAGGTTGTTCGGTGTTGACAATTTGCCCAATGCCATGCTCAGGACACTATGTGACACGGAACCTCTTTAACCCTCCAATTCTCCCCGAGAAGCTGGGTGGATCCTCCTGTCTTTGACTGTTGAGGGTAAGGGGCTTGTGGGTCGCATGGACCATGAGAGGAAGACAACAAGGACACCCTTGGGGTCCTGCCCTCTCTCTCCATGCTCTGTCCTCTCACCCGTCTGGCTGCCGGGGAGACCTCGTGGGTGGCTCTGCCTGGACTTATTTGTGATTTAATTCTTCACCTGCCCTTCTGGATAGAGCTCCTGTAAGGCAGGGCTTCTGTTTTCACCTGGGATCCCCCCTGAGAGAATGACAGACACATTCATTTTGAATCCGGTGGGTCTTGGAGCTAATTTTGTGGATTGAGGACAGATTTTGGGGAGATGGGAACGGGAACATGAACCTGCCAGCTGGGAGCTTCCCATCCGCACAGCCACCAACAATGCCCATGTCATCTCTGATGAGGAAGCAAATTCAATATTGTGCTAAAGGTTCCCATTTTCCCAAGAGCTGGGTTGTTAGAGAAGATACCTGGGCTTGAGCAAAGGTGTATTGACTGTTTTTCCTCCACACGGATGAATGTTTTCAAAGCAGGTGCAGAAACGACTTGTGGGACAGAGCTGCTGGCTAGCGGCGCCTCGGCGCGATGGTGCGTGTGTCTGAGCTCACACGCCTGTGCTCACACACTCACACGTGCTCGACCTAAGTGTGCGTCAGAGAATGAATGGATAAAACAGACGTGGTATATGACAGGGCGCTTCAAAAAGTTCATGGAAAGATTCGTATTATCTTTTAATTCTATCTTTCTGCGAACTTTTCGAAGTAGCCTCATATACCTGATGGAATAATTTTCAGCCTTAAAAAACAAGACAATTCTGTCGTCACATCAGTGAACCCGGCAGTCATCATGCTAAGCCAGGCACAGAAGGACGGATACCTCATTCATATGTGGAACCTAAAAAAGTTGAAGGCATAGAATGACAGGTACCGGTGTCTGGGGTTGGGGGTACTGGGGAGATGTTGGTCGAAGATGCAGACTTTTAGCTGGATAAGAGAAGTAACTTCAGGGGATCTATTGCACAACATGCTGACCACAGTTCATAACAATGTATTGTGCTCTCGAAATTGCTGCGAGAGTTTACCTGTTCTCGGCCCCCCAGAAATAAGTATGAGGTACTGCATGTGTTAATTAGCTCAACGGATCCATTTCAAAATGTGTACATATTTCAAAACATCATGTTGTACACCGTCAATATACAATTTTTATTTGTCAATTGAAAATTTAAAAAAAAGAAAGACACGTCATTCACAGGCAAACCCGGGAGCTAATGGGAACCTGCTTTGGCAAACGCTCCCCAAGAAGAAGCAAAATCAATACCCACCCTGCACGGATTCCCATGGGTCCCCGGCAGGTCCTGCAGGCCCCGCCACCCCTGTCCTGAGCGTTCATTCAGCAGTGCCCCCTGATTAATCTACAGCGGGGCAGAGTCCAGCTCTCAGAGTGTTGGAAGATTTTAGAAAAATAAGTTTATAGTCAGTCTTTTCAAGCATTCCGTCGTTTTCTTTCTTTTTTTTTTTAAAAAAAAAAAGGAAAAGAAAAGCACATTTCCCCCAGTCTTCCTTCTTCTGACACCGCTTTCCTTTAGAAGATCTCAGACTACAAGCGGGTACATGACAAGGGGGGCGTCCCCGGTGTACACACTTTGTGTTTGATTTATGACACGAGTCTGTAGGTGCAGCTGACAGCTTTCAGATGGAATCCGAGGCAGAGGGCTTTCAAGAGAGGTGGGTTATCTGGGTAAATCTATCAAGGGTGCGTCCTGGGAGAGACGCGCTGCCTTTGTAGAGCCCCGCAGAGCAGAGGCCCCCACGCTGGGCTCACCCGGCTCGCTGACAGGCAGCCCACGCTTCACGGTAATCACGAATAAAAGGCAGCTCCCTGCAGGTTACAGATCTGCTGTGTTTTGACATTGACCTTAATACATAATTTAACCACAAAGCCTGAGCCATGTGGAACGAGATGAGAAAAGACCACAGAACTGGCAAATAAAGTGATGTTCAATCAGAAATCATATTTGTTCCTGATTGTGGAGACATGGGCGTTAAGACGGAGGAGCTGATGTGGGGAAGGGCTGGGTAGAAGGGCTTGTCTGCCTGAGTGGCAGCGTGGCAGGCCCCGGGGCTGTCGCGTAAGTTTGTCTGGGATCTGGGGTGAGGAGCGGTGGTCAGTTACTATTGGATGGGCCACACCGGGAATGGGTCGGGCCCTTTTGCTTGGGTGGAGACTTGGGAGCGGCTTAACCACATATGGACAGTCCCACGTAGGCCAGAGCACCGGGTCCCAATAACTGCCCACAGGGAAGGAAGCAGGCGGGGATGCCCGAGGCCAGCGAGGACATTCTGGACGTGCAGGGGGAGAAGCCTGGGCAGGTGCATTCCCCCAGTGACCACCTGGCAAGGTTGACCCAGGTGGCTTTGCGTCTCCACTGGCCGGCGGGGTCCTAACTCCTGACTGTTCTCCTTGGAACACGGAGTCCTGTGTGTGCAACGTGCTCCGTGCGGGGTTGGTGCTTTTACCAAGTGCCATGGGAATTCGAGAGCCCGGATGCAGAGTCCCCAGGAGGCAGCGGGTGTGAGCAACACGGGAAAATCCAGACCTTGCTGCTCCAGAGGCTCCATGGGGAGAGGCTGTCTGGCTGTGAAGACCATCTCCTTCAGCACTCCCTCCATGACTGAGTGTTTTGGGGTGCCGTGAGCTCTGTGCCAGGCACCGGATCACAGAAACTCATCAAAGAAAAGAGCCCTTTTCTTTTGTTAGGAGCTCTCTCTGCCTATACACAGACAGACAGAGAAGTGTGTTAAGGGGAACACGGAACAAACACACACACACTCACATGTACACACACACACCTCTACACACTGTACACATCCCCCCCACACGAATGGACATATACACCCCACACATATGCACATGTATACATAGTTCACACCTGCACACCACATTCACACATGTGTACACACATGACTCACACCTATCCATGTATACACACCCAAATCCACACACATATACACCCACCTGCAATATACACATAGATAGACACGTACAGACACACACATACACACACATGCTCACATCTCACACTTCCCCACGCCCCAGGACACCTTCACAAGCGCACAGTCTGCCCAGCACCAGGACTGACCCCACGTGCCTCAGATGGAGCTCTAGAGCATCGGTGGTCTTTCTGCCTGGTGGACGGCAGCCACCAAACCCCCTTCCCCCTGGGGAGAAAAAGAAATAATCCACATGTCTGCTGGGGCAAACGTTCACCCTTCCTTTGGCCAGCATCCGTAGACAGCAGCTAAAATCACTAAATCACTGTCTGGCCCCAAACTGCAGACCTGCTCGGACGGCGTAGGAGCCGCGGTCATTCCTGATGCAGGCGTGTCTGCCGATGCACCTGCCGGCCTGACTGAGCCACCTGTGAAACAGGAGACGCACAGTTCAAGCCGGCTGGAAACTCTGGCGAGGGGCGTTTATTTATGGACACCCATGTGACGAATACAAACGACACATGTCTCCAACAACAAACAATTATTTCTGTGAACTGAGAGATAAGTGCTGCAGGGAAGTTCCCTTCGGTCTTCCCAGACATAGCTCAGGCTTTTAATTCTGGCATTTTTCTGTGTAAAGGGCCCTTATGTTGTTAGATTTTTGTGCTTTACATTGCAGGCGAGTGTGGATTTTTTGTGATAGTGTGTTTTTCTAGTGCTTGCTCAAGAATGGCCTATGAGGCAAAAATGACTAATTTTTTGTGATAAAAACAAATACGTAAAGTTAGTGTTTGGAAGGAAAGGAAGTCATACTGCACATACTTTTGTGAATTTTGGTGATTTGTTTTTTCTAGTGTTTGGTAAATAATTCGTGGTCATTCCTGATAACTTGGAGAGGGCTCATAACCCTCCTGAAGTCATGCAACGGGATTCCAACCTGGGTCTTGTTGGCCCCACAGGGGGAAAGCCGGTCAGCTGGTGGGGACCCCCAAAATAGCAGCCCGCGATTCAGGGCCACAGCACCGGCCAGATGAGAAGCTTTATTAACAGTGATCCTCACGATGTCTTTCATGGTTTTGTTTATCTATTGCTCTGGTCCAAATTTGTGTCCCCCCACAACATTCCCATGTTGAAACCCTAGCACCCAGGTGAAGTGCTAGGAGGTGGGGCCTCTGGGAGGTGACGAGGTCGTGAGGGTGGAGGCTCAGGCGTGGGATTAGGGTCCTTGTGAGAGGCAGGAGCGTGACCTTCCTGTCTCTCTTTCCTGCATGTGAGGACACAGCGGAAGGCGACCGTCTGACAGCCGCAAAGACAGGAGAGCCAGTCATCATCTAGCTCCTATTTATCTATCGATCCATCTTTTCAGACATTTAAGGGCCATTTTTATATTTTTGATTTTCCAATCTTTTTGTGTTCTTTGCCCGTTTTCAATGAGATGGCTGGTTTTTTCGCCCTTACTTTTTAAAAAAAGTTCTTACGGTAGGGATATCAGCCATTTATCTCATATAGTGGTATATGCTGCAGATATTTTTTCTTGATTTGTCTTTTAATTTTGACTTTGCTTATGGTGAGTTTTTTTTTTTTTTTTTCCGTCAACTAGACTTTCTTGTTTTTATGTTGTAAAATTTGTCTGTCTTTTTTTTATTGCATCTAGATTTGGGGTCATAGGAAGAAAGCCTGTCCCTATACTCAGATTATGGAGGAATTCAGCCACTTTTCCTCTATTAATGTATAGTTTTATTAAAAAGTACTAGAAGGCCTCTGACCAATTTATTTTTCTATGGTATTGGAATGGATCTAATTTTATATCTTTCCATTTAATGGGAAAGTCCATCTTTCCCTAGTAATTTAAGATGCCAGAGTTTCATGTGTAGTTGGGTTTATTTTCTGGACCTCTATTCTAGTCCTCTGGTCTGTTTTTTTTTTTTTTGTTGTTGTTATTTTGTTAACTTTTTTTCAATTTTTATTATTTTTTAATTATTATATTTATCATTACACAATGTAATCATTTTTTTGTGGTTCTTTACCAATTTCTCTCAGGGGGCGTATTAGTCCATTTCTGTTGCTTATAACAAAATATCTGAAACCGAGTGATTTATAAAGAAAATGAAATTTATTGCTTACAGTTTACAAAGTCCATCTGGTGGTGGTGACAGTGACCCCGGGGTCTCATGTTGCAAAATGGTGGAAGCAGAGAGAGAGACAGACTCTCCTCTTCTTTTAAAGCCCTCAGAACCACGCCCTTGACCACCATTTTTAACCCCTTCACTACTGCACGGTCCTACAATCCAATCACCTCTTCAAGGCTGCACCTTTCAATTACCATAATAGGATTTCCCACCCTCTTAACAGTCACAGTGGGGGCTAAGTTTCTATACATAAAACTTGGGGAACACAACTGAAGCTTCAGTGAGTTTTGGGGGGACATAATTCAGTCCAGTACAGGGGTGCTTGCGAGAAGTTGGTCTGGTCTTTATTCAGGTGGCACTAGCACCTGTTTCAACCGCAGGTCTTGTAGAATGTTTCACTATCTGGGAGGACAACTGGTTCATCTATTTTATTTTTCAGTGTTTTGTTCTTTTTTACTATTTTTGCTGTGAACTTCAGTATCAACTTGTCTAACTCCAGAAAATAAGCTCGTTGTTATTTTTAGCGGGATCCCATTAAACTTGTAAATTAACTTAGGGAGAACTAACCTTTGATAATGGTGAGATGTGCTAAAAAACAGGGATATGCTTCTGTTTGTTCAAGTTTACTTTTGTTTACTTAAGGAGTGCTTTGCAGCTTCATTCCGTATCGGTTGTGAACGTTTCTTGTCGAGCTTATCCCTAAGTATTTGATCATTTTTGTTGCTTTTAAATGGCATTTTCTCTTTACATGTTTTTACGGGTTGTTGTTTGTGTCTGTAAACACTCTTTATTTCTGCATGTTCATTTTATATCCCGCCACCTTGCCGAATACTTTTATTGTATGAGTTAGTTTTCTCGTTAATTCTCGAGGAATTTTGAGGGATTCCGTCCTAACTCTCTCCTGTTCCTCCCATTTTTTCAGTGGCGTTTTTTCCTCTGTCAGAACTTCGGATGTTTACAAGGCTTTCTTTTCCTACACCTTCACCCTCACGTTAGAGTTGGTTCTGCGGTTAAGTCCACCACATGAGTTGGAAGTTCACGGTCTTCTTGACCTCCTGGTGGTGCTGAAGATCCGTGTCACCTTATCTGTGACTTATCTGTGCTCTTTGTAGATTCTGGGGGAGGGGGTTGGACATTTATCTCTCACAGCTCTGGAGGCTGGAAGTCCAAGATCAAGGCGTGGCAGGTGCAGTGTCTGGTGAGGACCTGCTTCATAGACGGTGCCTCTCACTGTGTCCTCACATGGTAGAAGGGGTGAAGGGGCTCTCGGGGGATCCTTTTTATAAGGACACTAATCCCATTCACGAGGCTCCACCCTCATGACCTCTTCACCTCTCAAAGACCCCACCTCCTAACACTGTCACATTGGAGTTAGTTTCTAACATGTGAATTTGGGGGATACAAATATTCAGACCATAGCCGCAGTTGTCTTTAAGGATCCAGTAAATAATTAGTATCATTATAGGGAAACGCTCATACAACAGCATATTTCCACTCCCCAGACCTCGATCATATACCTTCCAACTCTATGTGCAGTGATTATTAGACTTTGTACACCAAAAAAAACCCCAAAACAAAAACAAAAACCTTCCCTTCTGACCAACTGCAGAGAAAGTTGAAACTCTCCAAAGATGGCTATTTTTCGAGTTATGAGCAGAAAAAGTTTGAACACTTTTCACAAAAGTCAGAAACATATTAATTTTTCAGAGCCTTGTAAGTCAAAAATGGCTTGTCCAATTTGCTTCAACCTTTGCAGCCTGAGATGAAGCTTGAGAACTTTCCGGCGAAAGAAGATATTTTGTCAGAGTCAGAAGGAGGTCAGGAGAGGGCATTCTGTGCAGAGGACAGGATCCTGGGCAGGTGTCTGGAATTAGCTGGAGGGCTCTCCCTGATATGGGGTGGACAGACGCCGGGACGGCAGCCTTGATGGACGCAAGGGCATCCAAGGACAAAGGTGCCCCATCAATGGCTCTCTCAGGACAGGGAGGAACCCAAGGAGTTAGGGGCAGGTATAGAGCTTCCTCTGCCCTTTCCAATGTTCCTCTGGTTTACAGTATAAAAATGTCATTTTCAGGAGAAAAGGGGTCATGTATGGGATGGGGGGGGGAATTAGCTGTTTTTAAAGCTCATTTCAGGAAAATGTTGATGGGGTTGAGGTTTGGACTTGGAGGAGGCAGAATCCCCTGGGGACCTGATTACTGTTAATTTGTAATCTAGGGAGGTCCGGGGCCTGCTGAAATATTAATGCTCAAGAAAAAGCCATTGCCTCTGATTCTTTCTGTGCCCTTTATTTATTTTTTACTCCACTGGACGCAAGACATCCTCCTTGATTTATTTATTTTTGGCGGTATTGACACCGTAACAGGGGACCCCCCCACTGTCTACTCGAAAGGGCCTTTTGTGTTTTCTGTTGTTGAAAGAGCCCTACTCAACCTTTGACGCTCAGGAGCTTTATTTGGTGCCATAAAATCCTTTGGCTGTCTCGGATTGGTTGGCTGAAAGTGTCCTGTGCTTACGTACAGTATCAGTGACTTCCATTTGTACCGACAGACGACCCCGGGGACCACTCAGGGTGGAAACAAGGTACCCCGGCACCGCCATCCTGGGCTTTGTCCTGACTGCTGATGTCAGAAGCGAGTTTGGATCTTAAGTTTTTTTGTTCTTTTTACGAAAGTGAATTTCATAAAACATACAATCAACCGTTGTAAAGTGCATAATTCAGGGGTATTAGCACATTCACAGTGTTGTGTAACCACCAGCTCTATGTAATTCCACGATGTTTTCAGCACCCTGAAAAGAGACCCTGTAGAATAACTGCCCTTTCTCCCCCCACCCCCCCAGCCCCCGGCAACCACTAGTCTACTTTCTTATGGATTTGCCTATTCTGGGTGTTTCATGTGAATGAATGTTGTCTGCTGTGTCTGGATTCTTCACTGAGCATCACATTTTCAGGGTTCATCCACGTTGCAGCAGGTGTCAGAGCCTCATTCCTTTTCATGGCTGAGTAATATTCCACTGTGTGGATGGACCACACTGTGTTTGTCTGTACATTGCTTGACGGACCCCTGGGCTGCTTCCAACTTTGGTCATTGTGAATAGTGCTGCTATAAACCTGGAGTAAATTTGCTGGGTGGAGAATATTTTCATTTCTTGGATTTTCTTTTTATTGGAACAAAATTGATTATTATACATATTTGTGGGGTACAGCATTGAACATCAATGCCTGTGTGCAATATGTGATGCTCAAATCAGGATAATTAGTATATTCAACATGACACAAGGTAATCATTTTTTGTGGCTCTTCACAAATTTCTCACTAACCGCCCCTTTCCCTGCCCCTTTCCCACCTCTAGTGACCTCAGTTCTGTTCTCATTTTGAAAGTCCAGTGTATTATCGTGATCGTTGTATCTTTCTTTTTTTAAAAAATTTATTTGTTTATTTTCTTTGCTCCCACTTATGAGTGAGGACACGTGGTATGTCTCTTTCTGTGCCTGGCTTATTTCACTTATAATTTTCTCTAAGCTCATCCATGTTGCTGCAGATGGCAGGATTTCATTCTTTTTTATGGCAGAGTAGTATTCCTTTGTGTAGATATACCACAGTTTCCTTATCTGGTTGTCCGTTGATGGACATTGAGTTTGGTTCCAACTCTTGGCTTTTGCAAATATAGCTGCCATAAACAACAATCTTCAACATGATGATTTCCATTCCTTTGGCTATAGACCCAGCAGTGGGACTTTTTAATCACTGGAAACCCCTTCTCTGGACTTGGTAGTCTTGTACGGAATCTTGCTAATGTTGCGGGAATCAGGAACCCAAATTGTCACAAATTGTGTTGGCTGATCTTGAGTGATGGGATGTTTGGACCAAGTTGATGATTCAGAGGCATCTCCAGGCAGTCACAGACTAACAAGGAAGAGGCAAGGGGTTGCCCTCAGCAGGCCCCATCTGCAAAGGCTCTGTACCTTCTCTGGGCTGAGAAGTGGGCCTCTGGCTGTGGTAGGGATCCCTTGTGACGTCAAGGCAAACACACACGTGAATTCAGCAGGGCCAGCATGATCTGAAAATGGGTCTACAGGCTCCACAGTGGGGCCCCAGAGCAGAGGGGGCTTCAGCAAGCCTTTTTAGATGGGAGAGCTTCCCCTGCAAAGACTCTGCAGGGAACGGCTCAGTTTTCATTTAGGAGGAGCAAAGCCTTCTCTTTTGCATTTATTCTTGCAGCCCTAAAATTTAGCCATAGGCCACTGTTTTTTGTTTGCTGCAGCTGCTGTAATAAATGCTCACACACCAGGGTACTTGAAACAACAGAAATATATTCTTTACCAGTTCTGGGGGCAGAAGTCTGAGGTCAAGGTGTGGCAGGGCCGTGCTCCCTCCAGAGGCTCCAGGGGAGGATCCTTCCTGCCTCTTCCAGCTCCTGGTGGCTCCAGGCGTCCCTGGGCTTGTGGCCACATCACTCCAGTCTCTGCCTCCATCTTCACGTGGCTTCTCCTTTGTGCCTGTGTCTCCTCTTATGAGGACACTTCTTATTGGATTTAGAGCCACCCTAATCCAGAATGGTTCTGTCTCACGATCTTTCCCTTAATTACATGTGCAAAGACCCTTTTTCCAAATAAGGTCTCATGAACACCCCACCTCCCTCTGGAAGGGATGACGGCTGGGCCCTGGTGTGTGAGGCTCCCTGATTTGGGGTACCCAGTTCCAGTCCTTGCGCTTTGCCCTCCCCTGAGGTTCCCCTTCTTGCTGCTGGGCAGTGTGTGTGGAGCATCCCCAGACCTGTAGCTCCCATAGTCTGGTCTGAGAACAGGTGCCCAGCAGGGGCATCAGGCCCCCCTGGCAAGTCTGTCACATCTGCTTTCGTTCTCCTCTCCTGGCCCAGGGCCCAGCATCTGTGTTCTTCAATATGGTCCCAGGTGACTCAGCTGCTGGCCTGGTGGGAAGCCCTGGTTTGACCCATGCATCCCCCACCCCCACCTCAAGTCCATCCACTGCCAACCTGCAGCTCACCTGCAGCCCACCTGGAACTCACCTGCAGTTTACCTGCAGCTCACTTGCAGCTCACTTGGAACTCTCCTGCAGCTCACCTGGAACTCACCTGCAGTTCACCTGGAACTCACCTGCAGCTCACCTGGAACTCACCTGCAGTTCACCTGGAACTCACCAGCAGCTCACTTGGAGCTCACCTGCAGCTCACCTGGAACTCACCTGCAGCTCACCTGGAACTCACTTGCAGTTCACCTGGAGCTCACCTGGAGCTCACCTATAGCTCACTTGGAGCTCACCTGCAGTTCACCCACAGCTCACTTGGAGCTCACTTGGGCAGGTCTCCAGGTAGGTGGAGACTGCTCCAGAGGTGGTTTCTGGAATAAGGTCCCATCTTGTCTTCCCAGGGCCTGGTTGTCGGCCTGGCTTCCTATGCCAGAGCTGCAGTTTCAGTGGAGGGAGGACCTGGCCCCCACTCCCCTCCCCACACCCATTCCATTCTCATCAAGCAACACCAGCTCATCTGACACTGGAGCCCAGAACCCATCAGTTTAGAGCCTCCAGCAAGGTGCAGAAAGCACTAGGTCAGCCGGTTGAGGTTGCTTCCAGAAGGGAACCCTAGGCTAGAGGTGGATGGTGATTTTTAATTTTGATTCTCCTGGGAATTCCCTTCCATGGCATGGCTGGGACCTCTGTGTCCTACTGGCCTGTGCCCCTGGCTTTAATCAGCAGCTTGTTCCCCAACCCCAATTGCTTGTCATGCATCTGGGGTCTGGTTGTTTACTGAGCCTTGTAGCAGCATCATCATGTACTACAAAATGCCCTGAGTCACACTGGTTGGAGACAGCTCCCTCCAAACCCACCAGGTGTGGCAGACAGGGCTGGCCCCATCTGGGACTCCAGGCTGGGGAGGAAGCAGCCTGTGGAGTCTTGGTGGGGCTCAGCGTCCCCCTTGCCTGTGCTGTGGGTTTTTACTGCTGCCCCTGCAAGGGCTCACCCTGTGGCCCCTGCCCAGACCCTGATAATTCCTCTGTCTTCCCTACTGGGTGGCCCCTGAGCTCTGGAGGCCTGGCCTTGACCAGCAGAGACTTTGGGATAACTTGTGCCTCTTCCGAACTGGTCTGAATCTGCACCCTGCTTATGGACATGATAAAGTCTCCATGTGGGAGGTGACTCTGCCCTGACCCGCTGTCCAGACCTCCTCTCAGGGCCTGCTGTGACTCCTTGCTCAGGTCCCCTATTCTCCAGTCCTGGAGGTGCCAGCACTCACCACTGGATCACCCAAGGCCTGCTGCCTCGGTGAGTCTGCACACACGTGGGATTATAGACTGGCTTGTTTTGGGGGCCCCAGAACTGGTGAGTCCTAACTGAGGTGACCACCAGCTGTGATGGGGCATTCCCCATCTGAGAAGGACATTTTTCTTCATTCTTTGTGGAATGCATAAAACTTCATATTAACCATATCCTTTCTACCGTCTTTCTGGGACTCTACCCAGTTAAATCAAAGGAGAACATTTAATCTTTGATTCAGCAACTCGTTCAAAACATATTGATTATTTACCATGTCATCAGCTCATGGGGAAAGTATGGCCCCTGCTCTCCTGGAAGAGGGGGGAAAACTACACTCACCAGGAGGTGTCCATGTACCGTGCTAAGTGCTGGGGACATCATGGAGCTTTCTATTCATCCATCCATTCATCCATCCATTATTCACCTATCCATTCAACATCCATCATCTATCTCTCCACCCATCCATCCATCCAAACACACATTTATCCACCCTCCCATCCCCATCAATCCATCCATCATCCATCCGTCCTCCATTTACTGTTCTGTTCATCCACCACCGATTCATGCATTCATCCATCCTTCAACAATTTATCCATTGTTCATTCATCCATTACCCATCTTCCATCCATCTACTCTCCAATTCTTCCATTCATCCATCTAAACATCATCCATTCAACATCCTTCATCAATCTACCCATTCATTATTCACTTGTTCATCATCCATCCATCTGTCCATCCATCCATCCACCCATCCATCCATCCATCCATCCATCCATCCATCCATCCATCCATCTATCCGTCATCCATCCATCATCCATTCATCCAACATCTACTGAGTCACTAAATCAAAGAACCATGGTCTCTCAAGGAATCCAGAGTCTCATCTTTAGGCCCTATAGAAGGGTACCTGTGCTTGAGATGGCTACAGAACAGTTTTTGTCTTCAAGAGAAGATACATTTTGGCATTTATTGTCCTTTCTTTAACTTTAGGAGTAAAATTTACCTCCATAATAATGGTGGATTGATTAGTTGCAGGCTGAATGACCATTGCTAATGTACACTAAAAGCCTCATCACTTCCTGAGTCCCCCCAAAAAGGAAAGGCCTCATGGGCTTGTCCGAAAGTCTTGTTGCATATACCTTTCTATTAAGGCACCATCTTTCTTCCCAACCCACCCACCTTGAGTGAGTGACATCACCATCATCACCATGAATACGCATCTTGATTTTTTTTGAAAGATGACCGGTAAGGTGATGTCAACACTTGACTTTGTGTCGTCAGCACCAGGCTCTCCTGAGTGAGCCACGGGCTGTCCCTCTCCCACCTTGATTATTGACATCACCACCGTCACCATCCCTCCAGCTTTCCAGGCCATAATTCTGAGAGTCACCCTAGATTTACCCTGTCATTCATCCCTCTGCTCAATGCCACCAGGTCTGCCTCCCTCTGCTATCACCTCTAGGCTCTGAACTTCCACCTTGTTTCGTCCTTCACTCTCTTAATGCAGAGACTCATGTCACCTCTCCTGGCTTACCATGATGGCTTCCGGGGGGCTCCCTGCTTCTGGTTTCTATCCCCTTCTGTATCAGTTTGCCCAGGCCACCGTAACAAAGCAGAAATTTAGTTTCTCACAGTTCTAGAGGACAGAAGTCCAAGGTCAAGGGTGGGTTCCTTCCGAGGGCGAATCCGCTGCATGTTCCTCCCGTATCTTTTGGTGGTTTTCTGGCAATCTTTTGTGCGTCTTGACTTGTGCTGACCTCACCCTGATCTCCACCTCTGTCTTCTCATGCTGTTCTCCCTGCACGTGTGTCTGTCTCTGTCTCTCTCCTCATCTGATAAGGACACCAGTTGTAGTAGATTAGGGGCTCACCCTACTCCAGTATGACTTTATCTTAAGTAAGCACATCGGCAATGACTCTATTTCCAAATAAGGTCCCATTCTGAGGCAGTGGGGATTAGAACTTCAATATATGAATTTTTGGAGACAGAGTACAACCCATAATGCCTCAATTCCACCAAATGTCTATATGAGTTTGCAGTCACAAGTACTTTGTGTATTGGGCTCTGGCAGTAAAAATTGTACCAATATTTTGTTATGTAGATGTACAATGATACTAAATACAAGCTGCTCAGATGGAAAAAAAAAAAACACAAAAGAAGATAATGACAACACGGCTGGAATTGCTTCTTGAAGCAAGGGGTTGTTTAGAAGGAACGAGGGTAGGAGTGGAGGTTGGTGGACGGAAGAGACTGTTTATGAATTAAAGGCCAGGGACAACAAAGTCCTCATTTTATTTTGGGAGCATTAAATTGGTTTCAGTGAGTATGGCTCACAAGAAAAAAAAAACAAAAAAACACAAGTACAGAGAAGTTTGCCTGGAAAACTTAGGCAGTTAGCTGGTTTAGAGAATTTAACTTCAAAGCCAGAAGAGGGCATCATAAAAATGATCAGAATTTAGAGGTATGTTTTATTGAGTCACCCAAGGCATAAAAATATAGATGATCAAAGAGTTCGCACGAGTATGTTTTCCCCCTTCTGTGGAGCTGAGCCCAGCTCACTAATGACCGTAATTGTGGTCATAGGTGACTTGCCCCAAGTGCATGGACTGTTAGCATCTCTGCTTTCTGTCCTGCTGTGTGGCAAGGCTGTGTCGCCAGCTCTAACGGTGGCCTGTTATCGTCCGAGGGCATCTTGAAACTTCAGAGACAAATATTTTACGTTCTGGAAGTGAAAACGCTTTTTTACCCAGCTGAGCAACGTGCTTGGAGTAGTCTTCACGTTGGGAGGAGCAACGGGAAGGGAGCAGTGTTGGCGGAGTTAACCCTGCCCGGGTGGGGCTAACCCTGCCTGGGTTCCGGTCCTAGCCAGGTGGCCCAAGGCGAATGTCTAAGTTCTGCAAGCCTCAGTGCCTCACGAGTAAATGAATGGATGTGATGCCACGTCGTGGGGCTGCTGCGAGGGTTGACCAAGGTAATGTTCCTGAAATGTTCAAATAACAGACGGCCATTAATAACACACATTAATTCACTTATGGTTCTGGAGGTCGGGAGTCTGACATGAGCCTCGTGGAGCCAAAATCAAGGTGTCAGCAGGGCTGGTTCCTCCCAGAGGCTCTGGGGAGACTCTGATTTCTCACTGTTTTCAGCTTCTAGAGGCTCCTGTGTTCATTCCTTGGCTCACAGCCCCTTCCTCCATCTGCAAAGTGCTTCCCCTCACATCTCCTCTATTTCAAATCTTCTGCCTCCCTCTTTTGTTCCCAATTTTTTTTCATTGTGGTAAAATACAAATGCCATAAAATTTACCATCGTAACCATCTTTCAGTGTACAGTTCAATGGCATTAAATACATTCATAATGCTGTGCAAACGTCAACACTTTCCATCTCCAGAAAAATAAATCTTGCACATCTGGAACTCTGTCCCCATTTAACAATAAGTCCCTATTTCCCTCCTCCTCCAACCCCTGGAAACCCCCATTCTGCTTTCTGCCCGTATTACTTTGACTACTCTGGGTACCTCACAGAAGTAGAATCACACAGTACTTGTCTTTTTGTGACTGGTTTATTTCATTTATCTTGATGTCTTCAAGGTTTATCCATGTTGTAGCATATGTCAGAATTTCCTTCCTTCTTAGGGCTGAATAATATTCCATTACATGGATAGACCACATCTGGCTTATCCACTCATCCATTGATGGACACTTGTGTTGCTTCCATGTTTCAGTGATTGTGAATCACACGGCAACAAACGTGTGTACAAACATCTCTTCAAGATCCTGCTTTCAATTCTTTTTGGTCCATACCTGAAAAGAATTGATGCACTTTGCAGATGGAGATGGGAATTGCTGGATCATATTTTAATTCTATCTTTAATTTTTTGAGGAACCGCCAGACTGTTTTCTACAGTGACAGCACCGTTTCACATTCTTGCCAACAGGGCACAAAGGTCCCAGTTTCTCCACATCCTTACCAACACTTGTCATTTTCTGTTTTTGTTTGTTTGTTTGTTTTATAGTAGCATCCTAGTGGGTGTGAGTGATATCTCACTGTAGTATTGATTAGCATTTCCCTGGTGATTGGTCATGCTGAGCATCTTTTCATGTACTTATTGGCCATTTGTATGTCTTCTTTGCAGAAATGTCTATTCAAGTCCTTGGCCCATTTTTTAATTGGGCCATTTATTTTGCTGTTGTTGAGTTCTCTATATACTCTGGATATTAATCCTTTATCAAATGTATGATTTGCAAATATTTTATTTGATTCTATGCGTTGTCTTTTTACTCTGTTGATGTTGTCTTTTGATGCACAAACTTTTTATAAAGTCTAATTTGTCGATTTTTTCTTTTGTTGCCTGAATCTTTGGTGTCATATCCAAGAAATTATTGCTAAATCCATTGTCACAAAGCTTTCCCCCTATGTTTTCTTCTAAGAGTTTTATAGTTTTGGGTCTTCCATTTAGTCTTTAATCCATTTTGAGTTAATTTTTGCAAATGATGTTAGATAAGGGTTTGACTTCATTCTTTCACACAGGTATATCCAGTTTTCCCAACACCATTTGTTGAAGAGACTTCCCTTTCCCCATTGAACAGTCTTGGCACACTTGTCAAAAAACATTTGATCATATAAGCGAGGGTTTATTTTGGGCTCTCTATTCTATTGCATTAGTCTGTGTGTCTGTATACCAGTACCACACTGTTTTGATTAGTATAGCTTTGTAGTAAGTTTTGTAATCAAGAAGTGTGAGTCTTCCAGTTTTATTCTTCTTCAAGATTGCTTTAGGTCACCTCTCTCTTATAAGGACAATCGTTAGTGCATTTAGGGTCTACTTGGGTAATTCAAAATCCTTAATCCCATCTGCAAAACCCCTTTTGCCATATAAGGTAACACATTCATAGGTTCTGGGCATTAGATATGGACATCTTGGGAGCCAGTATTCAGCCTGCCATACTAAAGAAGATCATAGTCACAGCTTCCAGAGATTAGGGAATGGAAATCTTTGGGGGCCAGTATTTACCTGCCACCCAATAATTCAGTCTTTGCTGTTCTTGACATGTTTGAGAGACTCAGGCTCCTTTCACTCCAAAATGTACCTACCTATATTGCCAGTATTTTCTTAGGAGTCTGAGAAAGCAAACAGGTGTATTGCCAAGTCAAAGTTCTGGCCACGTGTCTTGCAGTGACTTCTAGGTGTGGTGAAGTCAGAAAATGAAAAACAGAAGATAATGGAAGATATAAGGTATTTGTTTCCCAGGGATGCTATGGGATCCATCCAATCTTGAGGCACCATTTTGTACTCCAACCTGCCAACAGTCTGGAAGGAAAGACATTGAACAATGTAACATGTGTTCTGTGGCTGTGATGTCAAGGTCTGCAGGACTCCGCATGTGCTCAGGTAGACCTTAGCTTACCTTTGACCGGTAAAGACAATGTCAAAGTCTACGGGGTCACCACTATTAAGACACAGCATCAATCTTAACACCGTGGCTGATACTGACAGTAGGTTGTGTTTGCAGATGTGCTCTAAAATCACTGTGAGACACTATGTGATGACAGTGGATCTTGTTTATGGTAGACACTTTAAATAAACTGACATTGATCATAGCAGATCTGAGATATGCTTGCTGTGCGCCCAACATTGGCTTTGCCCACTGATCCTCACCTGAAGCCTATAATTGTTGCATTTTATAGTTCTGGGAATTGAAGGTACCAGACGGCAAGTCGGTGAGAACGGTGGTGTGTTCTAAATGTTTACGTTTGTGTAAGAGCTGTTAAGATCGACGCTGCTAACGTGGAAAGGCGATGTGGCATACACGTGCTCTTCCCTACGTGTTCTTCTGGATTCCCGGACTGGTCGATCTGTGGTGTGGTTGAGAGTCTGGCCCCGCTGTGATAACCGAGCATCCTGCATCTGTCAGCATGTTGCTGGGATGCGTTTGGTAGCATCATTTGGAGATAATGTCAGAAGTCCATGTGTGCTATTTTTTGCCACTGAGCCTTTGGTTATATGCCCCCACCCCTGCCAACGTCTGGATGTTGAGACTCTCACAGTCGAGCAGCCTCTCAGAGGATTTGGGCTTAGGTCCAAGCCCTTCTATTCTGCACAAGCCACTGGGACCCCCCTCACTTGGCAGTGATGGGAGTCCAAGGTGGTGGGAGAAAGTGGGGTGGCCCTCTTGTATGCAGGAGATGAGGTGCACATGAAGGTGTGTGTCCATCTGTGAACTGGTGGGGGGTTCTGCACCAACTCCTACCCTGTCCTCTTCCCTTAAGATTAAAAAATGGGCAAAAGAGCTAAGTAGGCATTTCTCTAAGGAAGATATACAAATGGCCAACAGACATATGAAAAAATGCTCAACATCACTCAGCATCTGGGAAATGCAAATCAAAACCACACTGAGATACCATCTCACCCCAGTTAGGATGGCTAAAATCCAAAAGACTCTGAACGATAAATGCTGGCAAGGTTGCAGAGAAAAAAGAACTCTCATACATTGTTGGTGGGACTGCAAAATGGTGCAGCCTCTATGGAAAATGGTATGGAGGTTCCTCAAACTGTTGCAGATAGATCTACCATACGACCCAGCTATCCCACTGTTGGGAATATACCCAGAGGAATGGAAATCATCAAGTCGAAGGTATACCTGTTCCCCAATGTTCATCGCAGCACTCTTTACAATAGCCAAGAGTTGGAACCAGCCCAAATGTCCATCATCAGATGAGTGGATACGGAAAATGTGGTACATCTACACAATGGAATACTACTCAGCTATAAAAACGAATGAAATACTGCCATTTGTAACGACATGTATGGACCTAGAGAGAATTATCGTAAGTGAAAGAAGCCAGGCACAGAAAGAGAAATACCACATATTCTCACTTATTGGTGGGAGCTAAAAATTAATATATAAATTCACACACACACACACACACAAAAAAAAAAAAACCGGTGGGGGGGGAAGAATATATAACAACCACAATTACTTGAAGTTGATACGACAAGCAAACAGAGGGGACATTGGTGGGGGGAGGGGGGAGGGAGGAGGGAGGTAGGTTTTGGTGATGGGGAGCAATAATCAGCCACAATGTATATTGACAAAATAAAATTAAAAAAACAAAACAAAACGATATTTAGCACCTCAATTTCATGCAACCCAGAGAGGGCAGAAACTTCTCCACTTCCGCCAGTCACCCCTCATTTTCCCAGGCTGTACCCACCATAGCCAGGTCAACAACAGCCCACCAGGTGGCCCCAGACACATGAAGTTTACAATCATCATTCCAGTGGGTCGACGGTGGTCGTTCTGGTCCCCCTTGAAGAGAGAAGGGCCCTGGTGTGGACAGACCATTTAATTGGAATGGGCATGGTCTCAATGTGGGATTAAAAAGCAAAGCACGGACTGTCAACAAAGTGCCAAGTGACCCGGCGTGTCACCACACCCACTTCATGTGTCCAAACTGCACAACGGCTGGCAGAGAAAAACGGTGGCAGAGTCCACGCTGGGCTCAGAACTACCCAGCTTTGTTGGACAGATTCACCAGGCAATCGTGACGATACCACTTTTCTTTGAATTGTGCAGACAAACCCACACTGATTGTATGAGACTTTGTTATGCGTGTTGTTTTCAGTGTATCACTGAATGTGGGTCCTCAGGACCTTGGGAAATTAAGTTAGATGCTGCCCCAGCACGATAAATAACACGTGGTCCGGTCACTCCACCTGTTCCATTGGTTCCTTCCAAAAATGCTTTGGCAGAATCGGTGGAGTGACAGCCCTGATTTTGATGCAGCGTGGGGTGGGGGGTGCCCTAAATAGACCATGTGTATCCTAGACAAAGTAGGCTGTTCTCAACATCTGTCCTCCAATGGCCTTCGTACAACTAGGTTCAGATCTACCCTTCTGCGCTCAGACACGCACAGCTCAGACCACTCCAGTGAATGCAAGAAGCTCTTGGCAGCAGAGAAAAGATGTCGCTGGTCTTTGGGCTCCGGTGGGTGCCCATTACACAAATCATCGAATTCCGTGCTTACCACAACACTCAGAGGGAGGTGCTATTTTTAGCTCTATTTTCTCGATGAGGATACAGGGTGTATAGATGTTGAGCGTGGGAACCAGGCTCCACACTGACTGGTTGTCAAATCTACTCTTTGCTTAGCACACAATGATGCCACCTCTTCCCATTAGCCTGTTTTCTAGATGAATTCCTGAGTTTTCCCATGTCTGGCAACAGGGAAGTGCTTCTTGGTAGCTGACCTGAGTCCCTCATGCTTTGACTTGAGCCCACAATTGTTTATTCTGCTCTGGTTTGTTTTCGGGGCAGGAAGGTACTTCCATCTCTCAGTCTCTGCACCTGCCCTGAATTTTCCCTCCCTGTGGAGTCACCTATCCCCGCTGCCACGGAATTCACAGGAGCTCGTGAAGGCTGTTGTTTCTCTAGGGCTGTGGCTGGCTGGGCTGCCACTCGATCGGGCATGCTCAGTTTTGATACAGAGAGCCATGAAAAACAAAACAAAACAAAACTCTTTTTGCATTGAAGAATTTAGTCCAGGAGTTCAGCCAGCAGAGGACTCTGTGGGTATAAATATAAATTTAGAGAATTCTAAATACATAGCAGAGTGGGAGTTAGATGTTTGTGCAGAGACAAAACAGCCTTTCCAGATTCTTAAAACACTGGAAATGGGAAGGGCTTCGAGGTTGTCCAGAATAGCAGTTCTCAAGCAGGGGTGACTCAGCTCCCCAGGAGAAACCTGGCAGTGTCTGGGGACATTCCTGGTTGTCATAACTGGGGAGGGGGTGCTCCTGGTGTTTAGTGGGTGGAGCCCAGGGACTCTGCTCAACACTCTACAGTGCCCAGCACAGCCCCCACCAGAGAATTGTTCAGCCCCAAATATCAACAGTGCTGAGGTTGAGAAGCCCTGCATGAGAGAATCTGTCTGTCTGTCTGTCTATCTATCATCTGTGGCACTATCAACCTGGGATAATTTTGTCTCCCAAGGGACACTTGGCAATTTCTGGAGACATTTCTGGTTGTCATAACTGGGAGGAGGAGAGAAGTTTACTCTTGGCATCTCGTGGGTGGAGCCCAGGGACTCTGCTCAATGCCCTGCAGTGCACAGGACGGTCCCACCACAGAGAGTCATTCAGCCCTAATGTCACTAGTGCTGAGGCTGAGAAGCTGTGCATGAGAAACTCTATCAGTCTGTCTATCTATAATCTATTTTCTATGTATGCATGCATCTAATGTCTGTATCTGTCTATTTATCACCTATTATCTATCTGTACATTTGTACCTATCTACCTGTCAATCATCTATCTATGTCTATGTATCTCTTTTTCTGTCTATGACAGTGATTTGCAACCAGGGACAATTGTATCCCCCCCCGGGGGACACTTGGCAAAGTCTAGGGCAGTCTGGGTTGGCACCACTGGGTGGTGGGTGCTCCTGGCATCTGGTGGGTGGACCCAGGGACTCTGCTCAAGAGTCCCCACCACAGAGAATCATTCATTCCCCAGAGGTCATAGTGCTGAGGCTGAGAAACCCTGATGAGATGAATCTAGATCACTTTCCAGATTTTGAAACTGGAATTCTGGAACGTGAGGCCGCCCACCTTTGACTGCAGCACCTGGCCAGCCCTCTCTCAGCTCTGGGCTCCCCTGGGGTATCCTAACCATAAGACAGAAGCCCCGAGTGCATGCGTGAGAATCTGGGAGGGGAGACTGGCAGCGGGAATGAGGCCGTGAGTCTTTCCCTCCACATCTGACCCTCGAGATCCCGCAGTACTCCTGAAGAACCCAGCTGCGAGGACGTCAGACGGTCATTTCCTTCGTCCTGCATGTCTCTCTGGTACCTGCACGTCATGGTCTCGCTGAGGCCGTTACCGCTTGTTGTGGGAAAGGCTGGGAGCTGAGGTTCTCCTTGGAACAAGGAGGTGCAGCTACGCGCCCCCCGCCCCCACCCAGGGAACAAACTCTACCCTGTGCTTGGGGAGGACAAAACGAACAGAGAATGTTGGAGAAGAGATGAGGATGGTATTTCTGTGAATACCAGCATTAAAAAGTGATTATTTTAATATGTTGCGTTGTTAGTTTCCGAGGGCTGTTTTAACGAGGTACCGTTGACAAGGGGCTTGACACCATGAAAACTTGTCCCCTCTTGGTTCTGGAGACCAGAAGTCTGAAGTGCCACTGAGGCAGAGCTGGTCCTTCTCGAGGATCTGGGGCAGGGTCCGTTCCAAGCCTGTCTCCTGCCTCCGGACAGCTGCTGGCCATGCCTGGCTCTCCTGGGCGCGTGGCCACATCACTCCAGTCTCTGCCTCCATCTTCACGTGGCTTCTCCTCTGTGTCTGTCTCCTCTTCTGTCTCTTATGAGGACACCTGTCATTGGATTTAAGGCCACTCTACTCCAGGATGACCTCATCTTAACTAACCACATCTGCAGAGACCCTATTTCTAAATAAGGTCCCAGTCTGAGGTTCCAGGTGGATGTGAGTTTTGGGGAACTCTCCTCCATGCAGTCCACTGATGTATCATAAATATCAGCAGTGACAGAAACGTCAGTCGTGGTGATAACGACGTTTCAAAACCAGGCTGAAAAAGCGTGCTTTTTGAGTAAGCCCAGAGTCTTGCAGCTCTGTGCCTTCGTCTTCCAGAAGCATCTTAGGGGCTCACCCTCCTGATCGACCCACTGTTGGGACACCTCGCCAGTATGTCCTGGATTCTACGGGGACAGCATGTGGCTGGAGTTCATCCTCGTTGCAGATGTGCTTGAAGACTGGGTGTCAGGTGACACTTCCCGGGAGGTGTCACATCTCTGCGTTTGGTTCGTGATTTGGGAGGAGTGACACCAGCAGACAGACCACGCTCATGGATCGCATTAGATTTGTGGTCATGTCAATAATCTGTGTTGTCATGAGTCCAAATAGAAGGACCAGCGTTATGTACCCCCAAAATGTCCTTTTAAGTCCACAATCATTTTAGTGCCAATAGTCGGGAGCATAGTGTCCGTTTGTGGGAAGAATACGCTGGCTTTGGTTTCTGTTTTCATTTGGTCAAAGATGTGGCCCCATGGTTTGAAGGGAAAAAAAGAAAAATCAGGTCCTATTTAAGAAAGAAATGAGGGCTTTGAGAGCCAGGGCACGATTTTTTAGATTTCAAGATGTCCTGTCAAAAGACTGCCTTGACTCTGAAAGAGTCAAATGTTTTTAGCCTAAAAGAATTGTACGAGGTCAATTTGAAAGCGTAGTTTTGGGAGTTTTCTGTTGCATAAATACCTCTGGTCTTTCCCACGCTGGGTACTTTTCTTCCGTTTCCTTTTGGCTTTATAGAAAAATCAGCAAAGGAAATAAGTACAATACTTTGTGGTATCTTAGTAATCGGGGCCCACATTCATAGAGGGGAGCCCAGAGCTTGTGTGATGCCCCTACGGCTGGGAAACCTCCAGGGGGTTCCACCGATAAGGTCACAGAGGCCTGCGTTACATAACACAGCAGGTAACGCTCGGCACGTAGGCAGCTCTGCTTTCTGGAAATCTATCCTACGGGGGCACGTCTATGTGGTGCCTGTGGGGACATCCACGGAGCTCCCGATGGATGTCACATGCTCAGTTGTGGCCAAACAGCCCGTTCCAAAGACACTGTGGCTTAGAGCAGGGAGCCATGAGGGGAAAGCAGAAGGGGCCGTTGTTTTGGATCAGGACACAGCAATGACCACGTGTGTAGATGCTTTATTTCAGGAATCCTTCCTTTTACGTAGAAATCCTGGACTGAGACAAGGGCTCTCTGCCTGTTGTGGAGCAAGCTTTGAATCACTCCTTTGAAAACTCCGATTAGCTTTGCTTGAGCTGTGCCCGGCCGGAGGGGGCATGAATACGGTGTTGGCCGCGGCGGGTTTTCACATCGTCCCGGGGACCCCGGCTGCAGACTCGTCCCCCAGCCCGTCCCTGACACTGGTTAAGTTTCACATTGTCCCAGCTTCCCCATGTGAGGCTCCCCTCGTCTGTGCTCCTAGGCAGTCCCCCAAACACTGGGTCATAACAGCCGGCGATGTTGAATTGTGATTTCACGCATCAGGGTGCTCCCTAAACACAGGTGACAGGCCAAACAGGCACTAATGACCTGATTTCATGTAAGCCCGGCCCACCCCGTCGCACAGCAGACCCGCGGTCAAACGCACGTGCCCCTGCTGCCTCAGAATGTCAGCCCCAGCCGGGCTTGCCCGAGTTCCAGACGAGCTGCTTCCACAGACCACGGTTCCTGAGGTTCACAGGGAAATCGTTTCATGTGTCCCCTCTGGACGGTCTTGCCGATTTCATCGATCACTTCTGATGGAGAAGGATTTAAAGCCACTGTGTTTGGAATCGTTTCATTGCATCATCTCTCTCTGTCTCTCTCTTTTTTTTGGATCTGTTAACAAAACTCCCCAAACAAGTGACAGGCAGGTGGGCTGGCTCACTGTGCAAATAACGCAGTTGTGGCTCATCACTTTGCATCCCCCAAAGCCGGCCGTGGCTTAACGGGGGGTGTTTCTTTGGGGCCCTTTATCCTGAAGCCCTTTGTGCCCAGAGCACTAGGGACGGGACTTACCGGAGCAGGGTCACAGCTCTGGGAACACACGCAGGCACCTCCAGGAGAGAAGGCAGACAGCCCACGGAAGGGGCTCTTGCAGGAAGGCGTGCGTCGGGAATGACTGGGAATTCCAGGAGAAACTGGGGCCCAAGTCAGGCGGCGCTGCCGTCCCACGAAGGCGTCCGGCCGGCCAGCCCAGGTGGAAAGAGACGCCCGCGGCCTTCTCCCCGAGGAGCCCGGCCTGTGCACCCCGGCGGGCACGGGGACCGAGTCTCCCTGCTTGCTGGGGGAGAATTCCACGACAGGAGCGAGTCTGGGAAGGACAGGAAAGACAGGCCCGAGGTGTGTGGAGGCAGCGAGATGCAGGCACGGGGCGCGCTCGGGAGAGGCCAGACACGTCTCGTCGGGGGAGCTGTTTGGTGGCTCGAACTTCAGGGCGAGCTAACATTATAGACTTACTTGGGATTTAAGGCTTAGTTAAATATGCCCCTCAAAAAAGTTTTCTGACTTTTTGATACGCTGCTTCTGTTATCAGGGCATTAATAAGCCCCGGGACGAGGTGCGGGCGGAAGGAAGCTGCAGCGGTGCCACTTACACGGGGCTCTGTTTTTCTGCTCATCATTACTCTTGGATGTCTCTAATTTACATCTAAATGCACTGACTAATTTTGATCCAATCATGTCAAGAATGATAGGTTCTGTGTGGGAGGATATGACAGCCTACCAGCAGGGACTGCCAGAGTGAGAGTCCCTTGGGGCGATGATTTAATGCCCCAGTCAGGCAGGGCTGTCAGAATCGGCGGCCAAATTATGACACATTATGCCTGCGATGGGCCCACGCGTTCGCTGCACGGGGGAGCCGGGCGGTTAACCTGCTGGGGCCCCCACCCCAAAGCGGCTTCCGCTCTGCACCCCGCGCCCCACCGTGCACGTGGCCTTAGAGGTGCTAATCACAGGTCGGAGTCCCTCTTGCAGCTGTCTTGGCAGGTCTGGTGGTGACACTGGGGAGAGGTGATGGGTTCTGCTCAGCAACTCCCCACAAAAGTGTCATTCACATTTTTTATTTTTTTTACTCAACAAACTTTATGTCATGGTGTTTGCTGAAAGGGAAGCTGCGATTTCTTCCACGGGGTGTGCGTGCTGTGTCTATCTCTGTGTGTATCTGTGTGTGTGTGTCTGAGTGTGTATGTCTGTGCGCATGTGTGTGCATGTGTCTGTGTGTGTCTGCATGTTTGTGCAGGTGCATGTGTCTGTGTGTCTTTATGCCTGTCTGTGTATGTGTATGTACATATGTCTGTGTCTGTGTGGTGTGTGTGCGTGTGCATGTGCTGCAGCCATCCCAAAACCCGTTCGTGTACCACGTAAGTGGCACCCATCACCAATTCATCTGGGTCTCTCCTGCCCGATCTCTTCTAGCTTATAAGGATTTGTCCAGGAAAAGTGGACACTTTCCTGGTAGGAAGTGTTTATTTTTGTACCTGCTCTTTTAATCCCTTTCCTGGGAGGAGGAGATCGCTTGTGGAGAGTGGCTCATGGGCAGCTCATTGCACACGACGCTCTGGTTCTGACAACGTGGACGGTCTGCAGGTCCAGCCTCTGGCCCGGCGGTGTGATGGATCCTCCCTGTCCCCACCACGCCCGAGTATGTGCAAACGGATCAACCCCGGGGAGGGGACTTTAAAGGCAGAACTTGCTCAGGGAAGTAGATGGCTTTACGATCTCACTTTCTTTTGGAAAGTTACATCCAAGCAATTTCCTTAGGAAAGATTTTGGGTATTCCTCCCCTCTCCATGTAGGATGCCCGATGCTTCAGAAGGAGGTTAGTGCGGTGATTAGAAATAATAAAGTGGCCGGCCCGTGGCTCACTTGGGAGAGTGCGGTGCTGATGACACCAAGGCCACGGGTTTGGATCCTATATAGGGATGGCCGGTTCGCTCACTTGGGAGAACGTGGTGCTGACAACACGTACCCAAGGGTTAAGATCCCCTTACCAGTCATCTTTAAAAAAAAAAACAATAAAGATGGTTTAAATATGCATCTTGGGGGTGGTAGGGTGTGGAGAGGTTGGCTGGTGGGATGACGGATGTTGGACATCCAGCCTTCAGAATTTTAAATAGCATCTGTTACATCCGAAGGGATTGACAGTCCTCCCTTGATAAGGGGGGTAAAGCTGAGGGAAGCCACCTCTTCCTGTAGGACCAGCAGGAACCCCACGTGCCCACAGAGTTTCAGGATGAGGTGGATGGACTTTATAATTGGGGGAGATGGAGGGAGAAAGGGGCACACGGGGAAAGCTGAATCCTGGCCCTCGTTCCTGGCGTGGCCTCGTGTCTTCCAGGACTGCTGGGGTGGCGTCACCGGGCGGAGAGAGCACCTGAGATTCGTTATAATATTTTCTTCTCACGCGAGACCTCCTTCCCCAGAGTTCCTGAGAGTGTCAGTTGAAGTCACGTGGGAGTATCGGTCACAGTTTGGTCGCACTTGGAACCGTGTTCAGCTGAGACTCCAGTCTGTTCTCAGGAGCCAGCGAAGGCCCCCGGGCCACGGCCACCTCCTCTTTGCGGCTGTGACCGCGTTGCTGTCTGGGACCCGAGTACGTGCTAGAATCCATGTGCTGGCCGTGGGGCTGCGTACAACAAGCTTCCTACGTTGGCAACAAGAAAAAAAATTTAAAGAAATTGCTTGGATGTAACTTTACAGAATAAAGTGGATGTGTGACAGGTGGTGGCCCAGAACTCCACGTGAGTGTGGAGATGGTAAAGCCATCGACTTCCCTGAGCAAGTTCTGCCTTTAAAGTCCCCTCCCCGGCGTTGATCCCTTTGCACATTCTCGGGCATGGTGGGGACAGGCAGAAACGGTCACACCGCTGTGCAGGTGGCTGGACCTGCAGACCGTCCACAGCATCAGAACCAGAGCGTCGTGTGCAATGAGCTGCCCGAGAGTCACTGTCCACAAATGATCTCCTCCTCCCGACAAAGGGATTAAAGACAAAGCACCTTAGCAAATCCAGCGATTGAAAAAGACTCGAATGTTGAGGATGGTATTGATAATCGAATATCGAATACTGATCATGATGCCTGTCATTCAAGCGCTTTCTCTCCTCTTCCATATACATAACCATTACGGAAACGATGGGCCTGAAATAAATATTCAAATGCTGTCATTAAAGTATTTCTAAGATGCCAGCTTAGTAGCTGATGGTCTCACACAGCACAAGGCTTGCACTGGCCCCACCAGGGGTGCTGCCGAAAGTTGAGTGTTTCATTTTCGAGGTTTCTTATCCTCTGTCCAGTTTTGTGTACATTTGGGGCAGGTTAGGGCTCCAGAGGAGAAAACACTGTCAAGTACCCTCCTGCCTCTGAGGAGAATCTTGCAGTTTTGCAAAGCGGCCCTGGGAGGAAGCCACACAGACCCTGAATGCACAGCTGTCCCCTGGCCCTGGCGCTGCAGCTCAAAATCCCTTCTCCATCCCCCTCCTGAGGCCACCTCCCTGAACTGTGTGTCCCTCACCATGTCACACCACTCCTGTGATGCTCGCAGCAATGGACTGAGTATGTGTGACTCCTCAACTTCTAGGTTGAAACCTACCCCCCAAGGGGATGGTGTTAGGAGGTGGGGTCTTTGGGAGGTGATGAGGTCTTGAGGGTGGAGCTTCATAAATGGGATTAGTGTCCTTATAAAAGAGATGCCAGAGAGCCCCCTCACCCCTTCCACCATGTGAGGACACAGTGAGAGGTGCCGTCTATGAACCAGGAAGCAGGTCCTCACCAGACACCGACTCTGCCACACCTTGATCTCAGACTCCCAGACTCCAGACTGAGAGACACATGCCTGTTGTTTACAAGCTGCCCACTCTGGGGTATTTGTTACAGCAGCTCACGATGACTGAGATACTCAGCTTCACCAGGTGGCTGGATGACAGGTGTTTAGATCATTTCCTGCATGGGCGTTTCATGATGAAATGTGAACAACTGTATGACAGGGTTTTGGGGCAGGTGTGACACTGTGGGAGTGACAAGGATGGGCCAGACAACAGTGGACTGTGGACTTTGACACATTCACAAAGATACACAACATTATCAGCACCTCAAAAAGAAACCGCATGCCCTTTAACTATTACCCTCCTTCCCCCACCGGCACCCCCAGCCCTGAGCAACCACTAATCTACTTTCCCATATTTACAGAATCGCCTACTCCAGACATTCTGTGTAAGTGGAAAAATGGAGTATTAGTTTTACATTTTTAAATGGCTGAAAAATTCAGAAGAACAATACTATTTTGTGGCACATAAAAATGATACGAAATCAAGTTTTCGGTGTAGAGTTTTATTGGAACACAGCCACGCCCCTGTGTTTATTTACTGTCTGTGGCTGATTTTGCACCACAGCATCAATGTGGGTGGAGTCAATGTCAAGAGGTGGGCTGTGCTTCCTGGACTCAATTTCTCAGTCTGGGTCTGGTCTCAAGTGGGGTGTGAGCTGCTGCTCCCTGGCTGGGCCCTGGGAAGTTGACCAGACTTCGGTGTGAAACTGCCATAGGCCCTTCTAGGGAAACAAGCCCTGGGCCCTGGGTTCTCAGGCTTGCACAGATCCTGTAGAGGCCAGAAGGGGTCTCTGTGGCTGGGGTGGTGGGGACGTCCACAGGGTCACACACTTGGGATACAATGCCCACCACTGACATCTGGGCATTGGGGTGGCCTCCTGTCTCCTGGCCCCACCCCAGGAAGGACAGGGGGCTGCAGTCACATATGACCACCTCAGAATTGTTGCTGTGCTGGCTGGACAGTTCAGATTAGGCCAGACAAGCTGCTCGAAGACAGGAATGCTTCTGTTCCACTGAGGTCGGTACACTGACGTCCAGACTCAGGACGGTCACATGTCCCTCAGCCTTCCAAGACAATATCAGGCTGAGACCCAGGGGTGTTGATAAGTGGCCACCGGGGGCTCACATGATGCTGTCACGCATGGCTTTGGCCACTCCTTACAGTCGCCGGTGCCCCAGCATTAGTTGATTTGGGGCCCTGGGAGCACACCTCCCCAGCCTTCCACACTGGTTGTAGAAACTGGTCAGCCACCATTTGCAGAAGGAATAGGACACCTTGACAGGGCACCAGCCACCTGGATGGGGCTGCCTGTGCACCCCCATCTGTGGAAGTTTCCTGGAGCTGTGCAATGAAGGACCAGGAGGCCTAAAACAACAGGACTGTGTCCTCTCCCAGTTCTGGAGGCAGGAACCTGAGATCCAGGTGTGGCAGGGCCGTGCTCTCTCCAGAGGCTCCAGAGGAGGGTCCTTTCTGCCTCTTCCAGCTCCTGGTGGCTCCAGGCGTCCCTGGGCCTATGGCCGCATCACTCCACCCTCTGCCTCTGTCTTCATGTGGCTTCTCCTCTGTGTCTGTGTCTCCTCTTCTGTCTCTCATAAGGACACCTGTCATTGGACTTAGGGTCACCTTAATCCAGGATGACATCAACACTTAACTGTACCTATAAAGACCTTGTTTCCACAAAAGATCACATTTACAGGTACCAGGAGTCAGGATTTGCACATACCTTTTTGGGAGACACAATTCTACCTGCTGTAACTTCCGTCTCAGAAAAAGTCAGTTCCTCCCAGTGCAGTGCCCAGATCTTGGGAGGCAGCAGAGTGAACACAGGAACCTGGGTTTACTACCCAGCCTGGCTCCCGCGGCAGCTCTGACAAACTGTTCTCACTCACGATGGCAACAGCAGTGGCAGCAGCATGACAGTGATCCCGTCAAGGTCCTTTTACACAGACCCTGCTCCCTGCACCGGGCTGTGTGTTATTGCCGTGTGTAAAGACCCCTTCACTCTCAGTGATGGTGCTGTCATGTGTAATGAGGTGCAGCTGCTCGAAAACCACAGGTGTTATGAAATATGACAATCTGTGGGGCGCAGGCTGGTGTCTGTGACTCTGCGGAGCTTGTCTGTTTATTTATCTTCTAAGGGGACCTCTCCTTAGTGTAAATTAACCTCAATTTAGAAACCAGCAGCCAAGGATCATTCTTGCCTGTTGTTTTTTCCTCTCCATCAATATTCATTAGGATGATTGGACTCCCTGGGAGGGTCGATGGGCTGGTTACTGTAGCCTAAAATGGTGACTTCTCCCTTATGGTTTGAGTCAAGACTTTAAAATCTTGCTAAACTAGGTTGGGTTTTAGAAGCTTCCCTGTGCAGAATGAAAGTCTAGAACTCCCGGGAAGAAGGAGTTGAGCTTGGGGTGAGACACGAAGGTGTTTTCTGGGCTCAGATCTCTGGCCCCATTTTTCAGGGGTTCTAAACCCACTGTTCACTACAACGAGGACTTTGTGGGGCCATGTGGAGTTGGGTGACTTTTTGTCAGGTGGTCCTAGGATCCGATCAGAGTGAGTTTTGCTGCCGTCTTAGAATGGCTCTTCATGTTTTTAGAAGAGATAAACGGAAAATAAAAGAAAACACTTTCCCCGGTAGGTGCTGCAGGCAAGTCTCATTGTAAGAAAACTCTGGACACAGGGTCCCAGAATTTTAAAGCAAATTAACCAGAAACTCCTTATTCTCATCACAGAAAGATGAAACATGAGATCCTGTGCAGTAGCAACATTCTTGGCAAACTCTGTTTTTCCTTAAAATTTATATTCCCATCGTCTAAACATAAGCTTAAGTTGACCTATGGATAATTGATACAACAGAATGTTGATGATGGTAATAAAAATATACGAGGAAAGTTAGAGAAAGAGGAAACCAGGTGGAAATACGAGATGTCACCAGAGCTGGTGGTGATGCCCATTGCTGCTGGGTTCTCCAGGACCAGGCGCTGGGGAGCTTGAGGTGCAAAGTATTAATTAGGAGCCAGCATCTGGGAAGGGAAGGGCTGTGGAGTGGCTCGAGCAGAGGCTGCAGCTGAAATTTGATGCAGGACCGACTGGCAGGGGGTCTGCGGCGGATATTGGCTATCGAAGTTGCCCGGGGTTGGGCTCAGATAGCCCAGATCTGTCCCCAGCCAGCTCAGTCCTTGGAAAGGCGTGACTTCTGGCCGGGCCACTCTCTGCAGGCAAGACCGATGCTGAAGAAGTTGGTGGCTGAAGGCTGCATGCTGACCCACCTCAGGAATCCGGGCAGCAAACCCTCCTTGAAGGGGGATCTGGGAGGTGCAGCATGGTGTCTATCACGATACACCAAATGCGCATACACCGTGAGGTGGGCCACGGGGTCCACACTGAGCTCTCTGTGATGTGTCCGCCATAGTGCGCCAAATGCCTGTATCCTGAGGATGGACCACAAAATTCACACTGAGCTTCTCTAAACAAGGTGCAGAGAGACAGGTCTGCGTTTATGTTGTGGGGGCAGGTGTGGTCTTGTCCTGCTATTGGTTGGATGGTGAGCTTCATGCAGGCACGGGGAGAGTTTTATCTTCTCCATCACCCCATATCCTGTGCCCAGGTAGTGCCAGGCACATGCTAGGTACCCAATACATATTTATTGTGTTAAACCTTCTGCTCTTTTCATCATGAAATTTTGCTAAAGGGACAGATTTTGAGGCATTCTGTATTTCTGTTCCTGACTGAGTTAGGATGAGATTTAGGGGTAAGTAGAGAGCTCTGACAAACAGTGACTCGTGTACAGGTTTATTTCCCAATGTGTTAGAGATTCTGGATGAAGGGGCTGCTGGCTTTGCCCGGCGAGTCAGTGATGCTGTCGGGGACCCCACTTCCTGCCCGTTTGCTCCTTGGTCTTTGATGTGTTGGCTTCTGCCTTTAAGCAGTTGCTTTGTGGCCATGGAATGTTTTGGGGAGGTTCTGGTCCTTCGGTAATGCTGTTCTCATAAAATAAGTGTCCCTTCTCTTTCTACTCTCTGGAAAATTTGGGTAAGATTGGTGATTTTTCTTCCTTAAATGTTTGGCAGAAGTCATTGGGGGATGCCACCTGGACCTGGAGTTTTCTTTGTGAGAAGTTCTAAAAATATTACAGAACTGATCAAATGTCCAGTCTCTTGTGTCAGTCTTGAAAAGTTGTGTTTATCTGGGAATTTGCCCATTTTACCCACATATTCAAATTTATTCATATAAAGTGATTTTTAATATTTATAGTAATGCCCTCCCCCCCATTAAAATTTGCTGATTTTGTTGATTGTGCCTTCTCTCTCTCTTTTAAAATTAGTCTTGTCAGAGGTTTATCAATATTAGTCTCTTTATACAACTAATTTTGGCTTTGTCGATTGTATTATCTTGTTTTCTATCACTAATTTATGCTCTTTAGTCTTTCCTTTTTCCTGCTTCCTTTGGGTTTCATATTTTTTCTAACTCCTGAAGATGACTTGGTTTTCAGATTTTCTTCTTTTCTAAGCTGTACATTTAAAATCAGAAAATGTCCTCCAAACGTAACTTTAACTGCAAACCATACGTTTTAATCTGTTGCTTTACCACGACCACTAAATTATTTTCTGATTATTCTGATAATCTCTTTTTTGACCAGTGGGTTGTTTAGAAGTGTATTGCTCAATTTCCAAACATCTGAGAAGTTGTCTAAACATCATTTTAAAAATTGATTTCTAGCTTAATTCTGCTGTGTGGTCAGAGAATATACTCTGCATGATCTCAGTTCTTTGATATTTGATGTGTCTTATTTTACAACTCAGAATATGACCACTTTTGTTAAATGATCCACGTGTCCTTGAAACAAGTGTGTTTTCTGCACTTGCTGGTGGAAGGATTCTGTGATGGTGTTTAGACCACGTTTCTTAATTGTCTTGCTTAAAGCTTCTATATTTTGAATTTGCAACTGCTTTTTCTACTAGTTAGTGAGAGAGGTGAGTTAAAATATCCTATTATTGTTATGAATTTATCTATTTCTCCTTTTGCTTCTGTTGATTTTTGCTTTATGCATTTTAAAGATATGTGATGCTAGACACAAAAGTTAAGAATCATTGTATTTTCCATGGACTGATCTATCACTACAAAATTTCCTTCTTTATCTCTAGTAATGCCTCTTATCCTAAAGTCTATTTTGTCTGACATCAACATATCTATTCCTGTCTGTTTTGGGTTAGTGTTTGCACGATAAATTTTCTTCTTCTTTTAACTTTTGTTCTCTTTGTGTCTTACACTATGGGCATGTCTCTCATTAGCAGAGTATATTTTAAAAATCTACTTGGACAAACTTTGTATTTGAACTACTTAGTACTTTCACCTTAAATGTAGTTGTTAAAAAGATGTGTTTTGAAAATCTGGTTGGACAGTCTTTGTGTTTGAAGTACTCAGTACTTTGACAGTGAATGCAATTACTGATCTATTTAGCTTCAAATCTACCTTCCTACTCTTTGTTTTATCTTTGTCCCAATGTAATACTGTTTCCCCTCCTGTTTTTTTTTCTTTAGGTTTGTCTTTGTATTTTTATTACACCATCTCCCATGTCTATTAGCTTGCACGTTAACCATTCTTTTTCTATGTTTTAGGGGTTACTCTAGATATTACAACATGGTCACTGACTGCTTCAAGTCTAATAAAAGGTAACATGTTTTTACCACAATAGAATGGCTTTAACATGACTTAATACACGTTACACAATACAGTCGCTTAAGACATGTTAATTCTCTTTTTTCCTTCTCATCTTTTGTTCTGTTTTGTCATGTATTTTAATTCTTTGCATATTTAAAGTACTACAGATTTAAAAAAAAAAACAGATGAAAAAAAATTTCCTCTAGTTTTTCTAGCTTGTCTAATATAGCTGGATGCAGAAGCCTATCTGCTATTGTCTAAATGTTTATGTCCCCCTAAAATTCATAAGTTAATAATGCTAACCCTCAAGGTGATGGTGTTAGGAGGTGGGGCCTTTGGGAGGTGATGAGGTCATGAGGGTGGAGCTTCATGAATGGGTTAGTGTCCCTCACCCCTTCCACCATGTGAGGACACAGAGAGAAGGTGCCGTCTATGAACCAGGAAGAGGGTCCTCACCAGACACTGACTCTGCCACACCTTGATCTTGGACTTCCAGCCTCCAGAGCTGTGAGAAATCAATGTCTGCTGTTTATAAGCCACCCAGTCTATGTTCTTTAAACAGAACTTGTATTATAAATTCACTCATTTCGGTATGTATGGTACATCTTAAACAAGTACAACAACATCACCAAATCTACAAACCAGATTTCATATACTAATATTGAACTATGCCCAAGACATAGGTGAAGCCAAATGTATAGGTCTTGGTACCATGTAAATGTTATGCTCCTACGAAGAGAAGAGAAAGCAGTTGTCCAGAACCGAAGGAATGTCTGTTCTAGAAACATCTCTAGAGTTCCTTCTCATGGTCATTGGAGAGATTGTCACAAAACAATTGCACATCTTCTTGGGAATCTTTCTAACCTGCAGGATAAATTCGGATTCTTTGGGTGGTGTTCAAAGCCTTCTGTCATTAGCTTCCAGCCTTCTGTCTTATTTCTCTAATGCTGTATTAGTCAGCTAGTGCTGCATAACAAATTATTGCCAATTTAGTGGCTTAAAACAACACCCATTTGGTATCTCACAGTTCTGGAGGTCAGAAGCCCAGGCACGGTGTAGGAGGGTCCTCTGCTCATGGTGTCTCGAGTCTGAGATCAAGGCTGTGTTTCTCTTTGGTAGCTTGGGGTCTTTTCCCAAGCTCATTCAGAATGCCAGCAGAACTTGGTTCCTTATGGTCATAGGACTGTGTTCCCTGTTTTCTTGCTGGCTGTCAGTCAGAGATGTCTCTTGGTTCCTAGAGGCTGTCCACAATTCTCTGCCACATGGCCTTTCACCTTATGGCACTTTACTTCCTAAGCTGGCAGGAGCATCTGCCCTCAGCCTTTAAGATGGATGGAACCCTGTATAAGGTCATGTCATCAGGGAAAGTCTACTCGGTCACATTTATCATACAATGTACCTAATCAAGGGACATAGTCACTAGTTCCACCCACTCTCAACTGGAGAAGGGGAATTATGTGGGACTTGTACCCTGGGAGTTGGAATCTTGGGGCTCATTTTAGAATTCTGCCCACCACAAATCCTACTCTGTGCCCCAATAAGTCTTAAAGGTCTTGAGACCACCACATTCTGATACCGTCTGACCCTTTGCACTTGGTTCACATTGTCTGGGGTGTTCTTCCCCCTCTTTCAGTCTGGTGAACTCCTACACATCTCTCAAGACCCAGTCGGGGAGCCCACGCCTGCCTGAAGCTTTGGCCCAGTCTCCAGGCAGTCTGTCCCGTCATTACTCCACACACATGTCTTACAGCATTCTGCCTGGTGGTCTCCCCCGATGCTGGACTGGGACACTGAATTCCAGTCACCTTCCATCTGCCTGTGCTCCATGTCCAAGGCTTCCAGGGAGGGAAGGTAGGAGGTGCTCAAAATACACCAACCTGGTGAATGGATGACCATCTAGCTGGGGAAAAACAAACTGCAGGCCAGCCACATTCTGATACGTTAAAAAAAATACTCTGGATCCATAGACAATTAGATTTAAAAATGAAAGTGCTCATAGACATTGCTTGACCAACTCTATGTTTTAAACATTTATTTAAAAATTATTTATACTGAATTTAGCTGTAATTTGTAGTGAGGTCAAACATGTACATAGCTTAAAAAGGCTCATCATAAGAAACAGGAGCCCCTTGCCCGTACCCTGCACAGTGAGGAATGTCATCTAGAGGCCCCCCGCTGCCCACTCTTGAGATGCTGCTCTGGCCGTCCACCTGCGAGTGTGCACAGCTCATGCTCATGGGGGTCCTGCATCTTCACTATGGATGCCACCCACAGCCTGCCTGTGCTGGGGGCACTGGGCAGGGCCTGTCTCAGACACACACCACACATACGGTGCACATGTACACATCATATGCACACCATGCACATCACATGCAGATACACCTATATACCACACCACACACACAGGCACACACATATCACAGAGACTACACCCAGATGCACATGCACCACACCACACATCACACACACACAGCACACTCACACACAAACTGCACGCCACAGACAATACATAGATGCATATACACCACACCATGCACACAACTCACATACACTATATACATGCCACACACACTACATGTACACCCCACACATACATACACACCACACACACTCAATACACACACAGAAACCACATATCACAGACACCACACACAGATGCACACACATAATGCCATGCACACACCACAAACACTATACACATGCTATACACAGTACACATATACTCCACGCATACATCCTCACTACACATGCCACACAGGTACAAACACACCACACACACTATGCATATCATGCACAGATATACCCACATACCACACCACATACACACAGGCACACACAAACACACCACATACCACAGACACCACACACACATCTATCATGCCGTGCATGCACCACAAACACACCATACACACATCACACATGACACATAAACACACATGACAATCACATCACACACATGTGCACACACACCACGCACACACAAGGGTCCCCCAGGAGAGTTCCTCTGGTGCCTGTGCATGCCACATGTCCCTCTTTGCAGACAGACACTGGGGTCTCCCTGTGGGTCATATGTGCTTTTGGGGATTTCACTTGGTTTGCACACTTCCCTGTTTCCTTCCAGAGCCTTGAGGAAAACCCTCTGCCCTGGGTGAGTGTGGATCATGTGGACTAAACAGGGACGCAAAAGAGCATCCACGTCGCTAACCATCACAGTAGAAGCCTGTGTTTGAGTGCGTCCTCCAGGAGAAGCGACGTGGAGATTCTGTGTCCTGTCCTCAGCCCCCTGCTTACGGCCCCATGGGAAGGTGAAATATCTCTTAACAGAGACTCAGGAGTCCCTCCCTGTTGGCCGGACCCTTGCACGATCACAGCAACCAGATTCCAGCAGTGCGCCTGCCGTGCCTTGATGTGCCCTGGCCTTCGTATAAACTCCACGGTCAGGTCTGCAAATGCATCTGGAATAAGTAAGCATTACTTCACAGCAACTGTTCATTCCCAAGAAAATATCCCCTCCCCACTGGAGTGGCACGCCGGGAACCACGGACTTCACCGGGTTTCCAGTAAGTGCACAGAAGCTGTTTGGCGGTGACGCAAAGTTTATTAAAAAGTGTGAGCACGACTGAACCAGGAATTGGGGCATGGCTTTGCTAGGGGAGGTGTGTGTGTGAGTGTGTGCAGATGTGTGTCTGGATTTGGTGGGAGCAGCGAGGTTGTGACGTGGAGCAGCCAGTGGGCCACAGGTTATCAGGTCTGGAGCACCATCAGATGCCCACAGGGTTGCTGTTGTCTGCCTCCCGCAGAAGCTGGCATTTGGAAGCAACCTCTGAGTGCCTTTGCTGTGGGGGCACCGTTCCTGGCTTGGAGCTCATGGTTGCTTCAATTTCTGCCTTCTTTCTCCTGTCTTTCCACGGGAGCTTTTGCAAGGAGTGACTGATGCTGTCACTAACTCTGCTCGGTTTTGCTAAGGGATAGGCCCTGTGGAAACAGTGATGATTGATTTCCAGCACCGGCACGAAGTGGTTTTCGTTCTGTGACCGGGCAGGGAGGTTTTAAGTGCTGCAATATACGTTCAAAATGTTCCTTAAGTCTTCTGATTTGCTTCCTGTAAATGGGTTCTGAGTCAGGGGAGGAGTTTTGCTTATACCACCAAAGGGGCTGTCTTTGCAGGAGCCAGCAGGGTGGGCCTCGTGGACAGTGCCCCCCGCCCCAGTCAGAGGCTGTTCCCATATTCCCCAGGGCTCATCTTTGCATTGGGGTAAACAGTGCCCAGTTTGCTCAGGATGCACTTGGCCCAGCGTAGGAGTGTCCTAGGCTACTGGGCGGCTTGAAACAACAGGAATTCACCCTGTTCCAGTTCTGTAGGCAGAAGTCTGAGGTCCAGGTGTGGCAGGGCCATGCTCCCTCCAGAGGCTCCAGGGGAGGATCCTTCCTGCCTCTTTCAGCTCCTGGTGGCTCCAGGTGTCCCTGGGCTTGTGGCCGCATCACTCCAGTCTCTGCCTCCGTCTCCATGTGGCTTCTCTTTTGTGTCTGTCTCCTCTTCTGTCTGTGTTATACGAGGGAGGCAGGCAGGACAGAGATGAGAGAGAGCTACTCAAATGTGCTGCACTGCTAGCTTTGAAGTTGGAGGAAGAGGCCATGAGCCCAGAAGCTGTAACAGGCAAGGAAACAGATCCTCCCCTGCACCTCCAGGTGGAATGTGGGCCTGTGGACCCGCTTTAGACTTTCTGCCTCCTGAACAGTCTGTGTTGTTTCCAGCCACCTGTTCAGTGGTGCTTTGCTATGGCAGCCCTAGGAGACTCAAGCAAGCCTGAAGGCCATGGTCTTCCCATGCTACCAACTTGGGAAAAACTCACAGAACATGGTGAGCACGGCCTCTGTGGACCTCCCCTGCCCCGATGCTGATCTGAGTGTCTGGAGAGTCAGGAGGCAGGTGCGGCTTAGACAGGGCCTCCACGTGGGCCCTCGATCTAACAGCTGTGCATTCTTCAGCAAGTTTCTCAACCTCTCTGTGCTGTGGTCTCCCAATCCGAAAGCTACTGATAGCAATAATAGCAACTTCAAAGCATTGTGTAGTGGGTTAAGTGAGATAAAACACATAAAGAGCTTTCCACGAGACTGCACTGTGTGCTCAGTAAAGCATTAGCAATGCCCCTGGTTTTATTCTGGCCAGGCAGGTTCTGGATACAGGAAGAAAGTGGGTGGTTCCCTCAGTCCCTGCTGACCAGCCCATGTCGCAGGCAGGTAAAGCTTCCTTGGTTTGTGGTTTTTCTGATGCTGGCCTGGTCTTTCCCTGTGAAAGGAGAGATGCACTGTTTTTTCTAATTTTCTCTTGTGCGGGTATTTTGTGAATGGAGAAATGTACAGAAACCTCAAGCCTATTTGTACAGCAAGGGTGACTCCTCCTGTTATTTGATTTCCACCTGATGCTAGTCTCAACTCTGCAGCTCCTCTGTAATCCCACAGGTGGGATGGAAACCGTGCGCAGCAGCAGATGCCCTCCGTGATTCCAGCTGGCCGAGGCCATCAGTCTGCAGAGCTGGGTGGTGTGGGTAGTGGGGCAGGTGTAACTGGGGGGTGTCCCAGGAGCACCTGGAAAACCAGGAATCAGAAGGGTAGTTCCCAGCTGACAGAAGCAGGATAGAAGTAGCCACCCCGGCAGGCATGAGGAGATGGGAAGCGTGATCAGGCACAGGTTGGGCAGGGTCTGGGGGCTCAGAACTGCTGTAAGTGTGTGTGTGCATGTGCTGGTTTGGGTGTATTGTGAGCATGTGTAGGTGTGTGCATTGTTGTGTATGTGCAACTGTGTGTGAGGATGTGTGTTTGTGTGTGCATGTGCATGTGTATGCAGGTAAGTGGTGTATATGTGTTTGTGTGTATGCATGTATACGTGTTTGCAGCTGAGTGTGTTTGGGTGCATGTGTGCACATGTATTTGTAGATGTATATCTGTGTACGTGTGAGTGTGTGCATGTGTGTACAATGGAGTGTGTGCATATGTGTGTCTATGTGTGCATCGGTGTCATGTGATGAGCATGTGCACATGTGTTGGTGTGAGTTAGTCTATGAGTGTGTGTGCACATGTGTGTTTATGCACGTGTGCTGTGAGTGTGTGCCCCTGTGCTTTCTGCTTGGGGAGGAAAGGGAGTGTCCAGGGAGTCATCCCTGCTGGGAGAAGGAGACTGGAAGGAGGTTGGGGCTCACACTGACAGGAGCACCAGGGGATGACCAAGCCCCATTAGTCCTGGTCTGCAGACCCCAAGGCCAGTGTGGAAACATGGACCACTCCTTTCAGGTTTCCTTCCATGTCTCTTTCTGGATTAGCCTGTGTTTCTCCCCCCAAGTGGCGTATGATATAGCAGAACCATGGTCCTGCAGTCACTTGGGCCCCCAGAATGAGTCCTGGTTTGAATGTCTGTCTACTTTTATGATGAACGGGGTATTTGTTTGGTCTGACTTTTCCTCTCCACCTGTGAATATAGAGTCCCCAGGGTGCATGATTCACAGACATGAAGCCCTCCCTGTTTGCCATGTACAGCAGGTGATTTAGGAAAAGCACAAACCAGAAAATCTAGGGGAACAAGGTTTAGTTTGTTAATAATAGATAGGATAACTTGACATACTCACATCCATCACAGAATTAAATTGATTTGAACCATAAAATGAGTATTTGGAAGGTGATTCAGAGAAACATCTTTGTGGCTTAAAGTTGTGTCTGCCAATGAGTGATCTTTTCTTGGGCAATGCCTGGGCCCGGGATTACAGCTTTGGCCTCCCCTGCAGGTCGTCCTGCTTCCAGCAGTGCCCCCTGCAGGCTGCTGTCGCCTAGTCAGGGGGAGTCTGCTAAGACCTGGGTTACATGCCATAGTCTGCTCCTCAAATCTCCGTTTTTCTTCCTCATTCAGAGCATTCTCATCTTAAAGAGAATGTACGTGACCCTGAAGGATCCACTGGCCAGCCACCTCCTGCCTCTCATCCTGCCTCTTCAATGCCAAGCATTTCCTACCCCAGGGCCTTTGCACTGGCCATTCCTGTTGCTTTGAGCCCACATCCCACTTCTTGTCACTTGGCTCATGCTCTTGCCTTCTTCTGGGTCTGTGTGCAAGACCCTGTCAGAAAGGCCTGACTTCCCTTTATTTTTTCATTTTTGGAATTTTGTATCCTTGGACCAATGTCTCCCCTTCCCACAGCTAACCACTATTCTACTCTCTGCTTTTAGATTCCACATGTAAGAGATCATGCGGTATTTGTCTTTCTGTGTCTGGCTATTTCACTTCACATAATGTCTTCCAGGTTCATCCATGTTGTTGCAAATGACAGGGTTTCATTCTTTTTAAGGCTGAATTGTATTCCATTGTGCATATATGTCACAGTTTTTTATCCCTTCATCCACTGATCGACACTTGGGTGATTCTATCTCTTGGCTATTGTGAATAGTGCTGCCATGAACTTGGGAGTGCAGGTGTCTCTTTGACATATTGATTTCATTTCCTCTGGTTATATGCCCAGTCATGGGATCGCTGGGTCGAAAGGTAGATCTATTTTTAGTTTTTTGAGCTACCTCCATGCTATTTCCTGTAATGGTCGTACTAATTTATACTCCTTCCAACAGCATACAAGTGTTCCCTTTTCTGCACGTCCTTGCCAACACTTATCTTTCTCCGTTTGATAAAAGCCATCCTGACAGGCCCGAGGTGATACCTCACTGCTTTTATGATTTGCATTTCCCTGATCATTAGTGAACTCTCAGATCCATAACTGCTTGTTCCACTGATCAAAGGACCTGGAATCCTGTTTTGCTTAGTGACATGGATTTCTTCCTGGGACAAGGCACAGAGGAAAACACATAGATGTATTAATGTCAAGGTCTTTTTAAATGCATGTTTATCACTCCTGTTATTACAGAGGTTTAGCCTGCTTGGTGTCTCGTGTCTGGATTTTGTGTTCTGTGAAGTAGACAAAATTCTGACCTCTCTGGTGTCACCCACCCTAACTCTAGCACAACGCCTAGTCCTGGCAGGAACTCTACTGAGTTGCATAGGATTTTTAATAAATGCATTAAAAACCTGCTACGATACTTAATCACACAATCTTCAGAACTAGCTAACTCTTGTCCAAATAAGTCATCAGAGTAGTCCCCCTGTCCCCTCAAGAGAAAGTGATCTGTGACCCACTCCTGGCACTTCTTTCTGATTTTCTTTTTTCAATACGACCTTTGCCCTCTGCCACTACTTTGAGTCACAGACTCAGAGTCAGAAAGGACCTCGGCACAGTGTCGACCGTCCAACCTCGTGGATTCACAGGAGCTGGAGAGCAGCCATTGTAAAACTCAAAAAGTCTGAGCGACAGAATTAAAAATAAAGTTAATTTGGAAGGTTAACTATGCAGAATTCAAATCCTACAAAGCATTGCTATGTACTTAGGGGATTTTGTAAAAAGAATGTTTACAGAGCAGTGTTTCTGAAAGTGATTCTATGTTTCTAAAGAGTTGAAAATACTATAGAAAAGTTCAAATACTTTAGTATGTCTATTAGCCTGCTCTGGCTGACATAACAAAGTACCCCAGACTGGGGGCATAAACAATAGACATGTATTTTGTCACAGTCCTGGAGGCTGGAAGTCTGAGATCAAGGTATGGCAGGGCTGGTTCCTCCTGAGACCTCTCTCCTTGGCTTGTAGACACTGTCTTCCCCCTGTGTCCTCACATGGTCGTCCCTCTGTGTGTGTCTGTGTTCTAATTTCCTCTTCGTATAAGGACACCAGTCCTATTGGATCAGGACCCACCCTAGTGATCTCATTTTTACCTCAATCACTTCTTTAAAGACCCAGTCTCCAAACACAGTCACATCTGAGGTCCTGGGGGTTAGGACTTCGACACAGGAGTTTTGGGGGACACATTCAGCCCATAACAGTATATGAAACTTTCCCTTTGCGTTCTCTGGTGCAACTTGCTCTGAGCTAATTAATGCAGGGTGCACCCTCAGTTACAACGGAGAGGAGGCGGGAGTGTCCTGAACCCACCTGGGCTGAGGCTGGGACACCATGTTGCTAAGTCCCTGAGGGGGAGCTGTACTGAGGGATGGCATTTGGGAAAATCTCCTCCTGGCTCTGGACACCCCGCGTTTCTCGGTGGCCCGCTGGGGCCGCTTCCCAGCATCCTGCTTTCTTCATCTCCGAAGTTGTAATGAACTTTAATTGTGAGCCCCTCCGAGTGCTATGGGTTCAATTTAGCCTCCATCAAAATTAGCTAAAAACCCACCGCCTTGATTTATTGCATTTGCAACGGTTGAGCTCGAGGAACGTAATTCCTCCTGAAAATGCCACATGCCGGCGGAACAGGAAGCCAATTAGAAGCCGGCGGATGATAAATGGGCATTTTAACCAGCAGTTTACTTAATATCCCCATTAAACAAGACTCTTTGCATTAATCATTTCATTCTCCTCCAGTCTATAAGGCCCTTTAATTGCTGCTTAAATGAGCCCTGTGTGTTTCAGTCCAAATTCAATCTTGGATCGGGAGAGAGAGATCCTTTCCAGGGTTCAGCCGCCCAGCTGCCAGGAGCTGTCAGAAACGATCAGTAGCTCTTCAGGTTTCTCACGGTCTCGTTGGAGGACTGCGAGACTGGCAGGAGCAAACCCCACAGACTTGGTGCGCGAGTGTGCGTGTGCGCGTGTGTCAGAGACAGACACACACAGAGGGAGAACGCGCGTGTTCAAGTGGAGGTCACTCCACGGGTAGATGAAAATTCCACGCAGAATCCTAGGGTGGATAACCCCGTGCTCGGTGGCATTATTTTTAACAATATTTATTATTATCACAAGTAATATTATTCTTTTAAATTAGCCGTATTTATATATGCACGTAGATTTTATGTATGTATGATGCCATTATGCGGTTATTCGAACCTAGGACTACAAATGAGGGGACGTCCACCTGTCGTTTGGTGAGGGACCTCCTGAGGAAGGAGGGGTGGGAAGGCCACGGGATCTGCAAAGCGGACGATTCTTGAGGGCGCTCTCGGGGTCCAGGGGCTGGTGGTGGAATCTAGCATTGGGGTGCGGTCGTGCAGGTGACCTCAGCCCCCAGCTTTCTGTTTCTGGCTCCCTGGTTCCTGGGAAACTGGGCAGCTGGACTTTTCCTCTACCTTCGTTATTGCCGGGGGAAGGTTCTGGAATCTTGGAGCTCCCCGGAGGCTGAGTCTGGATGGAAAGTCAGGCCATGAGAAACAAAATGGGGAGGGGGCGTGGGAATGCTGTGGGTGTTGCAGCAAAGCTCCGTGTGGGGGATGCTCTTGAGCCCAGCAGCCTCCTCTGTGGGTGGTCCGGGCCCCTTGTGCTTGGCCAGAAATTCAAGATGAATATGGCCTGGGACCTCGTAGTTTTTGCTGTACGTGTAATCTGGCAGAAAGAGCCAGTCCCACCTGCCGCCCCAGGCCTGGGGGATTTATCTCCAGTATTAATTTTGTGAAATGAAGGCATATGTGTTGGCAACAGCTGAAAAATACAGCCCCTTCCTTCTGCCTGGTAGAAACCTCCTTAGGAACCTCTAGCCTCAAGAGGGGGCCCTGCCAAGAGCCTCCCTGTCCTCCTTTCCACCCTGGCCAGACACCCGCCTCCATAGCTGCTGTAGGCCCCTGCCCTGGCCATCAAAGGGATTGCAGGGGCTCCCCATGAAGTTAAATATAAGATTTCCATTTGGCCCAACAATCCCACAGCTAAGTGTATACCCAAAGAACTGAAATCAGTAACTGGGACAAAAACTTCTACATGAAAATTCATAGCAGCATTATTCACAATAAGCCAAAAGGTGGAAACCACCCAGTGTCTGTCCATGGGTGGATGGATGGATAAACACAATGGGGTCCATCCACACAATGGAATATTACTCAGCCATGAAAAGGAATGAGGCTCTGACACCTGCTGCAATGTGGATGAATGTCCAGTAAGAACCTGACCCACTTAAGAGTCCTGGGCTATCAGGGGTGACTCATTCTTTTTGTTAAATCATGTTTTCTCTTCGGAAAATGACTTCACACAAACCTGCTCAGGGGTCTACCTGTCACGGTCTACCTAAATGAGCAGAGGTCTCCCTGTTCTAAAATAGCATCTTCTCTTGGCAGCAGCTGGAAAGCCCTGAGAAAGCCTCTACCAGGGACCCTGGAGGTGGCCTGGGGACAGTGCCCTTGGGGACGTGGGTGAGCTGAGGCTCAGGACCTCCATGGGGCAACTTTCCTAACCCGTACAGGAGGAAACCCTTAGCCCACAGCTAGATGTGAGTTTCAGGAGGGGTTTGAATCGCTGGGTGGGATTGCAATGCTTGGACTCTTTCCAGGGGGAGATTAGCCAAGAACGGTCATCTGACTACCTCCGAGTTTGGAATTTTTCTTGTCTGCATGCAGGCAAGGGAAAAGAAAAAGGCCTTTTGCATCTTAGAGGGCGGTAGTGGGATGCAATTAATAGCTTTAATTTTGGCACACGTGGTTCAGAAGATCTATGCTCACTTTCCAGCCATGGCCAAGGCAATTATAAACAAACCCTGTACAAGCTGATTACTCAACAGTTGAATACCAGAACCGCACGGCGACACTTAATTCCTTGTACGTCACTTGGCCCATCCGGTCGTCAGCCTCTGGAGGGCAGGGGACCGTCATGCTCATTTCCACGTTCCCAGACACTAAGACCTGCAGAATATTCTATAAACATTTGCAGTTGAATGAACGAGGAAGCTCGTTAAGTTGGCACTAGTTATTATCTATGTGCTTTGTTATTTTTGACATATTCGGTGAACTATGTTGAAAGGATAGAGTTTTAAGGGAAAATAAGTAATTGCCAAATCCAGCTAAAATGCCTCTGAGTGCTCACGAGGCAGCATGTATTGGGAGTTCTGACAGTCTGTAAGATTTTAAGGGGCCAAAAAAAAAAGAAAAAAAGAAGCTGAAAAATAAAGTATTAATCACAGAGGAAAGATCCCTAAAAGGTTGTGCTAATCATTTTTTTTTGTGATTCTTCAATGGCAAGACTCAGGATGATAAGCACATTTATGTCTGCTATTCAGCACTCTAAGATTCATTCCAAATAATGCGGTCTCCTAGATATGATGAATAATGTCAGAAATTCCTTTCCATAAACTAGCTTTGGCTTTGGGGAGAGCAGCCGTCATTAATTTGCAACAGCCCGCACTGGCACCTTTAAGGGAGGTTTTCTGGGATAACAGTCTGCTAGAGAAATATAATGAGAAATCTATTTCTTGCCCTTATTTCTTGAAACCAATGCCTGAAACTGAACCAGCCTGCCCCTCAGCTGTGAGCATCTGGTTTGAATTCACATTGCATAGATTTACAATTTTTAAACGACTGGATATATTTTTATAAGCTATTGACATACCTCGTGGACACCTGTTGTTTCGGGTTAATAAATGAACAGATAATGGGATGGCAGTTGTCCTGACTTCTTGGGTCACAATTTAACCAAGTGATATCAGCAGTGAATTGAAAACAAAACACAACAACCAAGCAGCCTTGCAATTTGTAGTCTGTCTCCTTTTTTATTTTAATGTGTTTTTTTTGTGACTTGGTCTAACATGAAAATAATCAAGGCAAGTCCTTGGCTCAGATACACGCGCTGTTCTCCCTGCCTCTGTATTCGGCGGCTTTTCCTGAGGCGGGTTTGGCAGTTTGTTGTCAATTGTTTTAAACACACTTGTCCCAATAGTGTGTTGAAATGCATCCGTTACTGATTATTAGAAACATGGGGTTTTCAGGCTTTTTTTTTTTTTTTACTTCAAACACAGAGAACCAATGCATGGGTAGGGTGGCATCATATTTTTGGACCCAAACTGGAGTACTTTTGAGTATAAGGAAAAACTTTAAAACCCTGGTGTGGAATGACCTGCCCTGGGTGTTGGGACAACTGGTTGACCATTCCTCAGACCTTTTGGAATTATTTCAATGTCCAAGCAGTGGAGGATTAGAGACAAATGCCTCGTGGTTCAGGGATTTGGGGTGTGATCTGGAAATTCCCTCGTGGGCTGTTTTAGGCATTCAAACTTTGCAAATGGGGGGCAAGAAATAAAAACAAAGATGTCTTTGCTGCTATTTCAGTCCAAATGCCAGCCAAGCTTTGCTTGCTTTTGGAGGTCGTCTGTGCTTCTCCATATAAACCTCATTTCTGAGACAGACTCCACATGCTGGGAGGCACCAGCCCTCATTTTCAGCATGAAGCTAATAACGTTTTTTGGAAGCATACACCCTAAAACATCAAGTGTGTCTGAAGAGCAACTCTAGCTATAACCTTCGGCATGAATATTTTTCCCCAGCAACCCCCAGATCCCAGCTGGGGTCCCCCCTGGTCAAAAACCTGGGGACTTGGAAAGGGGCGGTCACTGCAGACCTGGAGAGGACCCCACGTTCTGTTCCAGCAGGACTGGCCCTCGTTCCCTGGTGGAGTAGGAAGGTCCCTCTACCCAGCCCCTGCGTGGTAAACCTCGGATGGCAGGATCCACCCCCTGCTTTGCAGCCCCCTCTGTGAGCTTTATGCGTTGGAAGTGACACTAAGACTCCCGAAACAAACGAGCGAAAGGCAGCTAAATGAAGTCAACTGAGCAGTTCGTGAAGAGCAGCCCACTAGTGAAAAATGATCTTGCTTTGTTTCTTCCCTTGCTTAAATGGGTTTTCCAGAGACAGTGTTCCAGGAACAAAGCCCACCCTGAACCTCAACACCTGTTTTGGTCCCTTTGACGATACTGATAACAGCTTTCTTCTGTGCCAGTGGAAGTAACTATTGTCCCCAGGCACCTGTGGGATTTCAGAGGAGAGAATGCAGAGGGTCCTCGCCCTTAAAACTCACAGTCCTATTCCCAAAAGTCAAGAGGTGGGAGCATCCAGGTGTCCATTGGCGGTTGAACGGAAGAGCAGAGTGGCATTTGCATATGAATACAGTGGAATATTATGCAGCCATGAAAAGGACTGAACCTGTGACACCTGCTGCAACATGGACGAACCTTGAAAACGTGATGCTCAGTGATGGACCCCAGACACAGAAGACCACACAGTGTGTGATTCCATTTACATGAAGTGTCCAGAACAGGCAAATCCACAGAGACAGAAAGTGGATTACTGGTTGCCAGGGGCTGGGGAAGGGGAACGGGGAAGGACCGCTAATGGGTCAGGGTCTCCTTTTGGGGTGATGAGAATGTTCTGGAACTAGATAGAGGTGGTGGCTGCACAATATTGTGAATGCACTAAATGCCCCTCAATTGTATACTTTCAATTGGTTAAGGTTTCATTTTACACCATGAATTTCACCTCAATTAAAAAAACGTAATCCTGATTTCAAAATGAAATCCTCAAACAAAATAAGCTCATCGTCACGTGGGGAAGACAGACCCCCCACTCCCCCCAAGGTGACTTGATTGTTGTATATTGAACGTGTACCTATTAAGTTCTGGGAGCCAGCCCTGCCCCTGGAGCTCAGCCACGAAGAGGACAGACCAGCCCTTAACCTTCACGGGGCTTGTGTTCTATGGGACAGACAAGGAACAGGGAAACAAGGCATTCGTCATGTGCCAGACATCAACAGCACCACGAAAAATTATGGAGGTAGGGAGCTGGGACCCGCAGGCCTGGGAGGAGGGTCCCAAGTTTCCTGCCTCAGTCTCTCCTTTGTCCAGCTAGGATGAGGAAAACAGAAGCCCTCTGACTTTCACCGGTTGACAACCCGAGATTCCTGAGGGCCCTCTGACTGCTCGGCGGGTCATTTTTCCAGAGCAAAGGGAAAGTTACTGATTTGAAGCATGAAGGACTTTCCCCGGGTGTCTCAGCCAGCATCCCCCCATGCAGGATTTTTTTAAGTCTTGCCCAAGAAGTCTGTGTTGTCTGTGAGAATTTAAGTACTGCCTGGAAACCCCTCCCCAAGACCTCCCCTCCAGTCCTGCCCTTGATGGCAAGATCCAAGGAGTTTTTCCTGTGTTGGTTGGTGTCACCACAAAACCCATGTTCACTCGGAACCTGGGAATGGGACCTTATTTGGAAATAGTCTTTGCAAATGTAAGTAGTTAAGATGAGACCATCCTGGATTAGGGTGTGTCCTAAATCCAATGACAGGTGTCCTTATAAGAGACAGAAGAGGAGACACAGACACAGAGGAGAAGCCACGTGAAGATGGAGGCGGAGACTGGAGTGATGCGGCCACAAGCCCAGGGATGCCTGGAGCCACCAGGAGCTGGAAGAGGCAGGAAGGATCCTCCCCTGGAGCGTCTGGAGGCAGCATGGCCCTGCCACACCTGGATCTCAGACTTCTGCCTCCAGAGCTGGGAGAGGATCAATTCCTGTAGTTTTAGGACACCTGGTCCTTTGCTGGACAGCCCCAGGATAGGAAGGCAGAGTCATGTGTGCTCTCCAGCATGTGCTGGGTGCCTGGTGTGGGTGGCACTGAGCTGGTGGCTATAGAGAACACCCCGGGCTTGAGACACCTTCCTGATCTCCAGGTGCCTCCTGGAGAAGAGAAACACCCTGAAGAGGATATTGTGGACACCCGTTCAAAGGTGCTCCTTCCCTCATTCATCCCTCACAACAGGAAACATCTTCCCAGGTCCCTTGCAGCTGGAATACGGGCACACACCCCGATTCTGGCTGATTGAATTAGCAGAATGTCTGCTCGAGGCTCTGAGAAGAGCTTTCCTTCTTGAGGAGAGTAGACGTGAGAGCAGGGAGGGTCTCCCCTTCCTGCTATAGTCACTGTCATGGAAGGGTGTGATGTCCGGCACAGTGGCAGTCATTAACGCCATGAGGGGACACACCTGGAGACAGCACTGTGAGGCTGGAGAGAGCTTCCTCCCTGATGACTGCACTGAGGTGCTGACTCAACCACCCACGCAGCAGCTACCCCAGCCTTCCTGTTGCTGTGTCCACTTAGAGCCTGGTGATGGCTCCCGCTGGGCCTGGAGCCATGACCCAAGTGTCACCAGGTCCCTCACTCTGCCTCAACACCTGCCCCTCTCTCCCTCTCCCCCAGCCTCCTCCCTCTCTTGTGAGCAGACCAGGCATTCCCTACCTCAGGGCCTTTGCACATCCTTTTCTCTCTCCCTGCACAGCTCTTTTCCCCTTCTCCTTCCCATCTCCCCTCAGCGGGGCCCCGTCTGGACCCTGGATCCCTCCTCCCACCTCTCCCCTTCAGCGCCTCTGACTCACTTGCAGTTTAGCCATTTAGGGGTCGTGTCTCCCTTTACCAGGACGTCAGTGTCATGACACAGGATCCTTGGTCCCTCTTACTCTTCCATGTACCCATGTATCTATAGTGGCACCTGCCATGGAGCAATTGCTCAGCAAATGCTTAAATGAATGAATGAAATGAGAGGCTGCAGACGTCCTTGCAGGTTGAGCGGCATCTTCACGCATGTCCCCTCATGGCACAAAGCAGCTGCACCTGTTCCAGACATCACACTCTTCTGCTACGGTGGTGTTGGCAGGAAGGGGAGAGGCTCCCTGCTTCTCTTCAAGAAGGAAGATGTTTCCCAGAGCCTTGAGCGGACATCCCTGCTCATTCCACCGGCCAGAAGTGGGGCACATGCTCCTAACCAAGCTACAAGAACATCTGTGGCCTCACATTTCTCCTTGTGCCATCCTTCTGGAACTTTGCTATACCCTGGGGTTATCTCGGGGGTCTTGTTAAAATGCAGACCAGGCCCAGAGGGCGCAGGTGGGGCTCTGACGTGTGCATTTCCAAGCAGCTCCTGGGTGAGGCTGGTGCCGCTGGGTCCAGGGCTGCCCTTTTAGTCACAGGGTTAAGACCCCTGCATTGGGTGTTTCTGTGATGCTGGGCTCCAAGGCGTCCACACTGATCCATGCAGAGAGAGCACCCTCAGAAGGTGGCTGATGAGAGGGACCGATGGAGGGCTGGCGGGGAACGCTGGACGCTGTGCATGTGCTTCCCAAACCCTTCCTGGGATGTGGGCCATCACAGGTTTACTGTCCTCATAGAGCTGACTGCAGCCCAGGAGATGGACAGACTCTCAGGTGCACTGGGAAGGACAGAGCCCAGAATAACAGGTGGGTGGAGCTGGCTTGTTATGGCCAAGGGGAGCTCCTGGAGCAGGAGATGCTGCATGGGCAGGGCACTTCTAGCTAGGGCCAGCGGGGACAAAGACCCTCAGTGGGAATGAGCAGGCACGGAAGTGTGGCAGCGTGGCTCTGACTGGAGATGCCTGCTGTTGGCCCTGGAAGTCAAGCAGCGTGGACGCTGTTCTTGGGGCCACCAGCAGGCCCTCCATTGGGCGTCATTGCAGAGGGACTGCAGGACCTGGGGGGGGGCTGGCTGCAGGGATGTTGGGTGGACACCAGGCCATGGCTGCAGTGACTGAGTAGAGCTAAGGGCAGCCTGCAGGGGGTGCTCAGCGGAGGTTGGACATAGGGGAGGGAGGGACGTGGGAGCTGTGTGGACATGGCATGAGGCTGTGTTCAGCTGTGGTGGGAGAAGATGGTGGGAGAAAAAGGAGTCTGGGGAGTTTAGCCTTGATTCTGGGGTGGGTGAGTAGGTACTTAATGGGGTGGGGGAGAAGCCGGCAAACCCCGTCCAGTGGACGTGGAGGAGGCAGGCGAGATTCGGAGGCTGCATGAGTGTCCTGGGGCTGCCAAAACAAACGACCCCAAGGTAGGGGGCTTACAACAATAAGAACTCATCTCCTTATAATTCTGGAGACCAGAAGTCTGAGATCAGGTGTGGCAGGGCCGTGCTCGCTCCGGAGGCTCCAGGGGAGGATCCTTCCTGCCTCTTCCAGCTCCTGGTGGCTCCAGGCGTCCCTGGGCTTGTGGCCACGTCACTCCAGTCTCTGCCTCTGTCTTCACGTGGCTTCTCCTCTGTGTCTGTGTCTCCTCTTCTGTCTTTTATAAGGACACTTGTCATTGGATTTAGGGTCCAGCCTAATACAGGATGATCTCTTCTTGAGATCTTTCCCTTAACTGCATCTGCAAAGACCCTATTTCCAAATAAAGTCTTGGGGAAACCCTCTAACGGAGAGGCGGGATTTCAAAACCTCTTCCTGCCCCAAACTTCTCCAGGAAGCAGAGTCTAGTCGTGGAGTTCATATCCCTATTTCCCGGGATCAGCTCTCACTCTGAGATGGCTTGAGTGTGACTGTGTCAGTCCTTTGGCAACACCCTGCAGGTGACGGCCAGGGAACAAAGCACCATCAGGAGGGTCTCAGCCCTCTGCCCTGGGCTTCCCTGGGTCTCCTGGAGGGACCTGAAGCTACAGGGGAGGTTCAGCTGCACCTGAGTGCCTGAGAGGGTGGGGGAGAGGAGGTAGAGACATTGTGCTGTCAATCAGGAGACCCAACCTAGGGCTTACAGGAGGAAATGGCGACCCTCGAGGGGTCCTGGTAAGGTCTCATGAGGGGGCAAATCACAGGAAACTCTATGGGTAACTCAAGGCACCTTAGTCTCTCTGTCCTCTCCCAGGGGACGTGACTTATCTGGGGATGGACACTCTGATTTTGTTGTTGATGGTGATACAGCCTCATTTGCTGAAACCCAACATTACTTGGAGAAAACTCTGGGTCCTGGCTGGGCTTGCTGGTCACTGCCTGACTCTCATCAATTACCGTCCTCTAAGTGGGGTCCAGGGTGACTCTGGGGGGAGCTCGGGGTTCTCTCACAGGAAACTTCCCTGGAAAGGCCCTAGTGTCCATGGATGGATGGTAGGATGGATCGATAAACAGAGTGTGGTCCATTGTGCAATGGAGTATTATACAGCCGTGAAAAGGAATGAGGCTCTGACACACAGTACAACCTGGATGAACCTTGAACACGTCATGCTCAGTGAAAGATGCCAGACACAGGAGCACATATGTGTGATTTCATTTACATGGAATGCCCAGAACAGGCAAATCCACAGACACAGAAACAGGTTAGTGGTTGCAGGGCAGGGGAGGGGTGTGTGGAGGGACTGCTGATGGGTATGGGGTCTCCTTTGGGGGTGATGAGAATGTTCTGGAACTAGAGGTGGTGATTGATTATGAATGCACTAAATAACCTTGAAGTGGTGAAATTCTCTCAACTTTTCAGCAAAAAACTGTGACGAGCAAAGAACACACACCTTGGTGTTCCTGCAGGCCCCACGTTAAGGGATCTCTAAAGCCAAACACAGAGGATGATAGGAGAAAAAAGACGGAGGCAATACTTTAGGAAAGGTTAGTGGCAGAATTGTGGAGAGCGGGCCTTAAAACACCAAGGTGTGCCTCTCCCCGCTCCGAGGAACCTTGTGCTTTAGGGACACTGTGCTGCCTGGTCTGGGCTGGGAGCCCCCTGTGCTGGCTACAGCCTGGTGGCGTCAGATCTCCGGCTGCAGGGATTAAAGGCTTGTGGCATCTGGCAGCCTCCTTGCTGGCCACCTGACTGGATTACGGTGCTTCCCTGGGAAGTGGCCGCAGGTGCCACAGGTACAGACCCTCGGGCTGTCAGCGAGACGCAGGGTGTGGCCTCCCAGTGTTTATGCACAGCAGATGCCTGCTGGACCTGGGGGCCTGTCTCCAGCTACTTCCCATCTTTTTCAATGGCGGAAGGAGCAGAGAAGTCCCTGCCGGGGACCCTCCTGTTCACCAGGTGGGACATCTGGTTTGGGCTGCATGAAGAGGACTGACGGTAAGGATGCTGTGGACTCTGGCATTGAGGATTTCCAGGTCCTGTTTGGAGGATGGACACACAGGTGTGTCACACACACCCCTTTCACTTGGGGGCCTTGAGACCATCTCCCATCCACACCACCAGGGGAGCTTAGGACAGGTGAGCAGCCTGCACTTGCCTTGGACATCTGGTGGGGCCAGGATGGGCCCCAGGATGGATGCCTTTGGCTCCTGCCTTCCTGGACGCTGGCACCTGGGGCATCTCAGAGAGGGATTGCCCTGGGCGGGGAACGCTCACCCTCAGGGTGGGTATGTGAAGCTGTGAAAGAAAGAAATGGGGCCTGGGTGATGGCGTTGTTAGAGACAGGAGGTGAGCCCCATGGCTGGGCTTTCTGGTGCCGTGCTGCACACACCTGTGTTGACCTGGGTCCCATCGTAGCCTGTGCTGGGAACATGCCCAAAAGCTCCCTGTACTTGGAGCAGATGAAAGACTGAAGGGCCCCCAGTCTTGGCCTTGAGGAGGCTCGGACAGTGATGGGACAGCAGGGCTGTGGGGAGTGCTTGTGCAGAATGAAGCCCTCTGGTCCCAGATCTCCAAAGCCAGCCCAGGGCGGGCCACAGAACCTGTGGGGTCTAGTGTCACTGCAAGTGCATTTCTGCAGTGGATGTCATCCAGTTGGTGACACTTTGTTACCAGTAAAATTTTCCTAATTGATGTTCTTGAAACGTTGGTGGCAAATGTCAAAATCCCCCAAGACTTTCATTTTTATTTATGGCACGTTGACAGGGACACTTTCATAATAAGTTCAATAAAACAGACCAAATGTTCGCGCAACTGGCCGAGCTCTTGGATCCTCAGGATTCACGGTCTAGTTTTGATCCTCAGTCGTTACTGAAGAGAATGTGGCAAACGCATGCGGTTCTCTGCATATTTGAACGATGGGGTTCCCACCCTTGGAGAGAAGGCTCCTTACTAGACGGTTTCTTGCAGACGCAAACCGCGTGTCCAGCATCAGCGTAATTCCTGGGGTCCCCCAAGGCCCACAGCCGTTCTCCGTGTGCTGCACACTTGTTCGCTCCCACATCTGTAGAACACATTTCACGTCTGGGGTGAGCGGGGAAGGCATTCTCTTTTTTCTGCATTTCAATGAAGTTCGTGAAAAGAAAAGAATCGCCAGGAATGGGTAACCTACAAATGTGCATCCTAAGGGTCCTCCCCGCCTGGGGTTTACCAAGACCTGCCTCGTGCAAGCCCTGCCACCGACGAATTAAAACAAAGATTGTGAGTCAGAATCAGTTTCGAGGTGGGGTCAAGCGCCCGGGTCCTTGAGGTCACAGGGGTTCGAGGGTGTCCCAGCGGGAACCCCACCCTCGCCTGCCTCCTGGACCCCCCAGCACCTGCACGAGGGTGTCTAATGGATTCTTCAGCTTCCACGCAGCTGCGACCCGTAAATATCAGTTTTCCATTTCAGTGTCCACGACTCCTTTAACACACGAGTCGTTTTGTCTAAAAAAAAAGAAACTTAAAAATGTATTCAATTATCCTTTTTTAAAATGAAACCATGCCAAGGCTTTGACAGCTAAATGAATGGATTTTATTAAGCCGATGATTACAGGCTGGGATTATTTAGTATTCCTGTTTTATTATGTCGTTGGAGTCTGCTGGGAGTCTGGACTTCCTTTTGCTACTTCTCGGCATTGATTCCTGCATTAGGGAGCTACGTTGAATAATTAATATACTCCCCGTGATGGACGATCTGCACGGCCCGGATATTAGGTTATCAATCATGACCCACTTGTTCTAATGCAATCATATTGAAAACGTGTCAGAAGCTGTTTACTCATAGAGGACAAGGGCCATGCGGACATCGGCAGGCCTGTGTCCACGGGAGGTTGTGACATGGGGCCGGTGTCCTTCCTGCTGCCCGGAGGGGACATGCTGCCCGGGTGAGATGGGTCAGCTCCAGGGGAAGCACCCCCTTTTTGGTCAGAAAATAGAATGGATTGCTTTCTTTTTAACAGCCTCGTACAGACTTTTATTTACAAATATTTTTTTTATCATGGTAAAATACGTATGACATAAAATTTATCATTTTAACCACGGCTAAGGGTACAGCTCGGTGGTGTTAAGTCCATTCACACAGTTGTGCAGCCATCACCACTGTCCACTTCTTCCTAAACCGAATCTCTGTCCCCATGAAACACCAAGTCCCCATCCCCCTCCCCAGCGCCTGGCACCCACCCCTCTACTCTCTGTCCCTATGAAACTGGTGACTCTGGGGACCTCCTGTAAGTGGAATCACACAGTATTTTTCTTCCTGTGACTGGCTTCCTGCACTGAGCACGACGTCCTCACCCCCATTGTAGCCCGTGTCAGCATTTTCTTCCTTTTAAGGCTCATTGACACAGAGGGACTTACTACTGTCATGTTGCTATTTATTTTCTACATGACTTATAGCTTTTTTGGTCCTTTATTTTCAGCACGAGTGTCTTCATTTGTGTTTGGCTGATTTTTCATAAGCTTGGTGAGTTTTGGAGCCTCCGGTGACATGTAATCATTTTGCAAATGGCACATTATAAAGGGACTTTTTCCCCTGCTAAAGGGTCTGAACATAGTTAAAACAGGAAGGGCTCAACACGGTGCTCCCTGTTTCTGGAGAGAAAGGGTTTTTCCAAGACTGGGGAGGTCTCTAGAGGTGTCTGTGAGCCTGAAGACCTGGGTTTGCTTTTCTGAAGGGCTCGCGGATGGTGTCATCTGTAGAGACAGACATATTCCATGTTCCTTCTTTGTAAACACACTTTTAAATTATAGACATTTGGAGATGTCACAGAGAAGGTGGTGTTGAGATTGGCCCTCAGAGAAGGCAGGTGGGGAAGGGGCGTGGCCGGGCAGGTGGAGGTGTCGGAGGCCAGGTGTGCTGGGGAGGGGAGAATACAATGGAGGAAGGTTGTCCTGGGCCCTGTAGGAGTGTCCTGGGGCTGCCACCACAAAGGACCCCACACTGGGGGCCTAGAACCATGAGAATTTGTCTTCTCCCAGTTCTGGAGGCAGGAGTCTGAGATCCAGGCATGGCAGGACTGTTGTCCCTCCAGAGGCTCCAGAGGAGGATCCTTCCTGCCTCTTCCAGCTCCTCGTGGCTCCAGGTGTCCCTGGGCTTGTGGCCGCATCACTCCAGTCTCTGCCTCCATCTTCACGTGGCTTCTCCTCTGTGTCTGTGTCTCCTCTTCTCTCTCTTATAAGGACACCTGTCACTGGATTTAGGGCCACCCTAAGGCAGAATCATCTCATCTTGGGATCCTTCCCTTAATTATGTCTGCAAAGACCCTTATTCCCAGCAACTTCCCATTCTGAAGTTCCAGCTGGGCATATCTGTTTTTGGAGGGGCATTAATTATTCAGCCCAGGGCAGTCCCCACGCTGAGAGTCTCAAATGCAACCCAAGGAGTGTGGAAGTCGTTCTGTGCGGATGGCCATTGGGAAGGTTGTAAGCAGGTGAGAATCATCCAGGCTGTGGTCACTGTCCCCGCTCCATGGACTGTCACACTCGCCAACTCCACCTGCCCACTCCCATGCTGCTTCCTCCCCCGCCCCTCGCCCGAGTCACCGACACCCTCAATGTGGCTGTTCTGTCTTCCCTCATCTTGCTTGGGTCATTGCAGCTCCTGACACTCTTGGAGATGCCCCTCTGGTCCCCACGATCCTCCCTCCTGCCAAGCCCCTCGGTCCCCATTACCCTTCTGTCTCCCCTGGGTGCGCCTCCCCGCCTCCACCCCTCACCTGTTGTGGCTCGTGAGGGTCTCATCTGCAGCCCCCTTTCCTGTGCTCTGCAAGCTCTCGCTGGTGATACGAGCAACTCCCAGCACCTCCACGTGGAATCCTCAATGACCAACGCTCAGCGTTCATTGACCGAGGATGCCCGAATCCGTAGCTGCAACGGGCGCTCTCTTCTGAGACCCAGGTCCACGTTGTACCTGCATAGCAGGTGTCTACACTGCAGTTCCTCAAGCCCGTCATCTCCTCTGGGACATCCCAGACGCCTCTGTATCTCTCATCCCCTACGTCCACTGGCCACCAAAGTCCAGGGGTCATTCCCTCCCTCTCTCTCTCTCTCTGTCTCTCTCTCTCTGTCTCTCCCCCCACCCTCTCTCCATCTCCGCAGTGCACATGCTCACCATCACTGCACCTGCAATCTCCTTCCTGCCCTGTAACCATCCTCTGAAGCACGAGCCTGCCACCCCCGCCGTGTCTTCTGATGGCTCTTCATTGCCTATGGAGACAGTCTGAGCTTGGTCACCTGGCGTGACAGCTGTTCCGCCAACCGGTCCCAACCTCCTGGTCTTGCTTCTGTGGTACTGGGCTCCCACTCCCAAGAGCACTGCACGGTCCCTCCCTCTTTCTTGACAGCCTTCCTCCCCTGCCTGCTCCGGTCATCCTCATGAGGGCAGAAATGCCACCTCCTCTAAGATGCTGTCATTGGCTGGGGGACCCCTTTCTGAGAACTTCCTGAATCATCCGGTCATGGCACCACCTGTGTTGCTGACATCCAGTGCTTCCCCTGCTTCCCCTCAAGATGGCAACTGTCCCCGTCCCCAGGCTCAGCAGCTGTCACCCAGGAAATGCCTCTGGGGAGGACAACCACGTGACACTCACCAGGCACCTCTGCTGCTGCCTCCCCATGCCACCAGGTGGGCAGGTGGCCGGAGCCAGCAACAGACCCTCATGCCTATTTCCAGAGTGGTGTGAAGACGTCTGAGCAAAATTCTTCCTGTGCAGAGCAGAGATGTTTCTTCTTTCTGAAGAAGGGCCGGATGTCCCTTATCATTGTGACATGAGTTCCATGTTGCATGGCATTGCCACGTACATGATGGCAATAGTGATTTTCAGTGTTTTACAGGTGAGGAGACCGAGGCTTGGACAGTTTCGGTGGCTGGCTCTGGCAGGTGCAGGAGCCACGGTGAGGACAGTGTGGCAGAGGGAAGATAGATCCCGAGTTTGCAGAGATGGGGATGTGTGACAGTCATGGCGGGTCCTTCACAGTGTGTGCCTGGCCCTCTGCTAGTAGGTAGGGAAGTGGGGCCCAGTTCCCAGTAATAGTTGGGTTGACTCAGGGCTGGGCAGGTTAGCAGGTGCCCACAGTTGGGGCACCTGCAGGGCACCTGGGGGAGGCCTGAGCACACGTGCTTGTGCGTGGGTCTTAGGTGCCGCATTCCAAGTGCAACCAGAGAGGCAGACCTCAAGCCTGGTGCACAAACCTCCCATAAACTCAATGGACCAGGGCAGCCAAACCTTGGGGAGCCGCCAGGGAGAAGGTTCCAGTGTCTCCGGAAGTGCAGGGTGGGGAAGGTCTGCGCCATACCTTGGGAATACCAGTCAGGGCAGATGTAGACGATGCTGGTTTCACAGTCCCCATAGGCACGGAGCGGGCCGGGGCCAGCGCATCTCTAAGACGCGGTGTGTGGGTTTTCACCGTTCCCTGCACCTGCTTACCATGCTGCTCTGAGCACCTGCGGGCTGTTCACCCTGTAAATCCTTTAGAAATAAGGACTAAGCCTGCCGTCTTCCTTATGGAACTGTTGGAAAATGCCAGATGGCGCAGAGAAGACACCAACATCACCAATAATCTCACTCCTTGGTCACAACCGCGATGGACATTTCAGGGGATGCCCTTTCTCTCTGTGTCCTAATGTACACGTAGACTTAGATTTCTTTTCCCCACAAATCGGAATCAAACTCTACCTGCTGTTTGTGTGTGTGTGTATACGAGGGCACGTCACGAAGTTCATGGAAAAATAGAATTAAAAGACAATACCAACCATTCCATGAACTTGTTGAAGAGCCCTCGTGCATACAGAAATAGATATAGATGTAGATCGGTACAGAGTTCGATCTGTGTGTGTGTATATATGTACATATAACAAACTTTGTGCAGAGAAATTTCAAAGACGGCAGAGAGTCCCCACATACCCTGCACCTGGTCTCCCCAACTATTAACATCTCACCTCCCTACAGTACATTTGCCACAATTAATGAACCAACAATGGTACATCGTTACCCAAAGTCCACACTTTTTCCAGAATCCTTAATTATCCCCTAATATCCTTTTTCTGTCCCTTTTTTGAATCATCCCATTTCCTTAGGCGTCTCTTGGCTGTGACAGTTTCTCAGACTTTGCTTGTTTTCAGTGATGGGGACTGTTTGATTGACCAATTGATTGATTGATTTTAATTTTTAATTTTTTTAAATTGACAAATAAAAAATTGTACATATTGATGGTGTACAACGTGATGTTTTCACATGCGTGTGGGCTGCCTGGTTAGCTCAGTTGGTCGAAGCACGGCCTTGTAACACCTGGGCCAAGCGTTCAGTTCCCGCCAGCCTCAAAAAACAAAAAAAAAAAAGAAAAAGAGAAACAATACCGTCTACGGATCCCTTGTGGAATGGCTTACATCAGGCTAATTCACGTATGCATGACCGCATACTTGTCATTATTTGTGGTGAGGACATTTAAAATCCATTCTCAGCAATTTTCTTTTTTATTTTCTTTTTATATTTGTGTAACATTTTATTTTGATGTAAGTTCAAACATACAGAAAAATTACAAGAACAACACCCAGAATTCCCGATTTTCAAGTGTAGCGCATGTGGTTATGAACCAGAGTCGCTGTGCTGCACAAAAGGTCTCCTGACTGTAACAGTCCCGAGGAACGTTGCTCACCTGCTCTGTAGGATCCCATCCTGTCGGGACTCGGCTGGTGGTTTTCTCGCGACTTAATGGGGATTGTGGGCTGGGGAGGAAGACCGCACTGCTGAAGTGCTTTTCATCACATCATGGCAAGTGTCCCTACTGTCAGCGTGACTCACCACGGTCACCTGGCTCAGGTATGTTTGTCAGGTGTCACTGTAGGATACTTCTCTCACCCTTTCATACCATACTCTTTGGAAGGAAGTCACGATGTGCGGCCCACACTTAAGAAATGGGAATTAAATTGGTAAAGGGACATGAAAATTGATCACATTGTAAAATGTTGAATATACTAATTGTCCCGATTTGAGCATCACACCTTGCACACAGGTATTGACGTTCAACGTGATACCCCACAGATATGTGCAATCAATTATGTTCCAATAAAAAAGAAATAGGGAATTATTCTCCAACTCCCTGAGTGTCTACATAAATTATTTGGAATTCTGTTTTATTTGGAATACAGTTTAAAATTATTTTTATTTATTTATTTTAATTGGTTATGAATATTCATGAGATACAAAGCTTATTGTCACCCCTCGTGCCCAAGATGTGAAGTCCAGATCCACAGGGTTGTTTTTTTTTTTCAAACCAGGGTTTTCTTTAATCTTAACAATATGCCGTAGGAATTCCCCATGTCTTTAAATAACGCTCTGTCTATTTTTAGTGGCTGCACAATGTTACCGTGTGAGGACTTTAGAGTCCATTTGTCTCATTTTCTGCTTGGGACTTTCTCGTGGAGTGTAGCTTCGTAAGTAGTGCTTTTGAGCACGTCCTTGCAAATAGGTCCTGGGTGACGTTTCTGCTCATTGTCTTAGGGGAAATGCTTAGAAAGGAATCTCTGGTCAAGAGGTGGATGGTTTTTAAGGCCTTTGGTAGGTCCCGGCAGAGGCGTCTCTGGAGACCTTACCTCTGTTTATCGTCACTGAGGATGTCTGCTTTTGGTCACCCCCACTCATACTGCTGTAAATTTTTAACATCTTTAACAAATCAGTAAACAAAGCAGGGCGTCTCGGCGTGTTTCAATGGGCCCGTGTTTGATGACAGTGAGATTCAGCATGTTCTCACAGGCTGGGGTGACTCTTCCCTGTGGTGAACGGCTTGTTCTTGTCTCGGGGACCCCCTTGCTCCTAAAGCCCAGACATCGCCAACTTCCCATCCATGAGTGGGGACCTCCTGTCTGAAATGTGTGGTGCATCGTCTCAATGACCACCTTTCCTGAGGCAGGGGGCTCTGATGAAGACGCACGTGCAGAATTCCTCAGCAGAGTTAGACATGAGACCCAGGGGTCTCACATTGCAAGATGGTGGAGCAGAGAGAGAAAGACTCTCATGTGCTTTCCTTTCAAAGTCCTCAGAACCAGGCCCCTGACCACCATTTTTAACCCATTCACTACTGCACGGTCCTACAATCCAATCACCTCTTCAAGGCTCCACCTTTCAATTACCATGATAGGATTTCCCACCCTCTTAACAGTCACAGTGGGGATTAAGCTTCAATGACTTACAACTTGGGGACACAATCAACCCAAATCATAATGGATATATGATAGATAAAATCAGAAGATTAGGTGATTGATACACAGAACAATAGAGAGATGATGGATTGAATAGATGGAAATATTAGACAACAGATAATAGATAATAGATAACAGATGACAGATACAAGGGGACTTCAAAACGTTTGTGGAAAAACAGCATTAAAAGATAATGAAAATCTTTCCATGAACTTTTTAAACTATCCTCAGAGATACAAAGAATACAGATAGATACATTGATAGATAGATGACAGCTAACAAACAAATGGATGGGTGATAGATCAATAGATCAATAGACAAATAGATAGATACACATAGTCTGTCATGATATGACTTAGGGTTTCTCAAGCTCAGCACTGCTGACATTTGGGAGTGGATGACTCTCTATGGTGGGACCATCCTGTGCTCTGTAGGGGGTTGAGCTGCGTCCCTGGGATCCACCCACCAGATGCCAGGAGCTCCCGTACTCAGTTCTGAGAACGAAAAGTGCCCCAGACATTGCCAAGTGTCCATTGATGGGGATATAATTGTCCCTGGTTGCAAATCACTGTCATAGACAGAGATACATAGAGGTAGATAGTTAGATACACACATGTAGATACATAATAGATGATAGATATTAGAGAGAGACATACATGCATGGAAAATAGATATCGATAGACAGATATACACAGTCTCTCATGTTAAGGCGGGTTTCTCAGCCTCGGCATGGCTGACATGGGGGCTGGATGACTCTCTGTGGTGGGACCACTCTGTGCACTCTGGGGTGTCAAGCAGCCTCCCTGGTCTTCACTTATCTGATGAAGTGCATCTTCCTCTCCCCACTGTGACAACCAGAAATGTCCCCTGACATGGCCAAGTGTCCCCTGGGGCAGAATCATTGAGGACTCCTGGTCTAGATCTACCTCTGCCTCCTGTCCCAGGTCTGGGACACCCCCAGCACCCCCAGGCTGGGACTGATCTCCTGCCTACCAGAGTATCCCTGCTCATCCTCCCTCCCAGTTTGTGAGACACACTGTGACCTCCCTCGAGGAAGGCGTCGCTCTGAGTCTGTCTTGAGTTCTTCGCATGCCAGGGCCGTTCCCAGCCCTTCACGGGACGGTGCACTTGGTTCTAAACAGCACCGTGCAGTAGATGCTGTTACCATCCCAGGTCACACGCGCTGCAGCTGAGGCCCAGATGGGTTAAGTAACCTGCCCGAGGTCACACAGCCGGAACGGGGCAGAGCTGAAGCCCGAGCTGGGGCAGACCTCAGGGTGTCTGCTCTTCACCCTCGACCTCTTCCAGCCTTCGGCCCTGGGGTTGGTCGTTACTTCTGCATGTAAATGTGCTTTACTGCAGAAGACGTTTCAACAGCTTAAACAGGAGAAAGAAAAACAGGAAGAAAAAGAAACAAGGGCAGGGGCCGTGGCTCAGAACACAAGAAACATGTGACACCCAAATGTGCCGGCCCAGGGGACTCGGAGCCTCCTCGAGGGGACTGGTCCCCAGGCTACGCAGGTCTCCTTGAGGGGGCCTCAAGGCACCCAGAACGGCCTCAGCTTTAGAATCTCGGGGCGCAGATGGGACGGGGCACTGTCTGTGCTCCTGTCTGAGATCTCCGTCTTCTGGAAGCTTCTACATCCCTGGAAGGGACTCATCTCGCTCTTGGCCCTTGTGGTTGGGTTCCCGCTCCCTGAACTCTAATGAACCCTGTGTCCTGCCCCTTGCTGCCTACATGGCTGTGGCCATGGTGGGCATGCCCCAAGCCTGGTAGACACCACGGCCCGAGTGGGTCCCCTCAGGGGCTGCCCTGACTCTGTATTGGATCTTGGTCCAGCTGAGCAGCAGGTCCCTCTGGAATACTGGGGACTTGTCATGTGCCCCCACCCTGTGCCAACTTGCATGGGAGCCCTGGTGGGGACCACACCTCTCTCGATGGCCTCAACCTGCTCCTCTGGCCCCTGTGACCCTTCCCTGAGCCCATCTTTCATCCCCCAACTTTGGCCATGGGGATCCTTCCAGCAAGTCTAAGTAGAGAAGCTAATGGTTAGGGCTTTGCCACCGATGGGCAACAGATTAAAATCCATTCTTGTCGGGGCCGCCCTGTGGCGCACTTGAGTGAGTGCGGCGCTGGGAGCGCAGCAGTGCTCCCGCCGCGGGTTCGGATCCTATATAAGGATGGCCGGTGTGCTAACTGGCTGAGTGCGGTGCGGCCGATCACAAAAAGACAAAAAAAAAAAAAAAATTCTTTCTTGTCTTGGAGGATGTGTGGGCAGCTTCCTAAAAAAAATCATTTTCTCTCTGGGTCCTTTCTCTTGCCCACTGCAGCAGGTGACGACACCTGTGGGAACCGGCCACACACTCTGGGCACATATGATCCGTTGGAGATTGTCGCTTAATGTGCCTTAAAATACCTCAATGTGGGGTGACCCTGTACAGTCGATTCAATCGGGGTGGCAGCTCCTTGTGAGCAGCTGAAAGGATGAGGACAAGTTCTGGATAAAGAGAGAACACACCCCCGTATGCACACACACGTACACACACACACGCACACACACATGCATGCACGCATGCACACACACGAACACACACGAACACACACGCACACACACGTACACACGCATGCATGCACACACGCACGCACACACGCACACGCACACACGAGCACACACGTGCACACACATGAACACACGCGCACACGTGCACACATGCGCACACATGCAAACACGTGCACACACGAGCACACACATGCACACACACGTGCACATGCTGTTCTGCGGCCCCGTGACACCAGGCGCGTGAGAGATGTTGGCTGTATTGAAACCGTCTTTCAGCCCACAAGGTCACTTGTGGCAATAATCTGCTCATTAGACGTCTAATCCATCATTCACGTAAGAGTGATTCAGGGCCGCAGTTTAATGCAGGTTGGTTTAATCATTAGCACCAGTTTGTCAACTGCATAATTCACACGGGATTGTGGGTATGCATGATTTAGCAGGCGACCCTTGACCTCCTGGAGCAAGGAGGCTGCCTTAGAGGCAAAATCGAGAGGGACAATCAGGCAGACTCACTCAGGAGCAATTATTATGCTTAACAGCCTGTCACTGTAGCAGGAAAGGGGACCAACAAGAGGAAAAAAATAGGAGGAAAACCCAGAGCATCCTGAATAATGAGGGACTGGCATTCTCTCCAGATCCCATGTTGCAAGAACGCATTAAATCACAGCCTTGCTGCTCCCTACCCAACGCCCCAAAGAACATGTTCTCGTTTACTTAGCGGTGTTGCCTTGGAAGCCCAGTTTGCTTGGAAAGGAGGCCGGGAGGTGGGCGCCCCCTCCTCTGCCACAGCAGTGCTGGCCGCTCGCTCTGCAGCCAGCCAGCCAGCCGGGGGCTGACCCGCGACTGTCACAGGTGAGCAGAATTAGTGGGAAGCTCTGCAGTGCTGTCAGACAGGTGGCGAATCTTCCCCCAGGCGCTGATTCATTTGGAGCAAGAGCAGCATACCCTGCACCGAGTGCCTGTGCCCACCTGAGATGCACCGCGGGAGAGTTAAACACGCAGTTTGATTTGCCCATCCTGATAAATGTAGCACAGGATCCTATTTTATTTCAACCTGCTGGAAATCCTGTCACTTCCAGGCTCCTCCTGGGATGTCTCTGCAGCCCACTAGCTGGGGTGAGGGTGACTCCCACTCCAGATTTTTGGCATTCTGGGGGCACCAGGGCGACCTACCTAGTTCTCTGTAATGAAAGCCTCCTCTTGCTTGTTATAATTGAAAATTAACCTGGACTCCAAAGAAGAAATTTGTCTGGTGATTAGTCTGCCAGCTGCGCTGATTGCTTTTGGTGTTTCAGAGGGAGGTCAAGGGGTCATGTTATTTGGGTGAGAAAAATGGGACCTGAGCAGTCCGTTCTGGGGAAGACTTCTTCTAAGTTTGTTGAAGTCTCAGAGGAGGCATGAACAGAACCTCCGGGGGGTGCGGGTCTGGGGACCCCAGGGAGCAAAGGACACATCCCTAACCTTCAGCCCCACCCATGTAGAGGCTCTGCTGCTTTTTTATAATGATGGTGGTTATTATTATGTTTTTTTTTACTTTGATTTGATGAAGCAAAATGGGAAAAGGAAACAGCTTGGGTGCAGGGGGACAGAACAGACTTGGGAAGTTGAAGACTTTGGACAAGATCTGGGCAAGATCCCATGGCTGTCGATTGGAAGAATTTAGTTTCTGAGCCACATCTGCTGGCTCCATTTTCCTGGGCAGGAAGGTCCAAGCCATGTCACACTGTATGGCACAAGCCACTCTATGTAGTGCTCTGTCCCTGCCCAGCCTGGGAAAAATTCAGTCCCCTTAAATTCCTTCAGGGGCTTGGGGTGATTTGGCCATAAAGATGGTGGCCACTGTGTCCCATACTCCCTTCCTGTGTGCATCCTCCTCCTCCACCAGGGGGTGCCTACCTGCTCCTGAGTCTGGGCGGGACCTCTGCCTGCCTGGCCAATAGGAAGCAGTGGAAGAGAAGACATGACAGTCTTGGGATAGCCTTTAAGAGGCATGGCAGTGTCAACAGTCTCCTCCTGGAGCCCTGAGCTGTGGGTAGAGACGTCCAGCTCTCAGGGACAGAGGCCATGGCAGTCCAACCATTCTACCCTTACCAGCCAAGATGTGGATATTCCTGTCCCTGTGCAGCTCCTTGCTGAATGTGGTCATGGGGATGACCCTGGACCATGCTAGGTGGAGCAGAAGAGACACCTTGCTGAGCCCAGCCAAGCCACAGAGTCCTGTGGAATGATAAATTGCTGTTTCAAGCCTCTGCATGTGAGAGGCTTGTTAGGCAGCCACAGATAGAGCAGTGGGACATTAACTTGGGTTGTCAACAGTCCAGCTGACCCACCATCTCCCTGTTGGCCTCTCCTGTGTTCTGGGGTTTCCAAGGGGTTGTCTTCTGTCCCCCTCCACTGTTGATGTCCAAGGTGGAATCACCCCATGTGCCCACACTCACCCCAGGACATTTGCACATGCTACACCTGGGTCTGGAACACTCCTTCCCTGTGGTGAGGACTTTCTTAGTATCTGCCATACAGGGAAGACACCCTGGCCCCCACCTGGACACCCCCACACTGCTCCTCATGCACTCCCCCATCATTGTCCTGTGCAGCAGGAATCACTGCTGCTGGTCACACAGGATTCACATACCTGCTTGGCTCCTCCTCTAGAATGTAAGCTCTATGCAGACAGGTGCCCTGTCTTGTTCACCGTGGTTCCCTCACTGCCTGGTCAGTGCCTGGCCTGAGCAGGTGCTGTGGTGTGGGGTGGGGCTGGGCGATGTGGATGTGCACTCCTTGGGGTGCCCCCAGTGCCAGGGCAGAGGGAACCCACTGAGGTTGGGGGCTGGAGGGGGACATAGTTCTAGGAACTGCTGAAAAGCCCATGGGAACCTGGAGCTCATTTCTCATGGGCCAGCCCTGTGGGGCTCTCAGTGCCACTGTGGTGGGGTTGTGTAAACACCAAGACAAATGCAGCATTAAAGAAAGAGTTCAGGGACCTGGAGACCCACCTCCTCCACATCCAACATCCCCCCAGCTGGGGCTTGGGGTCCTCTGGAAAACAGAGGCATCACGAACCCAGCTTGGTGTCCCTGCCTGAGAGGGTACAGACCCTCCATGGCAGACCCTCATCTCTTCCATGAGCCTGGACGCTGGCCAGAGGGAAGTGGCCAGTGGAGAGCCCAGGTCACACCTGGTGGCTGTGGGGTGGGCATCAGGGCAGCGTCAGGGCCAGGTGGGGCACTTGCAAGTGATGGAGGCATGGGGTGGTGACCAGCGCAGATGTGGGCATGGGATTGAATGCCAACCCTGCTCCTTATGGGCTGAGGTGAGACACATAACCTACTGCGCCTGCCTCAGTTTCCCCATCTGTACACTGGGGCGAACAGCTGTGCCTTCCTTCTAGGGAAGCTAGAAAGATGGACGGTGGTGGGGCTCAGGACTCACTACCTGAACATACGACACCCTGGCATTCGAGAAAACAGCAGAATGGGGAAGGTCGGTCTCACCTTCCCCTCGTCGTTCTACCCTGAAGAAGATCATGAGACCCAGGATGGACTCTCTGACCCTCCCCTGAAGCAGGTCATGAGACCCTCAATTGAGAGGTGACCTCCTTACGCCTGGAGGACAGGAACGTCCTCATCTCTGAAGACACAGGACACAGGGAAGACTCTGAACAAACCGGCTTTGTTAAATACCCCATTTCATTAGGTCAGACCCTCTGTGTCCAATCATACTTTTCCACGTCTGTCCCCTCCGCATCAACTAAGCATAAAAGTACATATTTTCCCTTGGTTTTTAGGTCTTCATTTCTGAACTCTTTGTGCAACATAAAACTTCTATTAAATGCATGTGTTCGTTTTTCTCTCATTCATCTGTCTTTGTCAGTTTGATTTTCAGACCCAGCCAGGGACTCTAAGAGGGTAGAGGAAAACCTTCCTCCCCTCCAACCAGGTTAAGGATGGACTAGGTTAAGAATAATCTAGGATAAGGATGGGCTAGGTTAAGGATGGACTAGGTTAGTGATGGACTAGGTTAAGAATGGACTGGGTTAAAGAAGGACTGGGTTAAGGAAGGACTGGGTTAAGGATAGGCTGGGTTAAAATGGACTGGGTAAAGGATGGACTGGGTTAAGGATGGACAGAGTTAAGGAAGGACTGGGTTAAAGATAGACTGAGTAAAGGATGGACTGGGTTGAGGATGGGCTGGGTTAAGGCTGGACTGGGTTAAGGATGGACTGGGTAAAGGATGGTAAGGAGTAGTTAAGGAGTAGGTTAACTTGCACAAAGTCCTGGAGCAGTGCCAGTACCCTAGGAATAAGTGCCACGGAGTGTTCAGTCAAGGTTGGGAGCTCTATGGTAGGTTGGTGGTCCGTGGTGGGGAGGTGGTCCATGGTGGGTTGGTAGTTCATGGTGGGTTGGTAGTCTGTGGTGAGTTGGTGGTCTGTGGTGGGTTGGTGGTTCATGGTGGATTGGTGGTCCATGGTGTGTTGGTGGTCCATGGTGGGTTGGTGGGCAGTGGTGGGTTTGTGGTCCGTGGTGGGTTGGTGGTCCATGGTAGGTTGGTGGGCAGTGGTGGGTTTGTGGTCCAGTGGTAGGTTGGTGGGCAGTGGTGGGTTGGTGGTCCATGGTGGGTTGGTGGGCAGTGGTAGGTTGGTGGGCAGTGGTGGGTTGGTGGTCCATGGTGGGTTGGTGGTCCGTGGTAGGTTGGTGGGCAGTGGTGGGTTTGTGGTCCATGGTGGGTTGGTGGGCAGTGGTGGGTTGGTGATCCAGCCTGGTTCTCTGGTATCCCCCTGGAGTGGTACGGGGCTCAGCACAGAACTGTGCCCCTTCAGGGCCTTTGGAGACATGGGCCCCAGGGCTTGTGGGCAGCTGGCAGGATGGTTTGAAGGAGTGACAGCCCACTTCTCAGCAGGCATTCTGTAGACTGCTGTCCTTGGAAGGAGGACCTGACCCTGCCTTCTCTCTGGTCTGTTCTCCTGACCTTCAGGCAATTCTGGAGGGGGGAGTTTGTCCCCAGGCAACTTAACGATAGCAACATTTCCACAAGGACTGCAGTGTTCCTTACTAAACTGACCACCACTATCCAAACACAACAAAACACGGGTTTTCTTGGGTCACAGGACTTTAGGTGCTTACACAGACATCTCATTAACATTTTCACTGCCAGCATATTCTGGCTGGTCTCTCAACAAGAAAAATGAGTGGGAAAAATAAACCACATAAGCCATGTAGTAAAGCATAAAGAAAAAGACATCAGGGTGGTGATGGAAGAATTGGAAAAGTGGGGGAGAAAGAGACAAAAGCTTAATCCTCTATTCTGTCAAAACCTTGCGTAAAAAAAGGAAGAACTCAGCCAACTTCTTTCTTTCACTGACTGCGGCAGGAAATTCGGTTGACTGCTGCGTTGGGCCAGAACCTCAGGAAAAGCTTTAAAAAAAATGGGATCCTCATTTAACATTTGAGTTCTGCTGCAGGAACAGAGACACAGGAAATGTCACTGAGGTTTAAGGGTTCTGCCCTAATTTTTGGCCAGGACTGAACATTTCCTGTATAAAATATGCATGATAGTGACTGAGACTTGGCTGCTGCTTTTCCTAGGAACACCTGAGGACAGCCTGCTCAGGAGCTTTTCAGAATCAAACGTGAAGCACAGGTAAACATTCCTTAGTCTTAGATTACAGCACTGGAATGACTCATCTTTTGCTAACAGATATACTCATGTATTGAAATAAAATAAAATAAAATAAAATAAAAACTAATTTGTAATTGTGCCTGAATCAAAAACAACAGGCCTTCCCTGCGGTCACTTAATACCCTGCAGAACTTGATTCTTCTCTTTTGATATTTTATCTCCGTCATTTGGGTCTGTGGGCTCCCATCCCCCACAGGTGAAACCAAACGTCTGGGCAACTCCGGGCTGGGGGTGAAAGATCCTGCAGCAGAATCGATGGTGTACTCCTGCCCCACAAAGCCCCTCCCTGCATCATTTCTGAGATCCCCCCAGGAAGTCACATGAGCTCCTGCCAACAGGTGCCCCAATGTCTGACCTCAGGAAGGAAAGTGGGAGAAGTAAGAGCGTGTGAACAGAGGTGCTGTAGGAGTTTCCTGGGGCTGCTGTAACAACCACAAACTGAAGGCTTAACACAACAGGAATTTACTCTCTCCTGGTTCTGGAGACCAGAAGTGTGAGATCCAGGTGTGGCAGGGCCGAGCTCACTCCAGAGGCTCCAGGGGAGGATCCTTCCTGCCTCTTCCAGCTCCTGGTGGCTCCAGGTGTCCCTGGGCTTGTGGCTGCATCACTCCAGTCTCTGTCTCTGTCTTCACGTGGCTTCTCCTCTGTGTCTGTGTCTCCTCTTCTGTCTCTTATGAGGACAGTTGTCATTGGATTTAGGGCCTCCCCGATCCACGATGACCTCATCTCAAGACCCTTCACTTAATGACATCTGCCAAGACTCTATTTCCAAATAAGGTCCCATTCACAGGTTTGAGATGAGCTTGAATTTTGGGGGTCCCCATATCACCCACTCCAGGTACCTTCACCAGGGTGGGCATTTGAGCCCCCATTTCCCTAAGAGCCCCCAAAACAGAGCTCCAGGTCTTACTCCAGGGGCACATCAGAGCCTCATGATATGGGACTGGTGGGTGGGGGCCTAATTTCTTTGAAATCGTTTTTAAAAACCTTATAGTGGTGAGAACACTTCACATGAGATCTACCCCCATAACAGATTTTTAAGAGCAGAATGCAGTGTTGCTGACTGTCGATACCATGTTGCAAAGCAGGTCTCTGGAGCTTACTCATCTTGCAGAACAAACTGTCCCCATGAAACACTCGCTCCTCATACCCCTTCCCCAGCCCCTCCATGTACTGTGTCTGTGAATTGCATGACTCTAGGGACCTCCTAGGAGTGAAATCACACAGTATTTTTCCTTTTGTGACTGGCTTATTTCACTGAGCATCACGTCCTCAAGGTTCATCCCTGTTGTTGCAAACGACAAGATTTTCTTCTTTTTCTTTAAGACCACGTAATGTGATAGACCACCTTTTCTTTACCCATTCCTTCAACACCGGAGTTTAATTTCTCCACATGATCTCGGCCACCTCCTGACCTGGCCTGGAGTGGGGGGCAGGGCTCGTTCTGTTTTTTAATCATAGTTTTGTGAAACTCTGCTTTATTTTAAATTTGAAAGTTCAAGAGGGCCTTACAAAGTGCATTTAAGGACTGGCTGGTTAGGCCACTTGGTTGCAGGGCAGTATTATAACACCAAGGTCAAGGGCTCGGATCCCCATACTGGCCATCATTTTTAAAAAGTGCGTTTAATGTGGGTGCTTTTGGCGAACAAAGCAGGAAGCGAGAGCTGACAGTTTCGGGGCTTGGCAGCAGAACACGAAGTATGTACCCCTTTCCCACAGCCCCGATTGTCCCCCTCTCAGCTGGAATCCGCATTTTCCTGGCTGGCCCCTTTTTGCACTGAGGTTTGAATTTAACTGATGTTCGTGTGTTGGATTTGCAGTCAGACCCCCCTTTCTTTATTCTGTTTCTAATTATTTTCGCGCTTATTTTTCATTTTGGTGTTTCCCTGTCTCTGCTGAAATTTCATCTCTTTCTCCACGTTTAACCTTCCATGGGGCAGGATGCTTGGTCCCTTCCGGGCTTGTCTTGGAGGAAGAAAGGGGCTGAGGGATGCGGGGATCTGGGACGTTCTCTCCAGACTCATTTTTCAATTAGACAAAAATCATGATGCGCTCTCTGATTACAAGGGGCCTTAATATACCCAATAATAATTCATTAATGATGAGGAATGGCCCATTTCCTGGAGATTGCTGGTGGTTAATGTATTATCTTCTCCTGTTCCTCTCTGCTCGTTCCATGTGTTTTGTCTGCCTTTCTATCTCACCCTGGGCATTTGCTTAGCAGTGGATTAGTGTCGTTTTAGGAGAACGATTGTGGACATTTTTAACAAAAAAATAAATTCTTTATAAAAGTATAAAATACGCACAGAAAAATGCATCAATCCTAAGTGCGCATCTCTGCAAATTTTTGCAACCTGAACGTGCAGCGTATACCCACCCAGATTAGGAAATTAAACCTTGCCAGCTCCAGAAACTTCTCTCCTGCCTCTTTCCTCCTTCCAGGGATAACTCAGTCTCTCAGATGATTTTTGCGTATTAGTGAAATTCCTACACACAGAAGCGCACTTCCTCATGGGAGGCTTCTTTCTGCATGTGTGAGGTTTGCCCGTGTGGCTGCATGTGCCATAGTGCGTTGTGCTCATGCCGTGTGGACTTCTGTTGAGTGCATCGTGATTCATTCCTTCATTCTGCTCCTGGAGGGTATTTGGGTTGGTTCCAGTTTGGGGGTGTCATGCACCATGTGGCTGTCAACAGTCTTTGTGAACATATGTACAGATTCTGTTGGGAATAAACCCAGGAGTGGAATTGTTGGGGCATATGCTATCTGCGTGTTTGCTTTTAAAAAAAGATTGAAGTGAAACTCACGTAAAATAAAATTCATCATTTTAAAGTGAACAATTCAGGGGTATTTAGCACATTCACAAGCTTGTGCAACCACCACTTCTATGTAGTTTTGAAACATTCTCATCACCCCCAAAGGAGACCCTGTCCCCATCAGCAATCACTCTCCAACCCGTCCCCAGTCCTGGCAACCACTACTCCAGTTTGTCTCGATGGATTTGTCTGTTCTGGACATTTTGTACAAGTGGAACTATACACCATGTGTCCTTCTGTGTTTGGCATCTTTCACGGAGCATCATGTGTTCAAAGTTCATCCACACTGTAGCGGGTGTCAGTGCCTCATTCCCTTTCATGGCTGTATAATATTCCAACACGTTACATTTGTTTAGTTGTAACACATGATGCCAAACAGTTTTCCAAAGCGGCTGTCCCCATTTGCACCCCACCAGTGGTGGGTAAGAGCCTCTTCAACACTTGTCACTGTCATTTTTTGAAGTAAAAGTTTCATGGAAATATAAAATACAGACCAAAAAGTGCGTCTAGAAGACTGTGCTGTTCTATGAATTTCCACAATGGGTGTGCTGTGTCCCCGTGCTGCTGTTTTATTCCCCACTGACTCTTGGGACTGCGCACCTGCCTGTGTGTTTACGGTGTCCAGCCCGTCTCCTGTGAAGGGCCTGCTCCAGTCTTTTCATGTCTCTCTTACTCTTGTGTCTCTTATAATGATTCGTAGGAGTCATTGATATATTTTGAAGGTAAGTTCTTTGCAAATATCTTCTCCCGAGGTAAGGCTTGCCTTTTTACCCTCTGCATGTGCATCCTGCTGAACAAAATTCTGAATTTTAATGTATCCCAGTTTATGAATCTTTATCTTTTTGATGAGTGCCTTTTTTCATTCTGTTTAAGAAATTTTTGCCTATCTCAAGATATTGGAGATCTCCTCCCATGATCGGCTTTAACAGGTTTATTGTTTTACCTTTCATGTTCTGCCCACACCACCTGGAATTTATTTGTGTTTCTGGTGTGAACTAGAGGTCCAGATACATCCCCTCCCAAATGGAGATCCAGTTGACGTGCACTATTTATTGAAAATACTTTCCTTTCCTCACGTTCATGTGTGACCTTTGTTACTCTGGGATTGTGAACCTTTATCTCTTTCCTCATGGACTTGCTTGTAATTCTTTTGAGGTGATGTCAGCCTCAAATCGTTACCGGATCATTCCCAGTGGTTCTCAACACATCAGAATCACCTGCCGAGCTCCACAAAATTACCCAGTCCAGGCCCCTCCCTGGACCAAACGAACCCTAACCCCTAGGCGTGAGGCCACAGTAGCGGCATTTAAAAAAAATCTAATTCCAATATCCACCCAAGAGAAGACCACTGCTTAGCTATATTCTGTATTAGTCTGCTCGGGCTGCCATAACAAAGTTCCACAGACTGGGCAGCTTAAACAGCAGACATTTATCTCTCAAAGTCCTGGAGGCTGGAAGTCTGAGATCAAGACATGGCTGGAAGTCTGAGATCAAGGTGTGGCAGGGCTGGTTTCTCCTGAGGCCTCTCTCCTTGGCTTGTAGACCCCGTCTTCTCCCTGTGTCCTCACATGCTCATCCCTCTGTGCATGTCTGTGTCCTAATCTCCTCTTCTTATAAGGACACCAGTCCTATTGGATTAGGGCCCACCCTACTGACCTCATTTTACTTTAATCACCATTTTAAAGACCCCGTCTCTAAATACAGTCACAGTCTGAGGTGCTGGGGGTCAGAGCTTCAATGGAGGAATTTGGGGAGAGCACAATTCAGCCCATAACATACCCCATTGCGGATGGGATGTGAAAGACCAAATAAGGGTTCTCTTTAACAAATATTTTCAGCATTCATTCATTTGGCCAATGGGAGCATAGGTTTTAGGAACGGCTTGTGATAGGCAGCTTGTAGCCCTGAAAGGTAGAAAGGACTCATCATGAAAGGGGACGGTGGACAAAGGCATAGCACTTGGGATGTGAAAGGTGGAGGGTGTGGTTGAGTTTAGTTGGAGTCTGATGCTTGTGAGAAGGAATTACATGTGACAAGTCTTCAAAGACAGTTGGAGGTCTTCAAAGGCGGAGTGAGTGTCTGCATTCAATTCAGGGTGCATCGGGAGCTGTGGGGGGCTCTGTCCCTGAAGGACGTTTGCAGAGATGTGCTTACAGAGAGGCTAAAGGTGCAGAGTCCATTTAGGGATCTGCTGAGGACTTTGTGCAGCCGTGAGGATATGGCCTGGGTCACATTTACATGAGAGTCACCTGCAGACTTTACCAAGTGCTGGGGGAAATAGAATTAAAACCATGTTTCCTCCCAATCCAAGAACCCCCTCCACAAAGGTAGAAGAGAAAGAAAACACTTTTATTATTGAAGGAAAATGAACCAGAATGGGATGTGCATCAGAGGTCATTAAAGAGACTGGCATAGACAGAGAGGGTCTCACCCTTTCATGTAGCTGAGCAGAGACAGCCTGTTGCACTCATGTTCTCAAAATAAGCAATCACTAATTTCTCACATCTTCATGGCTGCAGGTGCATTTGCAATTTGGAGCCAGACCTCAGCTGAAGCTAGATCTTTCTCCTAACAGTAAACGGGGGGCTGGGATGTTCTCTTCCTGGGCGATCACATTTCTAAGTAGGGGCTCCCAGATCCTGCAGGAAACATTCCAGAGGACAAAACCTTATTCAGCCATTTAAGAGATTTACATACATTTGAAAGACAGAGAAAGAAACTCACTCAGAAAGAAAAGCGGGGAGGGGCAAAGTCTCTCCCCTAGTTTTAAACAGGGAGAATGGAGCCTGTTATTTTAAATGTGCATTTGTTCTCACAGAAGCACCTGTGTCTGGGTCTGAGTCTCAGCCTGTGCACTCTGGTTCCTTTAATCTGTGGTGCAACCAGATGTTGACATGTTTCAAAAGCTCCCAGGTGATGGGCAGCCACGGTCCCCTGGACTAGGGGAATCTACCTGAGTGGAGGATTAATTACACATCAGGAAAGGGCAGCTGAGAAGGTAGAGCTATGGGCTTTGGGTGGGAAGTGCTGGTCAGATGGTGTGACCAGTAGCCTTGAAGGACACTCAGGCAGCGAACTATGTTTGGGCTTCCAGGAAAAGATGTCCCAGAACTTGGGGGTCGTTCAGAAATATTCCTGGGTGTCCCATCAATGGAGGGTCTGATTCTATCTATGCATGTGCCTTTGACTGTCTTTGTCTTGACGGGCTACTCTGCAGCTCTGTTGGCGTGGATTTAACTTGTAGATGGCTGATAGTAATGTGGATTTTGTTTTTTTATTGAAACAACCTATTATACATATTTGTGGGGTACAGAGTTGAATATCAATACCTGCATGCAATATCTGATGATCAAATCAGGATAATTAGCAAGCTCAGTATTAGAAATGTAATCATTCCTTGTGTCTATTAACCAATTTCTCATTAACCCCCTCCCACTCCCCCTCTCCCACCTCTACTAACCACAGTTTTGTTCTTTCCTTCTGAAAATTCAACACATTATTGTGATTGTTTTCTTCCTCTTTCATTCATTCATTCATTAGCTCCCACTTATGAGTGAGGACATGTGGTATTTCTCTTTCTGTGCCTGGCTTATTTCACTTAACATGATTTTCTCAAAGCTCATCCATGCTGGTGCAAATGGCAGGATTTCATTCTTTTTCATGGCTGAGTAGTATTCCATTGAGTATATATACCACATTTTCCTTATCTAGTCATCCACTGATGGCCAGTTACATTGGTTCCATGTCTTGGCTATTGTAAACAGAGCTGCAATGAACATGGGAGTGCAGGTTTCCCTTCAACATGATGATTTCCGTTCCCTTGGGTATAAATACACCCAGGAGTGGGATTACTGGATCATATAGAAGTTCTATCTTTAGTTGTTTGAGAAGCCTCCATACTGTTTTCAAACAAATGGAAACCAAAAACGAGCAGAAGTTGCCCTACTTATATCATAAAATAGACTTCAAACCAAGAGCTATAAGTAAGGACAAAGAAGGACATTATATAATGATAAAAGGATCAGTGCAGCAAGAAGATATAGCAATCATAAACGTATATGTACCCAACATTAGAGCACCCAGATGTACAAAGCAACTATTATTGGACCTAGAGGGAGAGATAGACCCCAAGACAATAATAACATACCCCTCTAACATACCCTTCTCAGCAATAGACAGCTCATCTAGACAAAAAGTTAGCATAGCAGAGTAATATTGGATTTAAATAATGCTTTAGATCAATTGACAGACATTTACAGAATATTTCATCCAACAAATACAGATTATACATTCCTCTCATCAGCACATGGGTCATTCTCCAGGGTAGACCACATGTTATGCCTCAAGTCAAGTCTCAACAAATTTAAAAAGATTGAAATCATATCAAGTATATTTTCAGATCACGATGGAATAAAACTAGAAATTAACAACAAATGAAACTTTGGAAACTACAAATTCATGAAAACTGAAGAGCATGCTTCTGCATGACCAATGGTCAAAGAAGAATAAAGCAAGAAATCAAAATGTTCCTTGAGACAGAGGAAAATAGAAGCATGACTTACCACACAGCCTATGGGGACTGCAAGAGCAGTGCTAAGATTCTCACAGATACAAATGTAAATGGGTTAGTTGAAGAGTGAAACAATTGCTGCTGCTGTGCAGAAGTGATGACCTCGATCTCTGTATTTTATTGTCCCATAGAATATTAATCCATTATGTATCTATTAGCAAACTCATTTCAGCATCCAGGATCCTGTGTGCCTGTGTATGTATGTAGGTGTGTGTACGTGGACAGGTGTGTATGTGTATGTTTGCACTTTAAGTTCTGCTTTTAATCAGTCTTAACGTCTTACTGGTTCTCTTGTTAATTAATGAGTTAGATAAAACCTTTGACATAGGTTTATTTCATTTTTGCATAATGGCCTTTCTTTCTTTTTTTTCGAGCGTTACCTTTCAGTAGGGATAGGATGATAATTGTCCAGGATAGATCAAGCTTGAGGGTCTGGCAGAACATTCACAGGCTGGAGAGAAATACAGCCTGGTCCCCAGCACATGAGGAGAGGTGGGCCCTGGATACCTGGGAATATCAACACGCAGCTGAGAGCTGAACCCAGGCCAGGAAGGAGACTGTCAGGAGAAAGGGCACCAAGAAGAGGCCTTGGGTAAAGGTGAGGAATGTCCACGCGGGGCTCAGATCCTCTCCACCAACTTCAGGGACTCTTCTAACTCTTTTTACCTATCAGTGTTCCACTGGATATTGCAATTTACTTTTACAATTCTGCTAATTCTTGGTGGCAGTCACTGTATCAATGACTGACTCTCAAAGCTCTCCTTTGATCTTGATGTTAACCCTACAACACTGGGGTCATTATCATCTTATTCTAGACGTAAGGAAATGATGCTCGGAGAGGGGAACGCTCTCTCTAGGACTCACCCTGGTGAGTGAAGCTGACTGGTGCAAGAGACTTGGACTCAGGTCTTCTGGTTTCATACTGTCCTTCTCCACCATGCCCCTGTTGACCTAAAAGAAACTGAGGCTGAACACAGAAGCATGGAGTTTATGGAGCGGAAGGAGGCTGTCTTGCATTTTGAACGTCAATGGGAGTACGTATATACATTTTCCAGAAGGGAGCCAGGTAGCCGTTAGTAAACACCAGCATTTCTTTGTTTCTTCTGTTGCTTTTGCCAGGCAGTGGACGGTGGCAGCCTGAGGGCCGTGTCTGGCAGGACGGCGCTGGTGGTCACCGTGGCAGAGACGTCATGGTCATGGTGGTCATCACGCCCAGGACTTTCCTGGTGTTCCTGAGGGGAGACAAGACACCGTGTGACTATTTTCTTTTTGCTCTTGAAAGTGTCAGATTCAGTCAGGATTTCCCAGAGACACAGACCCAACAGGATAAAATGTATATATAGTCATCCCTTGATATCCATGGGGGATTGGTCCCAGGACCACCCACGGACACCAAAATCCACATATGCTCATGTCCCTCACATAAAATGATGCAGTATTTGCATATCACCTACACACATCCTTCGTATACTTTAAATCATCTCTAGGTGACTGATAATGCCTACATATCACATCGTTTGCATGAATTCGACATCGTCCTCAGCGTGCAGCAAATTCAAGTTTTGCTTTTTGGAACTTTATGGAATTTTCTTCTTCTGAATATTTTTGAGCTGTGGTTGGTTGAATCCATGGTTGCAGAACCCATGGATATGGAGGACCAGCTATGTGCATGTTTATATATACATATAGATGTGCAATTAGCAGACTGGAGACCCAGGAGAAATTATTGCTCCCAAAGGAGAAGAGGATTTAGAGAGGAGGGGGCATTAGAGAGGGGGCTACCTGTGCAGGTATCTAGCTCAGCCACCCATGGGGTCTCTGGGTCAGAGAACTCTTGATGGCTGTAGTGGCTTGGGGGTCTTATGATCACAAAACATTATCCTACCAATGGCCAGCAGATGCTGGGGGAGGTTTCATGGGGTATGCAAAGCAGACAGGCTCATGATGGCTAAAAATCTGCTTGTTTGGGCTAAGTTTGAAGTAATGGGATATTGTGAAAATTTGAGATTGGTGCTGGTGGGCTTTTGAGCTAACAGGTCTCAGTGGGCAGGGAAGAAATAAGCCACTGAGGTACCGATACCCAGGGCCACCTTTGGCTCATTTACAGAATGTCTGTTAGGAGATTCAGGAAAAGGTGTCAGATCACCTTGTGTCACAGGCACACAAGGGGTCTTACGGGGGTCGTGAGGAAGATCAGGTGGCGAGTCTTATCTAAGTCATGGGGGAAGGTGGTTATTTGGGGTAAGGCGTTTCCTGGCACATGAAAGGATTGGAGGATTTTTTAACTATCACTGTTTCCTGGGAGCACAGGGTTTGGGTAACGTCCCACAGCATACAAGGCTGACGGAGCTCAGCAATGATAACCTCACCGTCCGTTCTGCAGAACGCTGCACTGTGGCCTGTTGCACTGCCTTCCATGGAGAGGTGAGTATGCATGAGGCCCAGGGGCTCAGAAGAGAGGAGGGGACATCTGCATCCCTCCATCGCGTGGGCTACGTCGGCCATGTCCACCCAGATGGTGCACATTGGCAACTGATCCTGCTCGGTACACGTCAGACCCCGCTGGTCAAAAACACGCTCGTGTCCAGGGTCAATGGCCATAGGGGTAAATCTCTTGGAGTGGAATTGTTTCCAGTAAGGCAGTTTCATTCTGATTTTTTAAAAAAATTATTTTGCTTAAATTGAGGTGACATTCACAAGACATAAATTAAAGTATAAGTAAACAATTCTGTGGCATTTAGCACATTTACCATGTCACATACCACCACCTCTATCTGGTTCCAGAGCATTCTCACTACTCCCCAATTTTGCATCTATTTTAAACTATAACCAAATATTTAATAAATATTGTTAAATATATATAAAATATTAACATACAGTTGGCCCTCCGCATCCACATGTTCTGCATCCATGGATTCAACAAACCTCGTGTTGAAAATATTCAGAAAAAAAAAGAAAAAGAACGATACATCAATAAAAGTAATACACATAAAAATACAGCGTCACAACTATTTATCTAGCATTTACATTGCGTTAGGTATTATAAGTAATCTGGAGATAAAGTATATGGAGGGTGTGCATAGGTTATGCGTAAATACTAAACCATATCATATCAGGGACTTGAGCACCTGCAGATTTTATTATCCACGGGGTCCTGGAACCAGTTCCCTGTGGATACCAAGGGACAACTGTATTACTTTATTTTAAATTTATTGAAAAACTTCTACCCATTAAGCAGTCATTCCCCATTCCCCTCTCTTCCCTGGAAATCACTAACTTACTTTCTGTGTTCATAGGTTTTCGTGTTCTGGACATTTCGTATAAGTGGAATCATATAGCTGTCTTTTAAAGTCTGGCTTCTTTCACTCAGCATGGTATTTTCAAGGTTCATCCACGTTGGAGCAGGTGTCCGAGCTTCATTCCTTTTCATGGCTGTGTAATATTCCACTTTGTGGATGGACCCCATTCTGTTTGTTTATTCATCTGCCATGGACACCTGGGTTGCTTCCACATTTCGGCTACCATGAATAGAGCTGCTATGAGCATTCATACACATGTTTATACTCTATTTTAAAAATCCTTTCCTTCCCTTAAACAGTAGTAATCACAATAGCAAGAAGTCTAAATACCCGAAGAAGAGCCACCCTAGAATTCTGAATATGATTGGGTATATCTGAGTTTCTTGGGGGAAAGAAATCAGCATATTTGCTCTGGCTGGAGGGTCAGCTGGTAGTTTCTGTTCAGCAAATCTTGGTGTTTGGCAATCTTCCCAATTATTAGAGATTTATAGAACACAAAGGAGCCTTAATCACAAAAGTCCCATGCACTCTCTCTTTCACTGGTATCAGTAGGACCATTCTGAGTTAAGATGAGCAGCCCTGGGCATTCCAGACAGACGGAGGTGGGCACTAATCCATCCTGGGGGTCACTCTGTGTTTTGTAGACTCATTGTGCACCATGAAACATCCTGAGCCTGCCTTTCCCTGTTGTTTTGACAAATGCTATAAGTAGCTAACTGCAAATGCAAAAAAAAAAAAAAAAAAAGAAAAGAAAAGAAAAGAAAAGAAAAACTAATCGTAATTCAAACCACTTGCATAAGAGTCAGTGCTCGGCCACTTTCCTAAGCAGGAGGAAGTCATCTGTCCAGAGGGAGCCGGTGCTGGCAATGTCCGCCCTCTGGAATCATTAATAAAACTCTTAGGCGTTGCTTGTCAGAGGAGAATGATTAAACCCCTCAGCAGGCTGTGCTGCTGCTGGCGGCCATGTGTTCGGCTGGGCTGCTGATGGAATGAGGTGGCATCAACTTTGGTGGCCTATGTAGAAAGCCATGGTGCATGTCTTCATGTATAAAGTGTGCGGAGAAACCAGAGAGGGGGAAAAGGCTTTTTGATGATAGCCCCTGAAAAGTGTTTTTCACCAGAACCATACATCATTGTCAAGTGGGAAGATTAAACTTATTGTTTCTTTTTGAACCGGGGACTCAAGGTAAGTGGGAACGTCTTTGAATGCAAATTAGCCTGGCAGATAGAGAAGAGGGGAGATAGAGACAGACAGTGCAAGTTCTGTTCCTTTTCCTTTTCTTTTTAAGGGATTAGGGGACAGAAGTTTTCTGAAACGACGATGCTCAGGTAATATTGCTCTTGGAGACGTCCAACGACATTCTGTATCTTGCATCGAGGCTGGCAGCTCAAGTGAGTTTGCTCCATCACACAGACCATTAGTTATGTGGGGGGGGCAGGAGACGGAGGTGCAGGATAAATGCTGTTATTCATTTAGAGAAAAGGAAAATAAATAAGCTCCCCTCCTGGAGAGGTGGCTGCAAGCTGGTGGAGGAGGCTCTGCACCCGATGGGACAGAAAGGAGACCATTGGGCTGACACACGGACAAGGAATTTCAGACGCCTCCTCTGCTGCATCCAGCAATAGAGGTGGAGGCCAAACACCTACCTTTTTTTTTTTTTTTTTAAAGATGACTGGTAAGGGGGTCTTAACCCTTGACTTGGTGTTGTCAGCACCGCGCTCTCCCAAGTGAGCTAACTGGCCATCCCTGTATAGGATCCGAACCCACGGCCTTGGTGTTATCAGCACCGCACCCTCCCAAGTGAGCCATGGGCTGGCCCTAAACACCTGCTTTTCTAAAAAAAAAATGTAAACATAGTTGATTGTACGTATCTGTGGGGTATAGCATTGAATATCAATATCTGTGTGCAATAGGAGATGCTCGAGTCAGGATAATTAGTGTACCCAACATTACACGATGTAACCAGTTTCTGTGCCCCTTTCACAATTTCTCACTAACTCCTCCTGCCCCTTTCCCAACTCTGGTGGTCTGAGTTCTGTTCTCTCCTTTTGAAAGTCCAATGTAATACAGTGATCACTGTGTCTTTCTTTCTCTTTTTTTATTTGTTTATTTTCTTGCTCCCGTTTATGACTGAGGACATGCAGTATTTCTGTGTTCTGTGTCTGGCTTATTTCACTTAATGTGATTTTCTCTATGTTCATCCATGTTGCTGCAAGTGGAAGAATTTCACTCTTTTTTATGGCAGAGTAGTATTCCATTGCATACATATAGTACATTTTCCTTATCCAGTCATGCATGGATGGATGTTTAGGTTGTTTCCAACTCGTGGCTATGCAACACCTGCTTTTGCCTGAACTTCCCACCTTTAACCTGATGCCTGCTGTGCCGTCCTGCACGCCCATTTCCCTGTCTGTAGAATTTGTTCTCCCAGGGTCTGGCCCATGGCTCACTGGGGAGAGTGTGGTGCTGGTAACACCGAGGCAAGGGTTAAGAGCCCCTTACTGGTCATCTTTAAAAAAAAAAAAAAATTTGTTCTCACAGCAGTCAAATTGCATTTCATCATTACACACAATCATTATACACTTGTGCATAAGTGCATGTACACACACAGCACATACACACACAGACAAAGACACTTCAAAATATTTGAGGAAAACGTAAATGAAAGATAATGCAGATCTTTCCATGAATCTTTGGAGGGCCCCTTGTACACACACACACACACACACACACACACACATACATGCACATAGATATATACAAATAGACGTATAACCTTAATATACATACACATACAAACACATATGCACACATAGATATGCATATATGACTGTACTTCACAAAGTTCATGGAAAAATAGAATTGAAACATAAAATGAATATTTCCATGAACTTTCTGAAGTACCTTCATGTATATACACACACACACGCATGCATGCACAAACATATGTACACTACATGTACACATATATACACATATACACATATTGTACATACACACATACATATACACATACACATGTATACACACATATACATGCATATATACACATATACACACAAATATATACACAAATACACATATAGACATAATATATACACACACACATATACCCACATAGACATATACACACTCATACACACATCTTCACACACACACACATGCATACACAAACATGCACACACAAACATATATGCACCTATACACATATACACATACACACATACATATACACATACATGTGTATACACACATATACGTGCATATACACACATATACACACAATATATACACAAATACACATATAGACATATAATATATATGCACACACATATACCCACATAGACATATACACACTTATACACACATCTCCACATACACATATACACACATACATATATGCATACATATGTATACACATACATTCATATACACGCATGTACATGCACATATGCACACAAATATATACATATATAGGCCTATAATATGTATACATATATACACACATCCACACACATACACACGTATGCAGATACACAGTGTACATGTGTATGCACACATGTACGCATACACACGCATACACATATATGCATATACATACTTGTATATACATTATATAGATGCATGGATTTTACTTAAGGATGGAAGCATGTAACAACCATATCTTACACATCTTTTCTCAGCTTATGAGGACATTTTCCACTTTCCCCAAGTCCAGTTCTCATACACTACATTTCACTTTGTCCTAAATATTCCAAGAGTTTTTTCGAAATACGCAGATGTGGTTGTGTATGTGTGCGTGTGAGTATGGGGTATGTGTGATTATGTGTGCTTGTGTGCACATGTGTGTGCCTGTGTGTGGTTTTTGTCTGTGTGTGTGTGTGTGTGATTGCATGTGTGCACGAGTGGTAGTGTGTGCGATTGTGTGTGTGTGTGTGTGTGTATGTGCGTGAGTGTGTGTGGCTGTGTATGCATGTGCATGTGTGTAGGCTCCTGACCTCATTGACACTTACAATGAGTATGTAGGGCATTGTATATCTGCATATAACCTGGGCATGTCTTTCTCAACAGGTAGGTGAAGTGATTCACAGACATGTTTACATAATGCACACGGCCCGGCTGATTTTCAAAGGAAAAACTCACTTTTCCATTCAGTTTGCCACCTGGAGAGTGGAAGCCCGTGCTGGCCTGTGTGCTGTCCCTCCCTGGCATGGGGATGTGCACAACAGGCCCAGGCTGTCTTCCACCACCTGCCTCACAAGGGGTACGAGGGTGCGGCCTCTCCCAGGAGCTCAGAGCCCACTGGCTGGCGTGTCTGGCCTCTGCCATGTCCTCTCAGGGATTTGTCACATTGCTCCACTTGGGTAGGGACATCCCCTTCCCTGGGGTTGTCGAGCTCCTCCTATCAGCCAATCAGTGTTCCTAGGCACCCTGATCTGCAGACAGCGAGGGCCCCTCATTCCCTGGAAGGGCTGTGGAGGGCATTTTCGTGCCCGTGCCTGGGAAACCTATGCTTCGATGCTGCTCATAGGAGGAGATCGTCAAAGGTCTGGAGAGGACCCAAAGTGATGGAGGGTGTTCATCCTGCTGAGGTGGAAGCCATAGCTTTTTTTTTCTTATTATGAAAGCAGTCCTCCATTGTTACAGGCAGCAAAAACAGGCAAAAGCAGAAAATAAATGTGGCTTATCGATTTAGAGACCATATATAATTTGCTAAATTAACTGGGGCACTTGCAGGGAGGCAAGGATGCTGTTAATAATTACCAGGGAAGGTCAGGTGTGCCCTCGGCAGAGGGTGATGAGTCCCCAGGTAAACAAAGTTTGCTGCATTTAGCTTCAGGCTTTTCTTTTTCCTCTGCCTGTATGTTTTGGTGAAGAATAGTGAGTTGTGAAATATGTGGTTTATAGCTCATCTTTTCTAACCTTTAGCACTATATAATGAGCATGTCCTAATGCTATTAAGTATTTCTCAAAAACAAGATTTTTGATAGTTGCATTTTATTTCCACATACAGATGCATCAGCATCTATTTTACTGTGCTCTTATTTGGGGGAATTTATTTATTTAAAATTTATTTTTACTGAACATGTTTATGGGGTACATTTTGTTATTTCAATACATGCATATATTGTATAATGATCCCATCAGAATAGTTAGCATGTCTATCACCTACACATCGGTCATTTCTTTGTGGTTACAACATTCAAGACTCTCTTTTCTGGTTATCTTGGAATGTACAATAGTTTTAGCTATAGTCACCCTAGAGCACCAAAACTTATTCTTCCTACCTAACTGTAACTTTGTAAATTTGTTTTGGGGGATTTATATCATTTCATAAACCTCCTGGCACTTAAAACTTTGATTGTAAGATAGACTCCTAGAAGTAGAATTATTTGGTTCAGTATACGAACTTGTAAAAGGCTCAATTCTTAGTCTCAAAAGGTTTCCCAGAAAGGTGGAACTAATTTATGCTCTTACCAACAGATATGACATTGCCTGGGACGTTATACTGTGTTTCGTTTTGAGTTTCATCTTACAAGAAAAATGATTAACTGTGCAAATTTAACAGTTTTAAAATGGTATCCATTGTTTTAACTTGCATATTTTGATTTTTAGTGGCCAACATTATATTTTTCATGTTTATTGACTATGCGTATTTCTCTTCTGTGAATTAGTCAGGAAATTTACTTATTTTTCCAGTGTGTGTGGGGAGCAGTTATGAGTCCTTAGGACCACGAACTTTGGAGTCAGACAGAACTGGGTTTGAATCCCAGCACCACAACCTACTAGCTCTGTGACTCTGGGCAAGTTAATTAATTCCTCTTTTAAGTTAATTCTCCATTTCCCAATATGTAGCAAATCACCTAGGGTTTTTTATGACAATTAAACTAGATAATATATGCAAAGTGTACAGCACAAAATTTTAATGCACAGAAAACATTCAATAAATAGTCATTCTTGTTGATTTGTAAGAGCTCTTTATATATTAGGGGCCAGAGCTATTTTATCATTAGTATATTTTATAAATATTTTCTAGCTTCTTTTATGCTATTTGATGTTATTTATGATTTTTAGAAATAAAGAGTTTTAATTTGCCCGTAGTCAAATTGGTCAGTCTTCTTCATATAGATTTTTCTATTATTATTATTTCTGGAAAGGCTTTTTCAAAGTAGGAATTAAATATCCATCTACATTTTTACCTATATTTTATGATTTATTTTTTTATATTTAGCGCTTTCATGTACCTGGAATTAATTGTGGCATTTGATCTAAGGTGAGGTCCTGATTCATTTTCCCCCAAGTAATTAGCTAATTTTCCTAACACTACTTGTTGAAAAGTCTTTTTTTTTTTGTCTATTGATATTTAATTATTTATTTATTATATGTAATGTGTTTCTAGATACTTGGGTCTATTTTAGACCTATCTTTTTTTCCCCCATTTGTTAATTCTTATTGTAGTTTCATACTGCCTTAATTGTTGTAACTTTAAAATATGTTTTACTCTCTGAATGGGCAACCTTTTCAACATTCATCTTATATGATAACACATGCATACACACAAAGATTTCTTAGTTTACAAATTTGTTTTCCAGACGAACTTTGGAATTACTTTACAAAAGTTAAAAGGAATCTGTTTGAATTTATTTGGAACCCCATGAAACTTAAACATTAACTATAGAGCACTGGTATCTTCATATCACGTAGACTGCCTTTTTGGGAACACAGTATGTCCCTTCATGTATTTGTGTTGTCTTCATTTCTCAGCAACAAAATTTGATTTTTCCTTCACGCGGACTCCACACTTACTTTACTGAGCATGTTTGCTAGTATTTTATGTTTCTTTTGCTACTGTGAGTGGGGTCATTTTCTTTTACATTTCCAAACACCAAGGACACTCTATAAAAAGCTACTGAGTTTTGTGTAACTTAATTTTTTGTCAAACTATCTGGCCAGATTTGCTTATGGATCTAAAATTTTTATGGCTGATTCTCTCTGGTTTTTATTGGTTGTCTGCCATTATTATGGGGAAATAATATGTTTTCTTCTTCCAGTGAATCCACGTGTCTCGCTTCTGTTTCCCTCCTTTCTACATTGACTCCCTCTTTTAGGATGCTATTTGAAAATACCAGGAATAAATCTAAACAATGATGTGCCTGGGCTTTATCGGAGAAATTTTCAAAACTTCATAGAAGGGTGTTGTATTCGTTTCCTCTTGCTGTGCAACATATTATCACAAATGTAGCTACTTAAAACAACACCCATTGTCTGTGGGAGGATTCTGCGCAGAGTGTGGCTGGTTCTCAGCTCAGGGTCTCATAAGGCTGCAATCCAGGTGTTGTTCAGGTTGAGTTCTCATCTGGTGGCTTCACCGGGGAAGGATCTGCTTCCAAGGTCACTTGGGTGTTGGCAGAATGGATCTCATGGTTGTAGGGCTGAGGTTCTGTTTTCTTGCTGTCTGTGGACCACAGCTCCCATAGAGGCCACCCACAGCTCCCAACCCACGAACCTCTCACAACATAGCAGTTCATGTCTTCAAAGCCAACAGGGGAAAGTTCTCCCCTGGTCTACTAAGATGGTGTATTAGTCTGTTTCTGTTGCTTGTAACAGAATACCTGAAACTGTAGTTTATAAAGAAATGAAATTTATTTCCTATAGTTTGGAGGTTGGGAAGTCCAAGGTCCAGGGAACACATCTGGTGAGGGCCTTGTTCTTGGTGGGGACTCTCTACAGTGACAGAGCCTGTCACAGGGAGAGAATGGTCTGAGCAAGAGAGAGCTGACCTGCTCACTTGTTCTCCTTATAAAGCCACCAGAACCACACCCATGACTCCATGAATGGATCAATCCACTCACAAGGACACAGTCCTCACAATCCAATCACCTCTCAAAAGTACCGTCTTTCAAATACTATAATTGGATTCCCACCCCCTTAACACTGTTGCAATGGAGATAAAGTTTCCAATATGTGAACTTTTCAAGGACGCATTTAACCCACAGCACTAGGTCAATATTAGTCATTTACATTTTAATTAAGTTTTTAACCAAACTTTGTATTTTTAAAGACATACAACTTTTGGTTCTCTTATGCTGGTTTGACATCTCCTTTCTTATTTCTAATTTTATTTTTTAAGGAGTGATGGGCAGCTTGGGGCAGGTCTGGGACCCCTCTCTCCTATCAGCACCATTTCTGGTTTAACATCCAAGTAAAGTAAGGTTATCTCTGCAGTAACTTACCCACCAGGACAGAGGCTGTGGTGGAGCCTGCAGGACACACCTTGGAGGTGAGAGATGTTGGGGGTCTTTCGACAAAGTGGAGAAAGACAAAGTGGAGGAGACGGCCCCAGGGGAAACACCAATGCTCTGTGCCACCCTTGTCTTGTATTTCTCTGGTGAGCATCTCCTTGGATAAGCAGCATCTGTATCCTAGAGGGTAAAATGCCCAGGAGACCTGCCTGGTGCTGCCTGCTCAGGTGTGCTTGGTGGGATCTCCCTGGGGCCAAATAGTCCCTGTCCCTGTGGCTGGGACAGGATTTGTACCTGGCTCTGAGGAGACCCAGGAACAGAACAATTCCTCCTCAAAACAAGGTGGCTTCCATTACTTACTATTACTGCTGTTATTACTATTAATTACTACTGATTCCCAAGAGCAGAAAGTGCTGGCTTCCCCTGCTAGGGTCACCCCAAATATTGAAAACATTGTTGGTGAGGCTCTGTAATACAGTAAAAATGAAGGAATGAAGAATCTTCCTGTCTTGGATCGGACGTTCCTGGTTGTAGACCCCGAGACAAAGATCTGGGTACAAGTGGTTTATCTGAGAGGTGGCCCCAGGAAGCTCCGAGGGGAGCGGAAGAGGGTCAGGGATGGGAGAAAGCCAGGTAGAAATGCCTTAAGGAGAGGGTTGGGGCTGAGGGGGTTGGGGCTCAGTCCCACTGGGGACCTTCAGAGATGGTGGCCCATGCTCAGAACTGTCCCATGGAGAGGCGAGGGGGTGGGCTGTTTTTCCTTCCACTTTTCCTCCTCACTGGTGGAAGCATTAACTTATGGCACCTGTGGCTTCAGTGCTCCTTTTAAAGGATGGGAAGGTCCTGTATTAAATCACTGTTTCTCAGATTTGAGTGTATGTCAGGTCCTGGAGGGCTGGTTAAGACATAGATCGCTGGGTCCCACCCCCAGAGTATCTGATTGAGTGGGTCTGAGGCAGTGTTATGGGCTGAATTGTGTCCCCCCGAAATTCATATGCTAAAGCCTGATCCCCAGCAACCCAGAATGTGACTGCATTTGCAAAGAAGGTCTTAAAGGGGGGATTCAGGTGAAATGGGGTCACTGGGGTCAGCTTTAATCCAATAGGACTGGTGTCCTTATGAGAAGAGGAGGTTCAGACACAGACATGCACAGAGGGATGACCATGTGAGGACACAGGGAGAAGATGGTGTCACAAGCCAAGGAGAGAGTCCTCAGGAGAAACCAGCCCTGCCATGCCTTGATCTCAGACTTACAGCCATGCCTTGATCTCAGACTTTCAGCTTCCAGGACAGTGAGAAAAATAAATGTCTGTTGTCTAAGCTGCCTGGTCTGTGATCCTCTGTTATGGCGGCCCCTGAATAGACTAATTCAGGTGGGGGTTCAAGAATTTACAATTGTAATGAATTCCCAGGGGGCGCTGATGTTGCTGGTTCAGGAATTCCACTCTGAGAACCACTAATTTAAATTATTCCAGAAAAACATGGAAAGCTCACCAATTCATTTTAGGATGTTAGTGTAATTTAAAAAACAAACCTTGATGAAAATATTACAAAAAAGGAAACATACAGTCCAATTTTCCTGTGAATTTTGATGTGCAAATTCTAGATAAAATATTATCACATAGAATTCTTTAGTGTATTAAATAAAAGAACAATACATCATAACCAAGTAGTGTTTATTTCTGGAATGCAAAGAGGTCTTGATATCTGTAAATCTATTAACATAATTAATTACATCTTCAAATTAAAGGAAAGGAATCACTTGAATTTATTCATAAATGCTATAAAGGCCTTTGATAAAATTCAGAGGGAAATTCTTAACAAAGCTTTAAGCAAATTAGAAACAAAAAAGAAGCTGCTTAAATCAAAACAACAGCAACTATCATTATAAATGGTGAAATGCTGATACCATTTCCATGAAATAAATAATAAGATAGGAAGTCCCCAAACACCACCATTTAAAAATATTTTTGGAGGGGCCGAGCCCGTGGCGCACTCGGGAGAGTGCGGCGCTGGGAGCGCAGCAACGCTCCCGCCGCCGCCGCAGGTTCGGATCCTATATAGGAATGGCCGGTGCACTCACTGGCTGAGTGCCGGTCACGAAAAAGACAAAAAAAATATATATATTTTTGGAGGTTCTCACTAATACAATAAGGTAATGAATTAAAATAATTTTTATCTTCATTTCAAACATTCGTATCAATGAATCCTATCTGCAGGTGATATGATCGGATGAGTAGAGGACCAAGACACTAGCAAAATTTAACAGCATTAGAAAGTAGGTATGGTGGCTGGATACTATAATAATGCAAAAATCAACATTTACCCCTTTGTTTAGAATCTCTGCAGAGTGTGAGATTGGTCTTGTTGAAGTCACGTGCTTTCCTTTGGGCAGGGGAAGACAGACTTCCTTCATTACAGTCCAGCAAGATTGTCTACATTACAAAGAGAGGAAACCCTAAAGTAGTAAACCAAGGGGCACCTTTACCAAAAAAGTGGGGAGGGGTAGACTCCATGTGGACACATCCACCCATGTCCCCTGTGGTCATTGTTGAATCAGGAGAGTCCCACCCAAGTCCAAACTTCTTACCAAAGAGTCAGATGGAGTGTGGTGGACACGGCTGCCAGTTTTTGTCTTTAGGGTAGTTCAGGGGATCCAGATGCCACTGGTCTATGTTCACTCAGAATTCCCTTTAAATTATGTCTCTTAAAAAAAAAATACATACTCAAGGCAACACATTTGCTGGGTTTCCTGGAGCTGCCATGACAAATGACCACACCCTGGGAGGCTTAAAACAACAAGAATTGATCCTCTCCCAGTTCTGGAGGCAGAAGTCTGAGGTCCAGGTGTGGCAGGGCCGTGCTCCCTCCAGAGGCTCCAGGGGAGGGTCCTTCCTGCCTCTCCCAGCTCCTGGTGGCTCCAGGTGTCCCTGGGCTTGTGGCTGCATCACTCCAGTCTCTGCCTCCATCTTCATGCAGCTTCTCCTCTGGTTCTGTGTCTCCTCTTCTGTCTCTTATAAGGACACTTGTCATTGGATTTAGGGCTGCCCTAATCGAGGATGAACTCATCTTAACTAATTATATCTGCAAAGACCCTATTTTTGCCATATAAGGCAACATTCTCAGGTTCTAGGGCTTAGGACACAGATAGCTTTTGGGTCTGCCATGCATCCACACACCAGAAAGACTTGTGGAAAGTGCTTCCATGTGCATTAGTGGGTTTCAACCCAGTCCTGCCAGTGTTTGCTTCAATTGTACAGAGGAGGAAACTCGACCCAGGGAACTGCACTGACTTTGACCAGGTCGTGCTGCTGACACACGGCTGGGGGAGGCGTGGACCTACTTTCAACAGTAAGAGAACATCTCCCTGGAAACAGACTAGGAACCATGAGGACATTGCTGAAGATGAAGCCCAAACTGGGAGAGAGCGGAGGAGGGAGGATCCCCGAGAAGGGATCTGCTGCCCCGAGAGACCCCCGACCCTATTTCTTTACCCATCCTGGCTCAGCTTTCTGTGGGTTGCCGTGGAAACATCCTGATTCCGTGGTAAGGCAAATACTGGAACTGGCTGGACATATAGAAAGCCGTGGCGAGCAGGATTTGTGCTTTTACAGCTCAGCACTGCCTCATTTGTCCTATGTTTCGGGGGAGTACATTTTCCACATGATTTAATTATCCACATTCCCCAAGCTTGCTTCCTTAAGCACTAAAGCCTCCAAAACCAATTTCCTCCCAAAGTGGATAGCATTCCTCGGGGTCTGGGAATGGCATGTGGAGATGAGACGATCTTTGAAGCCCTGCTCTGAGCTTGAATTCCAGGTCCCTCTCTCCTGGCCCAGCCTTAAGACAGTTTATAAAACTTATCCAAGACGCGGTTTTTATCCGGTAATCTCTGACATGTAGGATGGCTGCAGAGATCTGGAGAAAATGTTGCAAACTGGCTGACCATCATGTTTTGTTTGGCATGGACAAATATACTTGAATTTTGAATTAGTTGCTGGTATTTTAAAGACTGACCAGTTTCTCACAAACACCTGATCCCTGGCTTCCATAGGAATTTGGAAGCCAGGGCCATCCGGTGCCTGGATTTTTGCATGACAACTGTGCGATAAGCTGCATGTTGCTGTGACTTTTAGAGAGAGCACAGAGCTCCAGTTCACCACAGTCCCTGCCCTTCCCGAATTCCTCTGTCACACGAGCCC